>NW_027478778.1:0-300000 GCF_051014685.1 Ptiloglossa arizonensis | reverse complement strand
GGAACGGCGACGACGGCGCGCGGGCGGGGGCGGCGGAACTGTACGAGTCCTATCGGGCGGAAAAGAGGGCTCTGCAGGTCGCCATCAAACGGGCCAAGGCCCAGAGCTGGAAGGAGCTCCTCGAGACCCTCGAGCGGGATCCATGGGGGCGCCCATACCGGATAGTTCTAAATAAACTCCGGCCATGGGCTCCCCCGATCACCGAGAGTCTCGACCCCCAGCTCTTGAGGGACGTGGTCGACACGCTCTTCCCGATCGTGGGGGAGAGCGGGCCACGTCCCTCTGCGGACCCGACCACCTGGTCCGCGGAGCTGGGGGTCTCGGCTGGGGAGCTAGCCGCGGCCATCCGAAGACTCGGGGCGAAGGATACTGCCCCGGGTCCTTCGGGAGTGCCCGGCCGAGTCTTGGTCTTGGCCGCGGACGTCCTGGGTGACGGCCTCCGGGAGCTATTCGACCGCTGCCTGGAGGCCGGGCGATTCCCCTCCGCATGGAAGGTGGCCCGAATGGTCCTCCTCCGGAAAGAGGGTAGGCCCGCGGACTCTCCGTCCGCGTACCGGCCGATTTGCCTGCTCGACGATGTGGGCAAGCTCCTAGAAAGAGTCGTGGCGGCCCGCATCGTCGGGCACCTGTCGCGGGGTGGGCCCGGGCTGGCGGAGTGCCAGTTCGGGTTCCGGGAGGGCCGGTCGACGATCGACGCGATTCGACGCGTCCGGTCCCTCTCGGCCTCGGCGGTCTCCCGGGGTGGGGTGGCATTGGCGGTGTCCTTGGACATCGCCAATGCGTTTAACACCCTACCCTGGGAGGCGATTAGGCGGGGGCTTGAGGAACATCGAGTCCCCGCCTACCTTAGGGCAGTCGTCGAGGACTACCTCCGCGACAGGTGGATCGAGTATCCGGGCCGGTGCGGGACGGAGAGGAGAGCGGTGTACTCCGGGGTTCCGCAGGGGTCGGTGTTAGGACCCCTGCTGTGGAACCTCGGGTACGACACCGTCCTGCGGGCCGAAGACCTCCCCGACGGCGTCAGTCTGACGTGTTACGCGGACGACACCTTGTTGTTGGCCGTCGGGGGGGACTGGAGGGGGGCTGTTCGGGCCGCCGAGGACGGTGCCCGGCGCGTCGTCTCCCGGATCAGGGGGATCGGTTTGGAGGTAGCTCTCCACAAAACCGAGGTACTCGGGATGTATAGACCCCGGGGAGAGCCGCCTCCCCCCCTGATCCGGGTGGGTGAGACAGACGTCGAGGTGAGGTCTCAGATGAAATATCTGGGACTTCATCTCGACAGCCACTGGCGCTTCGAGGGCCATTTCCGGGCCCTGGCCCCGCGGTTGGAGAGGATAGTTGGCGCTTTGGGCCGTATCCTCCCCAACCTGCGGGGCCCGAGTGACCGGGTTCGCCGCCTCTACGCGGGAATGGTCCACTCGGTGGCTCTATACGGGGCCCCCGTTTGGGCGGGCGACCTGGCCGCCTCCCGGCGCAGCAAGGTATTGCTGCGCCGGGTTCAAAGGCGGCTTGCACTGCGGATCGCCCGGGGGTACCGGACCGTTTCGTATGAGGCGGCGAGCGTCCTGTCAGGGCTACCCCCGGCGGACTTGATCGCGGGCGCGCATGCGGCTTTCTACGAGGGCTGCATGCGCGCCCGCGAGAAAGGGGTGGTCCTGGCGGGATGCGAGGTGGAGGCCCTCAGGCGCCAGGCCCGGGAGTCCATGCTGCAGCTTTGGCAGCAGCGGCTGGCCGAGCCGTTGTTCGGCCAGAGGACTGTCCGGGCTATCCGGCCGGTCCTGTTTGAGTGGCTGGGTAGGCGCTTCGGCTCACTCACCTACCGGTTGGTGCAGGTGCTGTCCGGGCACGGATGCTTCGGACAGTACCTGTGCCGGATCGGTGTGGAAGAGGCGGCGCGCTGCTGGCACTGTCCAGCGGACGAGGACACGGCGCAACACACCCTCGAGGTGTGTCCGGCCTGGGGGGTGGAGCGCCGTGTCCTCACGGCCGTGATTGGGGCGGATCTGTCGCTGCCGGGCGTGGTACGGGCCATGCTCGGCAGCGAGACGAAGTGGCGGGCCGTGGCCTCCTTCTGCGAGGAGGTAATCTCACAGAAGGAGGCCGCGAGCCGCATTCGCGAGAGCGGGAGACCGCGAGCGAGGCCTCGTCCGAGGCCGGGGGCGGGTGGGCCTCCGGAAGGGCCGGGGAGGCCACCCTGAGGGCGGCGGGCGGGGGTGCGTAGCCCTTGAGGCTCGTGCCACCGCCCGTCGTCTGAGGGGTGGGAAGAATAAGGGACGGCGACGCTCTCGAGGGCGGAGAGGCCAGAGCCGCCCTCGGGAGCGTACGAGCCGGGGTGCGGCCGCGCCGACGGCACGGTCCCAGGGCCGTGCCTCCGGCGCGGCTATGGGGGCCGTGGGCGGTCGCGAGTGTGGGACTCGCGGCCGCCCTCGGGCGGCCCCCGGGAGTGGGACGTCGGAGCAGTGTGGCCCTGCTCCGACGTCGGGCGCCAGAGCGCCGAGGAGAAAACAGGGAAGGGAGGGTGAAGTACCCCCTCCCTTCCCTGGAACGGGAGGACACGGGCGCGAGAGCCCTGCACGGGGGAGCACCTGATGTTATGATGTCTTCGGTCCCAGGTGCTCCCCCTGCATAGTGCGAGGATGGCCACCGTGGTGGGTTTTAGTGGGTAGGTCCCGCGCCCGATGGGTTTCCTTCCGGGCGCGGGGAATCCCACACTCCCCCCGCCACTCCCCAGGCGGCGGGGGGGTCTTTCGAAGATTTCCCCCACGTTAAAAAAAAAAAAAAAAAAAAAAAAAAGGCCATTCTGGTTAAGCGTTTGGAGCAGCGGAAGTGCGAAAAATTTGTTGTCTCCTCAACCATTTCTTAGCTTCAAACTCCCATATCTCGCGAATGGATTGACCTAACCCAAAAACTCCTATTGCATCTGAAAGTAGAAACTCGCCCGATTACAACGGTATGTGTATTTTTTCCCTAGGCCATTCTGGTTAAGCGTTTGGAGCAGCGGAAGTGCGAAAAATTTGTTGTCTTGACAACCATTTCTTAGCTTCAAAGTCCCATATCTCGCGAACGGATTGACCTAACCCAAAAATTCCTATTGCATCTGAAAGTAGAAACTCGCCCGATTACAACGGTATGTGTATTTTTTCCCTA
Organism: Ptiloglossa arizonensis; assembly: GCF_051014685.1. Lineage (NCBI taxonomy): Eukaryota > Metazoa > Arthropoda > Insecta > Hymenoptera > Colletidae > Ptiloglossa > Ptiloglossa arizonensis. The sequence goes on along the minus strand of NW_027478778.1, from coordinate 296,853 downwards.
GGATATTCTGGTTAAGCGTTTGGAGCAGCAGAATTGCGAAAAATTTTTTCCATCTCAACCATTTCTTGGCTTCAAACTCCCATATCTCGCGAATGGATTGACCTAACCCAAAAATTCCTATTGCATCTGAAAGTAGAAACTCGCCCGATTACAACGGTACGTGTATTTTCTCCCTAGGCCATTCTGGTTAAGCGTTTGGAGCAGCAGAAATGTGAACAATTTGTTCTCTTCTCAACCATTTCTTAGCTTCCAACACCCATATCTCGCGAACGGATTGACCTAACCCAAAAATTCCTATTGCATCTGAAAGTAGAAACTCGCCCGATTACAACGGTACGTGTATTTTTTCCCTAGGCCATTCTGGTTAAGCGTTTGGAGCAGCAGAATTGCGAAAAATTTTTTGCCTTATCAACCATTTCTTGGTTTCTAACTCCCATATCTCGCGAACGGATTGACATAACCCAAAAATTCCTGTTGCATCAGAAAGTAGAAACTCGTCCGATTACAGCGGTAAGTGTATTTTTTCCCTAGGATATTCTGGTTAAGCGTTTGGAGCAGCAGAATTGCGAAAAATTTTTTCCATCTCAACCATTTCTTGGCTTTAAACTCCCATATCTCGCGAATGGATTGACCTAACCCAAAAATTCCTGTTGCATCAGAAAGCAGAAACTCGCCCGATTACAACGGTATGCGTATTTTTTCCCTAGTCCATTCTGGTTATGCGTTTGGAGCAGCAGAATTGCGAACAATTTGTTCTCTTCTCAACCATTTCTTAGCTTCCAACTCCCATATCTCGCGAACGGATTGACCTAACCCAAAAATTCCTACTGCATTTGATACTAGAAACTCGCCCGATTACAACGGTACGTGTATTTTTCCCCTAGGCCATTCTGGTTAAGCGATTGGAGCAGCAGAAGTGCGAAAAATTTGTTGTCTTGACAACCATTTCTTAGATTCAAAGTCCCATATCTCGCGAACGGATTAACCTAACCCAAAAATTCCTATTGTAACTGAAAGTAGAAACTCGCCCGATTACAACGGTATGCGTATTTTTTCCCTTGGCCATTCTGCTTAAGCGTTTGGAGCAGCAGAATTGCGAAAAATTTGTTCTCTTCTCAACCATTTCTTAGCTTCCAACTCCCATATCTCGCGAACGGATTGACCTAACCCAAAAATTCCTATTGCATCTGAAAGTAGAAACTCGCCCGATTACAACAGTACGTGTATTTTTTCCCTAGGCCATTCTGGTTAAGCGTTTGGAGCAGCAGAGTTGCGAAAAATTTTTTGCCTTATCAAACATTTCTTGGCTTCAAACTCCCATATCTCGCGAACGGATTTACCTAACCCAAAAATTCCTATTGCATCTGAAAGTAGAAACTCGCCCGATTACAACGGTATGTGTATTTTTTCCCTAGGCCATTCTGGTTAAGCGTTTGGAGCAGCAGAATTGCGAAAAATTTTTTGCCTTCTCAACCATTTCTTGGCTTCAAACTCCCATATCTCGCGAACGGATTGACCTAACCCAAAAATTCCTGTTGCGTCTGAAAGTAGAAACTCGCCCGGTTACAACGGTATGTGTATTTTTTCCCTAGGCCATTCTGGTTAAGCGTTTGGAGCAGCAGAATTGCGAAAAATTTGTTTCCTTCACAACCATTTCTTGGATTCAAACTCCCATATCTCGCGAACGGATTGACATAACCCAAAAATTCCTGTTGCGTCAGAAAGTAGAAACTCGCCCGATTACAGCGGTAAGTGTATTTTTTCCCTAGGATATTCTGGTTAAGCGTTTGGAGCAGCAGAATTGCGAAAAATTTTTTCCATCTCAACCATTTCTTGGCTTTAAACTCCCATATCTCGCGAATGGATTGACCTAACCCAAAAATTCCTGTTGCATCAGAAAGCAGAAACTCGCCCGATTACAACGGTATGCGTATTTTTTCCCTAGTCCATTCTGGTTAAGCGTTTGGAGCAGCAGAAATGTGAACAATTTGTTCTCTTCTCAACCATTTCTTAGCTTCCAACACCCATATCTCGCGAACGGATTGACCTAACCCAAAAATTCCTATTGCATCTGAAAGTAGAAACTCGCCCGATTACAACGGTACGTGTATTTTTTCCCTAGGCCATTCTGGTTAAGCGTTTGGAGCAGCAGAATTGCGAAAAATTTTTTGCCTTATCAACCATTTCTTGGTTTCAAACTCCCATATCTCGCGAACGGATTTACCTAACCCAAAAATTCCTGTTGCATCAGAAAGCAGAAACTCGCCCGATTACAACGGTATGCGTATTTTTTCCCTAGTCCATTCTGGTTATGCGTTTGGAGCAGCAGAATTGCGAACAATTTGTTCTCTTCTCAACCATTTCTTAGCTTCCAACTCCCATATCTCGCGAACGGATTGACCTAACCCAAAAATTCCTACTGCATTTGATACTAGAAACTCGCCCGATTACAACGGTACGTGTATTTTTCCCCTAGGCCATTCTGGTTAAGCGATTGGAGCAGCAGAAGTGCGAAAAATTTGTTGTCTTGACAACCATTTCTTAGATTCAAAGTCCCATATCTCGCGAACGGATTAACCTAACCCAAAAATTCCTATTGTAACTGAAAGTAGAAACTCGCCCGATTACAACGGTATGCGTATTTTTTCCCTTGGCCATTCTGCTTAAGCGTTTGGAGCAGCAGAATTGCGAAAAATTTGTTCTCTTCTCAACCATTTCTTAGCTTCCAACTCCCATATCTCGCGAACGGATTGACCTAACCCAAAAATTCCTATTGCATCTGAAAGTAGAAACTCGCCCGATTACAACGGTACGTGTATTTTTTCCCTAGGCCATTCTGGTTAAGCGTTTGGAGCAGCAGAGTTGCGAAAAATTTTTTGCCTTATCAAACATTTCTTGGCTTCAAACTCCCATATCTCGCGAACGGATTTACCTAACCCAAAAATTCCTATTGCATCTGAAAGTAGAAACTCGCCCGATTACAACGGTATGTGTATTTTTTCCCTAGGCCATTCTGGTTAAGCGTTTGGAGCAGCAGAATTGCGAAAAATTTTTTGCCTTCTCAACCATTTCTTGGCTTCAAACTCCCATATCTCGCGAACGGATTGACCTAACCCAAAAATTACTGTTGCGTCTGAAAGTAGAAACTCGCCCGGTTACAACGGTATGTGTATTTTTTCCCTAGGCCATTCTGGTTAAGCGTTTGGAGCAGCAGAATTGCGAAAAATTTGTTTCCTTCACAACCATTTCTTGGATTCAAACTCCCATATCTCGCGAACGGATTGACATAACCCAAAAATTCCTGTTGCATCAGAAAGTAGAAACTCGCCCGATTACAGCGGTAAGTGTATTTTTTCCCTAGGATATTCTGGTTAAGCGTTTGGAGCAGCAGAATTGCGAAAAATTTTTTCCATCTCAACCATTTCTTGGCTTTAAACTCCCATATCTCGCGAACGGATTTACCTAACCCAAAAATTCCTGTTGCATCAGAAAGCAGAAACTCGCCCGATTACAACGGTATGCGTATTTTTTCCCTAGTCCATTCTGGTTATGCGTTTGGAGCAGCAGAATTGCGAACAATTTGTTCTCTTCTCAACCATTTCTTAGCTTCCAACTCCCATATCTCGCGAACGGATTGACCTAACCCAAAAATTCCTACTGCATTTGATACTAGAAACTCGCCCGATTACAACGGTACGTGTATTTTTCCCCTAGGCCATTCTGGTTAAGCGATTGGAGCAGCAGAAGTGCGAAAAATTTGTTGTCTTGACAACCATTTCTTAGATTCAAAGTCCCATATCTCGCGAACGGATTAACCTAACCCAAAAATTCCTATTGTAACTGAAAGTAGAAACTCGCCCGATTACAACGGTATGCGTATTTTTTCCCTTGGCCATTCTGCTTAAGCGTTTGGAGCAGCAGAATTGCGAAAAATTTGTTCTCTTCTCAACCATTTCTTAGCTTCCAACTCCCATATCTCGCGAACGGATTGACCTAACCCAAAAATTCCTATTGCATCTGAAAGTAGAAACTCGCCCGATTACAACGGTACGTGTATTTTTTCCCTAGGCCATTCTGGTTAAGCGTTTGGAGCAGCAGAGTTGCGAAAAATTTTTTGCCTTATCAAACATTTCTTGGCTTCAAACTCCCATATCTCGCGAACGGATTTACCTAACCCAAAAATTCCTATTGCATCTGAAAGTAGAAACTCGCCCGATTACAACGGTATGTGTATTTTTTCCCTAGGCCATTCTGGTTAAGCGTTTGGAGCAGCAGAATTGCGAAAAATTTTTTGCCTTCTCAACCATTTCTTGGCTTCAAACTCCCATATCTCGCGAACGGATTGACCTAACCCAAAAATTCCTGTTGCGTCTGAAAGTAGAAACTCGCTCGGTTACAACGGTATGTGTATTTTTTCCCTAGGCCATTCTGGTTAAGCGTTTGGAGCAGCAGAATTGCGAAAAATTTGTTTCCTTCACAACCATTTCTTGGATTCAAACTCCCATATCTCGCGAACGGATTGACATAACCCAAAAATTCCTGTTGCATCAGAAAGTAGAAACTCGCCCGATTACAGCGGTAAGTGTATTTTTTCCCTAGGATATTCTGGTTAAGCGTTTGGAGCAGCAGAATTGCGAAAAATTTTTTCCATCTCAACCATTTCTTAGCTTCCAACACCCATATCTCGCGAACGGATTGACCTAACCCAAAAATTCCTATTGCATCTGAAAGTAGAAACTCGCCCGATTACAACGGTGTGTGTATTTTTTCCCTAGGCCATTCTGGTTAAGCGTTTGGAGCAGCGGAAGTGCGAAAAATTTGTTGTCTCCTCAACCATTTCTTAGCTTCAAACTCCCATATCTCGCGAATGGATTGACCTAACCCAAAAATTCCTATTGCATCTGAAAGTAGAAACTCGCCCGATTACAACGGTATGTGTATTTTTTCCCTAGGCCATTCTGGTTAAGCGTTTGGGGCAGCAGAATTGCGAAAAATTTTTTGCCTTCTCAACCATTTCTTGGCTTCAAACTCCCATATCTCGCGAACGGATTGACCTAACCCAAAAATTCCTATTGCATCGGAAAGTAGAAACTCGCCCGATTACAACGGTATGTGTATTTTTTCCCTAGGCCATTCTGGTTAAGCGCTTGGAGCAGCAGAATTGCGAACAATTTGTTCTCTTCTCAACCATTTCTTAGCTTCCAACTCCCATATCTCGCGAACGGATTGACCTAACCCAAAAATTTCTATTGCATTTGAAAGTAGACACTCGCCCGATTACAACGGTACGTGTATTTTTCCCCTAGGCCATTCTGGTTAAGCGATTGGAGCAGCAGAAGTGCGAAAAATTTGTTGTCTTGTCAACCATTTCTTAGCTTTAAAGTCCCATATCTCGCGAACGGATTAACCTAACCCCAAAATTCCTATTGTAACTGAAAGTAGAAACTCGCCCGATTACAACGGTATGCGTATTTTTTCCCTTGGCCATTCTGCTTAAGCGTTTGAAGCAGCAGAATTGCGAAAAATTTGTTCTCTTCTCAACCATTTCTTAGCTTCCAACTCCCATATCTCGCGAACGGATTGACCTAACCCAAAAATTCCTATTGCATCTGAAAGTAGAAACTCGCCCGATTACAACGGTACGTGTATTTTTTCCCTAGGCCATTCTGGTTAAGCGTTTGGAGCAGCAGAATTGCGAAAAATTTTTTGCCTTATCAACCATTTCTTGGCTTCAAACTCCCATATCTCGCGAACGGATTTACCTAACCCAAAAATTCCTGTTGCATCAGAAAGCAGAAACTCGCCCGATTACAACGGTGTGTGTATTTTTTCCCTAGGCCATTCTGGTTAAGCGTTTGGAGCAGCGGAAGTGCGAAAAATTTGTTGTCTCCTCAACCATTTCTTAGCTTGAAACTCCCATATCTCGCGAATGGATTGACCTAACCCAAAAATTCCTATTGCATCTGAAAGTAGAAACTCGCCCGATTACAACGGTATGTGTATTTTTTCCCTAGGCCATTCTGGTTAAGCGTTTGGGGCAGCAGAATTGCGAAAAATTTTTTGCCTTCTCAACCATTTCTTGGCTTCAAACTCCCATATCTCGCGAACGGATTGACCTAACCCAAAAATTCCTATTGCATCGGAAAGTAGAAACTCGCCCGATTACAACGGTATGTGTATTTTTTCCCTAGGCCATTCTGGTTAAGCGCTTGGAGCAGCAGAATTGCGAACAATTTGTTCTCTTCTCAACCATTTCTTAGCTTCCAACTCCCATATCTCGCGAACGGATTGACCTAACCCAAAAATTTCTATTGCATTTGAAAGTAGACACTCGCCCGATTACAACGGTACGTGTATTTTTCCCCTAGGCCATTCTGGTTAAGCGATTGGAGCAGCAGAAGTGCGAAAAATTTGTTGTCTTGTCAACCATTTCTTAGCTTTAAAGTCCCATATCTCGCGAACGGATTAACCTAACCCCAAAATTCCTATTGTAACTGAAAGTAGAAACTCGCCCGATTACAACGGTATGCGTATTTTTTCCCTTGGCCATTCTGCTTAAGCGTTTGAAGCAGCAGAATTGCGAAAAATTTGTTCTCTTCTCAACCATTTCTTAGCTTCCAACTCCCATATCTCGCGAACGGATTGACCTAACCCAAAAATTCCTATTGCATCTGAAAGTAGAAACTCGCCCGATTACAACGGTACGTGTATTTTTTCCCTAGGCCATTCTGGTTAAGCGTTTGGAGCAGCAGAATTGCGAAAAATTTTTTGCCTTATCAACCATTTCTTGGCTTCAAACTCCCATATCTCGCGAACGGATTTACCTAACCCAAAAATTCCTGTTGCATCAGAAAGCAGAAACTCGCCCGATTACAACGGTATGCGTATTTTTTCCCTAGCCCAATCTGGTTAAGCGTTTGGAGCAGCAGAATTGCGAACAATTTGTTCTCTTCTCAACCATTTCTTGGCTTCAAACTCCCATATCTCGCGAACGGATTGACCTAACCCAAAAATTGCTGTTGCATCTGAAAGTAGAAACTCGCCCGATTACAACGGTATGTGTATTTTTTCCCTAGGCCATTCTGGTTAAGCGTTTGGAGCAGCAGAATTGCGAACAATTTGTTCTCTTCTCAACCATTTCTTAGTTTCCAACTCCCATATCTCGCGAACGGATTGACCTAACCCAAAAATTCCTATTGCATTTGTTAGTAGAAACTCGCCCGATTACAACGGTACGTGTATTTTTTCCCTAGGCCATTCTGGTTAAGCGTTTGGAGCAGCAGAATTGCGAAAAATTTTTTGCCTTATCAACCATTTCTTGGCTTCAAACTCCCATATCTCGCGAACGGATTTACCTAACCCAAAAATTCCTGTTGCATCAGAGAGCAGAAACTCGCCCGATTACAACGGTATGCGTATTTCTTCCCTAGTCCATTCTGGTTATGCGTTTGGAGCAGCAGAATTGCGAACAATTTGTTCTCTTCTCAACCATTTCTTAGCTTCCAACTCCCATATCTCGCGAACGGATTGACCTAATCCAAAAATTCCTATTGCATTTGATAGTAGAAACTCGCCCGATTACAACGGTACGTGTATTTTTCCCCTAGGCCATTCTGGTTAAGCGATTGGAACAGCAGAAGTGCGAAAAATTTGTTGTCTAGACAACCATTTCTTAGATTCAAAGTCCCATATCTCGCGAACGGATTAACCTAACCCAAAAATTCCTATTGTAACTGAAAGTAGAAACTCGCCCGATTACAACGGTATGCGTATTTTTTCCCTTGGCCATTCTGCTTAAGCGTTTGGAGCAGCAGAATTGCGGAAAATTTGTTCTCTTCTCAACCATTTCTTAGCTTCCAACTCCCATATCTCGCGAACGGATTGACCTAACCCAAAAATTCCTATTGCATCTGAAAGTAGAAACTCGCCCGATTACAACGGTACGTGTATTTTTTCCCTAGGCCATTCTGGTTAAGCGTTTGGAGCAGCAGAATTGCGAAAAATTTTTTGCCTTATCAACCATTTCTTGGCTTCAAACTCCCATATCTCGCGAACGGATTTACCTAACCCAAAAATTCCTGTTGCACCAGAAAGCAGAAACTCGCCCGATTACAACGGTATGCGTATTTTTTCCCTAGTCCATTCTGGTTATGCGTTTGGAGCAGCAGAATTGCGAACAATTTGTTCTCTTCTCAACCATTTCTTAGCTTCCAACTCCCATATCTCGCGAACGGATTGACCTAACCCAAAAATTCCTATTGCATTTGATAGTAGAAACTCGCCCGATTACAACGGTACGTGTATTTTTCCCCTAGGCCATTCTGGTTAAGCGATTGGAGCAGCAGAAGTGCGAAAAATTTGTTGTCTTGACAACCATTTCTTAGATTCAAAGTCCCATATCTCGCGAACGGATTAACCTAACCCAAAAATTCCCATTGTAACTGAAAGTAGAAACTCGCCCGATTACAACGGTATGCGTATTTTTTCCCTTGGCCATTCTGCTTAAGCGTTTGGAGCAGCAGAATTGCGAAAAATTTGTTCTCTTCTCAACCATTTCTTAGCTTCCAACTCCCATATCTCGCGAACGGATTGACCTAACCCAAAAATTCCTATTGCATCTGAAAGTAGAAACTCGCCCGATTACAACGGTACGTGTATTTTTTCCCTAGGCCATTCTGGTTAAGCGTTTGGAGCAGCAGAATTGCGAAAAATTTTTTGCCTTATCAAACATTTCTTGGCTTCAAACTCCCATATCTCGCGAACGGATTTACCTAACCCAAAAATTCCTGTTGCATCAGAAAGCAGAAACTCGCCCGATTACAACGGTATGCGTATTTTTTCCCTAGTCCATTCTGGTTAAGCGTTTGGAGCAGCAGAATTGCGAACAATTTGTTCTCTTCTCAACCATTTCTTAGCTACCAACTCCCATATCTCGCGAACGGATTGACCTAACCCAAAAATTCCTATTGCATTTGGTAATAGAAACTCGCCCGATTACAACGGTATGTGTATTTTTTCCCTAGGCCATTCTGGTTAAGCGATTGGAGCAGCAGAAGTGCGAAAAATTTGTTGTCTTGACAACCATTTCTTAGCTTCAAAGTCCCATATCTCGCGAACGGATTGACCTAACCCAAAAATTCCTATTGCATCTGAAAGTAGAAACTCGCCCGATTACAACGGTATGTGTATTTTTTCCCTAGGCCATTCTGGTTAAGCGTTTGGAGCAGCAGAATTGTGAAAAATTTTTTGCCTTCTCTACCATTCCTTGGCTTCAAACTCCCATATCTCGCGAACGGATTGACCTAACACAAAAATTCCTATTGCATTTGAAAGTAGAAACTCGCCCGATTACAACGGTACGTGTATTTTTCCCCTAGGCCATTCTGGTTAAGCGATTGGAGCAGCAGAATTGCGAAAAATTTGTTGTCTTCTCAACCATTTCTTAGATTCAAAGTCCCATATCTCGCGAACGGATTGACCAAACCCAAAAATTCCTTCTGCGTCTGAAAGTAGAAACTCGCCCGATTACAACGGTATGTGTATTTTCTCCCTAGGCCATTCTGGTTAAGCGTCTGGAGCAGCAGAATTGCGAAAAATTATTTGTCTTCTCAACCATTTCTTGGCTTCAAACTCCCATATCTCGCGAACGGATTGACCTAACCCAAAAATTGCTGTTGCATCTGAAAGTACAAACTCGCCCGATTACATCGGTATGTGTATTTTTTCCCTAGGCCATTCTGGTTAAGCGTTTGGAGCAGCAGAATTGCGAAAAATTTTTTGTCTTCTCAACCATTTCTTATCTTCAAACTCCCATATCTCGCGAACGGATTGACCTAACCCAAAAATTCCTATTGCATTTGAAAGTAGGAACTCGCCCGATTACAACGGTATGTGTATTTTTTCCCTAGGCCATTCTGGTTAAGCGTTTGGAGCAGCAGAATTGCGAAAAATTTGTTGTCTTCTCAACCATTTCTTGGCTTCAAACTCCCATATCTCGCGAACGGATTGACATAACCCAAAAATTGCTGTTGCATCTGAAAGTAGAAACTCGCCCGATTACAACGGTATGTGTATTTTTTCCCTATGCCATTCTGGTTAAGCGTTTGGAGCAGCAGAATTGCGAAAAATTTTTTGTCTTCTCAACCATTTCGTAGCTTCAAACTCCCATATCTCGTGAACGGATTGACCTAACCCAAAAATTCCTATTGCATTTGAAAGTAGAAACTCGCCCGATTACAACGGTATGCGTATTTTTTCCCTAGTCCATTCTGGTTATGCGTTTGGAGCAGCAGAATTGCGAACAATTTGTTCTCTTCTCAACCATTTCTTAGCTTCCAACTCCCATATCTCGCGAACGGATTGACCTAACCCAAAAATTCCTATTGCATTTGAAAGTAGAAACTCGCCCGATTACAACGGTATGTGTATTTTTTCCCTAGGCCATTCTGGTTAAGCGTTTGGAGCAGCAGAATTGCGAACAATTTGTTCTCTTCTCAACCATTTCTTAGCTACCAACTCCCATATCTCGCGAACGGATTGACCTAACCCAAAAATTCCTATTGCATTTGAAAGTAGAAACTCGCCCGATTACAACGGTACGTGTATTTTTTCCCTAGGCCATTCTGGTTAAGCGTTTGGAGCAGCAGAATTGCGAAAAATTTTTTGCCTTATCAAACATTTCTTGGCTTCAAACTCCCATATCTCGCGAACGGATTTACCTAACCCAAAAATTCCTGTTGCATCAGAAAGCAGAAACTCGCCCGATTACAACGGTATGCGTATTTTTTCCCTAGTCCATTCTGGTTAAGCGTTTGGAGCAGCAGAATTGCGAACAATTTGTTCTCTTCTCAACCATTTCTTAGCTACCAACTCCCATATCTCGCGAACGGATTGACCTAACCCAAAAATTCCTATTGCATTTGAAAGTAGAAACTCGCCCGATTACAACGGTACGTGTATTTTTTCCCTAGGCCATTCTGGTTAAGCGTTTGGAGCAGCAGAATTGCGAAAAATTTTTTGCCTTATCAAACATTTCTTGGCTTCAAACTCCCATATCTCGCGAACGGATTTACCTAACCCAAAAATTCCTGTTGCATTTGAAAGTAGAAACTCGCCCGATTACAACGGTATGCGTATTTTTTCCCTAGTCCATTCTGGTTATGCGTTTGGAGCAGCAGAATTGCGAAAAATTTTTTGCCTTCTCAACCATTTCTTGGCTTCAAACTCCCATATCTGGCGAACGGATTGACCTAACCCAAAAATTCCTTATGCATCTGAAAGTAGAAACTCGCCCGATTACAACGGTACGTGTATTTTTCCCCTAGGCCATTCTGGTTAAGCGATTGGAGCAGCAGAATTATGAAAAATTTGTTGTCTTGTCAACCATTTCTTAGCTTCAAACTCTCATATCTCGCGAACGGATTGACCTAACCCAAAAATTCTTATTGCATATGAAAGTAGAAACTCGCCCGATTACAACGGTATATGTATTTTTCCCCTAGGCCATTCTGGTTAAGCGATTGGAGCAGCAGAAGTGCGAAAAATTTGTTGTCATGTCAACCACTTCTTAGCTTCAAAGTCCCATATCTCGCGAACGGATTGACCTAACCCAAAAATTCCTGCTCCGTCTGAAAGTAGAAACTCGCCCGATTACAACGGTATGCGTATTTTTTCCCTAGGCCATTCTGGTTAAGCGTTTGGAGCAGCAGAATTGCGAAAAATTTTTTGCCTTCTCAACCATTTCTTGGCTTCAAACTCCCATATCTCGCGAACGGATTGACCTAACCCAAAAATTCTTATTGCATATGAAAGTAGAAACTCGCCCGATTACAACGGTATATGTATTTTTCCCCTAGGCCATTCTGGTTAAGCGTTTGGAGCAGCAGAATTGCGAAAAATTTTTTGCCTTCTCAACCATTTCTTGGCTTCAAACTCCCATATCTCGCGAACGGATTGACCTAACCCAAAAATTCCTTATGCATCTGAAAGTAGAAACTCGCCCGATTACAACGGTACGTGTATTTTTTCCCTAGCCCGTTCTGGTTAAGCGTTTGGAGCAGCAGAATTGCGAACAATTTGTTCTCTTGTCAACCATTTCTTAGCTTCAAACTCTCATATCTCGCGAACGGATTGACCAAACCCAAAAATTCCTGCTCCGTCTGAAAGTAGAAACTCACCCGATTACAACGGTATGTGTATTTTTTCCCTAGGCCATTCTGGTTAAGCGTTTGGAGCAGCAGAATTGCGAAACATTTTTTGCCTTCTCAACCATTTCCTGGCTTCAAACTCCCATATCTCGCGAACGGATTGACCTAACCCAAAAATTCCAGTTGCGTCTGAAAGTAGAAACTCGCCCGATTACAACGGTATGCGTGTTTTTCCCCTAGGCCATTCTGGTTAAGCGTTTGGAGCAGCAGAATTGCGAAAAATTTTTTGCCTTCTCAACCATTTCTTGGCTTCAAACTCCCATATCTGGCGAACGGATTGACATAACCCAAAAATCCCTTATGCATCTGAAAGTAGAAACTCGCCCGATTACAACGGTACGTGTATTTTTCCCCTAGGCCATTCTGGTTAAGCGATTGGAGCAGCAGAATTATGAAAAATTTGTTGTCTTGTCAACCATTTCTTAGCTTCAAACTCTCATATCTCGCGAACGGATTGACCTAACCCAAAAATTCTTATTGCATATGAAAGTAGAAACTCGCCCGATTACAACGGTATGTGTATTTTTTCCCTAGGCCATTCTGGTTAAGCGTTTGGAGCAGCAGAATTGCGAAAAATTTTTTTCCTTCTCAACCATTTCTTGGCTTCAAACTCCCATATCTCGCGAACGGATTGACCTAACCCAAAAATTCCTATTGCATCTGAAAGTAGAAACTGGCCCGATTACAACGGTATGTGTATTTTTTCCCTAGGGCATTCCGGTTAAGCGTTTGGAGCAGCAGAATTGCGATAAATTTTTTGCCTTCTCAACCATTTCTTGCCTTCAAACTCCCATATCTCGCGAACGGATTGACCAAACCCAAAAAGCCCTGCTCCGTCTGAAAGTAGAAACTCGCCCGATTACAACGGTGTGCGTATTTTTTCCCTAGGCCATTCTGGTTAAGCGTTTGGAGCAGCAGAATTGCGAAAAATTTTTTGCCTTCTCTACCATTTCTTGGCTTCAAACTCCCATATCTCGCGAACGGATTGACCTAACCCAAAAATTCCTATTGCATCTGAAAGTAGAAACTCGCCCGATTACAACGGTATGCGTATTTTTTCCCTAGGCCATTCTGGTTAAGCGTTTGGAGCAGCAGAATTGCGAAAAATTTTTTGCCTTCTCAACCATTTCTTGGCTTCAAACTCCCATATCTCGCGAACGGATTGACCTAACCCAAAAATTCCTTATGCATCTGAAAGTAGAAACTCGCCCGATTACAACGGTACGTGTATTTTTTCCCTAGCCCGTTCTGGTTAAGCGTTTGGAGCAGCAGAATTGCGAACAATTTGTTCTCTTGTCAACCATTTCTTAGCTTCCAACTCCCATATCTCGCGAACGGATTGACCTAACCCAAAAATTCCTATTGCATCTGAAAGTAGAAACTCGCCCGATTACAACGGTATGTGTATTTTTTCCCTAGGGCATTCTGATTAAGCGTTTGGAGCAGCAGAATTGCGATAAATTTTTTGCGTTCTCAACCATTTCTTGGATTCAAACTCCCATATCTCGCGAACGGATTGACCAAACCCAAAAATTCCTGCTCCGTCTGAAAGTAGAAACTCGCCCGATTACAACGGTATGTGTATTTTATCCCTAGGCCATTCTGGTTAAGCGTTTGGAGCAGCAGATTTGCGAAAAATTTGTTGTCTTCTCAACCATTTCTTAGCTTCAAACTCTCATATCTCGAGAAACGGATTGACCTAACCCAAAAATTCCTATTGCATTTGAAAGTAGAAACTCACCCGATTACAACGGTATGTGTATTTTTCCCCTAGGCCATTCTGGTTAAGCGATTGGAGCAGCAGAAGTGCGAAAAATTTGTTGTCATGTCAACCACTTCTTAGCTTCAAAGTCCCATATCTCGCGAACGGATTGACCTAACCCAAAAATTCCTATTGTAACTGTAAGTTGAAACTCGCCCGATTACAACGGTATGCGTATTTTTTCCCTAGGCCATTCTGGTTAAGCGTTTGGAGCAGCAGAATTGCGAAAAATTTTTTGCCTTCTCAACTATTTCTTGGCTTCAAACTCCCATATCTCGCGAACGGATTGACCTAACCCAAAAATTCCTATTGCATCTGAAAGTAGAAACTGGCCCGATTACAACGGTATGTGTATTTTTTCCCTAGGGCATTCCGGTTAAGCGTTTGGAGCAGCAGAATTGCGATAAATTTTTTGCCTTCTCAACCATTTCTTGCCTTCAAACTCCCATATCTCGCGAACGGATTGACCAAACCCAAAAAGCCCTGCTCCGTCTGAAAGTAGAAACTCGCCCGATTACAACGGTGTGCGTATTTTTTCCCTAGGCCATTCTGGTTAAGCGTTTGGAGCAGCAGAATTGCGAAAAATTTTTTGCCTTCTCTACCATTTCTTGGCTTCAAACTCCCATATCTCGCGAACGGATTGACCTAACCCAAAAATTCCTATTGCATCTGAAAGTAGAAACTCGCCCGATTACAACGGTATGCGTGTTTTTCCCCTAGGCCATTCTGGTTAAGCGTTTGGAGCAGCAGATTTGCGAAAAATTTGTTGTCTTCTCAACCATTTCTTAGCTTCAAACTCTCATACCTCGCGAACGGATTGACCTAACCCAAAAATTCCTATTGCATTTGAAAGTAGAAACTCACCCGATTACAACGGTATGTGTATTTTTTCCCTAGGCCATTCTGGTTAAGCGTTTGGAGCAGCAGAATTGCGAAACATTTTTTGCCTTCTCAACCATTTCCTGGCTTCAAACTCCCATATCTCGCGAACGGATTGACCTAACCCAAAAATTCCAGTTGCGTCTGAAAGTAGAAACTCGCCCGATTACAACGGTATGCGTGTTTTTCCCCCAGGGCCATTCTGGTTAAGCGTTTGGAGCAGCAGATTTGCGAAAAATTTGTTGTCCTCTCAACCATTTCATAGCTTCAAACTCTCATATCTCGCGAACGGATTGACCTAACCCAAAAATTCCTATTGCATTTGAAAGTAGAAACTCGCCCGATTACAACGGTATGTGTATTTTTTCCCTAGGCCATTCTGGTTAAGCGTTTGGAGCAGCAGAATTGCGAAAAATTTTTTGCCTTCTCAACCATTTCTTGGCTTCAAACTCCCATATCTGGCGAACGGATTGACCTAACCCAAAAATTCCTTATGCATCTGAAAGTAGAAACTCGCCCGATTACAACGGTACGTGTATTTTTCCCCTAGGCCATTCTGGTTAAGCGATTGGAGCAGCAGAATTATGAAAAATTTGTTGTCTTGTCAAGCATTTCTTAGCTTCAAACTCTCATATCTCGCGAACGGATTGACCTAACCCAAAAATTCTTATTGCATATGAAAGTAGAAACTCGCCCGATTACAACGGTATGTGTATTTTTTCCCTAGGCCATTCTGGTTAAGCGTTTGGAGCAGCAGAATTGCGAAAAATTTTTTGCCTTCTCAACCATTTCTTGGCTTCAAACTCCCATATCTCGCGAACGGATTGACCTAACCCAAAAATTCCTATTGCATCTGAAAGTAGAAACTGGCCCGATTACAACGGTATGTGTATTTTTTCCCTAGGGCATTCCGGTTAAGCGTTTGGAGCAGCAGAATTGCGATAAATTTTTTGCCTTCTCAACCATTTCTTGCCTTCAAACTCCCATATCTCGCGAACGGATTGACCAAACCCAAAAAGCCCTGCTCCGTCTGAAAGTAGAAACTCGCCCGATTACAACGGTGTGCGTATTTTTTCCCTAGGCCATTCTGGTTAAGCGTTTGGAGCAGCAGAATTGGGGAAAATTTTTTGCCTTCTCTACCATTTCTTGGCTTCAAACTCCCATATCTCGCGAACGGATTGACCTAACCCAAAAATTCCTATTGCATCTGAAAGTAGAAACTCGCCCGATTACAACGGTATGCGTATTTTTTCCCTAGGCCATTCTGGTTAAGCGTTTGGAGCAGCAGAATTGCGAAAAATTTTTTGCCTTCTCAACCATTTCTTGGCTTCAAACTCCCATATCTCGCGAACGGATTGACCTAACCCAAAAATTCCTTATGCATCTGAAAGTAGAAACTCGCCCGATTACGACGGTACGTGTATTTTTCCCCTAGGCCATTCTGGTTAAGCGATTGGAGCAGCAGAATTATGAAAAATTTGTTGTCTTGTCAACCATTTCTTAGCTTCAAACTCTCATATCTCGCGAACGGATTGACCAAACCCAAAAATTCCTGCTCCGTCTGAAAGTAGAAACTCGCCCGATTACAACGGTATGCGTATTTTTTCCCTAGGCCATTCTGGTTAAGCGTTTGGAGCAGCAGAATTGCGAAAAATTTTTTGCCTTGTCAACCATTTCTTGGCTTCAAACTCCCATATCTCGCGAACGGATTGACCTAACCCAAAAATTCCTATTGCATCTGAAAGTAGAAACTCGCCCGATTACAACGGTATGCGTGTTTTTCCCCTAGGCCATTCTGGTTAAGCGTTTGGAGCAGCAGACTTGCGAAAAATTTGTTGTCTTCTCAACCATTTCTTAGATTCAAACTCCCATATCTCGCGAACGGATTGACCTAACCCAAAAATTCCTATTGCATCTGAAAGTAGAAACTCGCCCGATTACAACGGTATGTGTATTTTTTCCCTAGGGCATTCTGGTTAAGCGTTTGGAGCAGCAGAATTGCGATAAATTTTTTGCCTTCTCAACCATTTCTTGGCTTCAAACTCCCATATCTGGCGAACGGATTGACCTAACCCAAAAATTCCTTATGCATCTGAAAGTAGAAACTCGCCCGATTACAACGGTACGTGTATTTTTCCCCTAGGCCATTCTGGTTAAGCGATTGGAGCAGCAGAATTATGAAAAATTTGTTGTCTTGTCAAACATTTCTTAGCTTCGATGTCCCATATCTCGCGAACGGATTGACCTAACCCAAAAATTCCTGTTGCGTCTGAAAGCAGAAACTCGCCCTATTACAACGGTATGCGTATTTTTTTCCCTAGGCCATTCTGGTTAAGCGTTTGGAGCAGCAGATTTGCGAAAAATTTGTTGTCTTCTCAACCATTTCTTAGCTTCAAACTCTCATATCTCGCGAACGGATTGACCTAACCCAAAAATTCCTATTGCATTTGAAAGTAGAAACTCGCCCGATTGTAACGGTATGTGTATTTTTTCCCTAGGCCATTCTGGTTAAGCGTTTGGAGCAGCAGAATTGCGAAAAATTTTTTGCCTTCTCAACCATTTCTTGGCTTCAAACTCCCATATCTGGCGAACGGATTGACCTAACCCAAAAATTCCTTATGCATCTGAAAGTAGAAACTCGCCCGATTACAACGGTACGTGTATTTTTCCCCTAGGGCATTCTGGTTAAGCGATTGGAGCAGCAGAATTATGAAAAATTTGTTGTCTTGTCAACCATTTCTTAGCTTCAAACTCTCATATCTCGCGAACGGATTGACCTAACCCAAAAATTCCTATTGCATCTGAAAGTAGAAACTCGCCCGATTACAACGGTATGCGTATTTTTTCCCTAGGCCATTCTGGTTAAGCGTTTGGAGCAGCAGAATTGCGAAAAATTTTTTGCCTTCTCAACCATTTCTTGGCTTCAAACTCCCATATCTCGCGAACGGATTGACCTAACCCAAAAATTCCTTATGCATCTGAAAGTAGAAACTCGCCCGATTACAACGGTACGTGTATTTTTTCCCTAGCCCGTTCTGGTTAAGCGTTTGGAGCAGCAGAATTGCGAACAATTTGTTCTCTTGTCAACCATTTCTTAGCTTCCAACTCCCATATCTCGCGAACGGATTGACCTAACCCAAAAATTCCTATTGCATCTGAAAGTAGAAACTCGCCCGATTACAACGGTATGTGTATTTTTTCCCTAGGGCATTCTGATTAAGCGTTTGGAGCAGCAGAATTGCGATAAATTTTTTGCGTTCTCAACCATTTCTTGGATTCAAACTCCCATATCTCGCGAACGGATTGACCAAACCCAAAAATTCCTGCTCCGTCTGAAAGTAGAAACTCGCCCGATTACAACGGTATGTGTATTTTATCCCTAGGCCATTCTGGTTAAGCGTTTGGAGCAGCAGATTTGCGAAAAATTTGTTGTCTTCTCAACCATTTCTTAGCTTCAAACTCTCATATCTCGAGAAACGGATTGACCTAACCCAAAAATTCCTATTGCATTTGAAAGTAGAAACTCACCCGATTACAACGGTATGTGTATTTTTCCCCTAGGCCATTCTGGTTAAGCGATTGGAGCAGCAGAAGTGCGAAAAATTTGTTGTCATGTCAACCACTTCTTAGCTTCAAAGTCCCATATCTCGCGAACGGATTGACCTAACCCAAAAATTCCTATTGTAACTGTAAGTTGAAACTCGCCCGATTACAACGGTATGCGTATTTTTTCCCTAGGCCATTCTGGTTAAGCGTTTGGAGCAGCAGAATTGCGAAAAATTTTTTGCCTTCTCAACTATTTCTTGGCTTCAAACTCCCATATCTCGCGAACGGATTGACCTAACCCAAAAATTCCTATTGCATCTGAAAGTAGAAACTGGCCCGATTACAACGGTATGTGTATTTTTTCCCTAGGGCATTCCGGTTAAGCGTTTGGAGCAGCAGAATTGCGATAAATTTTTTGCCTTCTCAACCATTTCTTGCCTTCAAACTCCCATATCTCGCGAACGGATTGACCAAACCCAAAAAGCCCTGCTCCGTCTGAAAGTAGAAACTCGCCCGATTACAACGGTGTGCGTATTTTTTCCCTAGGCCATTCTGGTTAAGCGTTTGGAGCAGCAGAATTGCGAAAAATTTTTTGCCTTCTCTACCATTTCTTGGCTTCAAACTCCCATATCTCGCGAACGGATTGACCTAACCCAAAAATTCCTATTGCATCTGAAAGTAGAAACTCGCCCGATTACAACGGTATGCGTGTTTTTCCCCTAGGCCATTCTGGTTAAGCGTTTGGAGCAGCAGATTTGCGAAAAATTTGTTGTCTTCTCAACCATTTCTTAGCTTCAAACTCTCATACCTCGCGAACGGATTGACCTAACCCAAAAATTCCTATTGCATTTGAAAGTAGAAACTCACCCGATTACAACGGTATGTGTATTTTTTCCCTAGGCCATTCTGGTTAAGCGTTTGGAGCAGCAGAATTGCGAAACATTTTTTGCCTTCTCAACCATTTCCTGGCTTCAAACTCCCATATCTCGCGAACGGATTGACCTAACCCAAAAATTCCAGTTGCGTCTGAAAGTAGAAACTCGCCCGATTACAACGGTATGCGTGTTTTTCCCCCAGGGCCATTCTGGTTAAGCGTTTGGAGCAGCAGATTTGCGAAAAATTTGTTGTCCTCTCAACCATTTCATAGCTTCAAACTCTCATATCTCGCGAACGGATTGACCTAACCCAAAAATTCCTATTGCATTTGAAAGTAGAAACTCGCCCGATTACAACGGTATGTGTATTTTTTCCCTAGGCCATTCTGGTTAAGCGTTTGGAGCAGCAGAATTGCGAAAAATTTTTTGCCTTCTCAACCATTTCTTGGCTTCAAACTCCCATATCTGGCGAACGGATTGACCTAACCCAAAAATTCCTTATGCATCTGAAAGTAGAAACTCGCCCGATTACAACGGTACGTGTATTTTTCCCCTAGGCCATTCTGGTTAAGCGATTGGAGCAGCAGAATTATGAAAAATTTGTTGTCTTGTCAAGCATTTCTTAGCTTCAAACTCTCATATCTCGCGAACGGATTGACCTAACCCAAAAATTCTTATTGCATATGAAAGTAGAAACTCGCCCGATTACAACGGTATGTGTATTTTTTCCCTAGGCCATTCTGGTTAAGCGTTTGGAGCAGCAGAATTGCGAAAAATTTTTTGCCTTCTCAACCATTTCTTGGCTTCAAACTCCCATATCTCGCGAACGGATTGACCTAACCCAAAAATTCCTATTGCATCTGAAAGTAGAAACTGGCCCGATTACAACGGTATGTGTATTTTTTCCCTAGGGCATTCCGGTTAAGCGTTTGGAGCAGCAGAATTGCGATAAATTTTTTGCCTTCTCAACCATTTCTTGCCTTCAAACTCCCATATCTCGCGAACGGATTGACCAAACCCAAAAAGCCCTGCTCCGTCTGAAAGTAGAAACTCGCCCGATTACAACGGTGTGCGTATTTTTTCCCTAGGCCATTCTGGTTAAGCGTTTGGAGCAGCAGAATTGGGGAAAATTTTTTGCCTTCTCTACCATTTCTTGGCTTCAAACTCCCATATCTCGCGAACGGATTGACCTAACCCAAAAATTCCTATTGCATCTGAAAGTAGAAACTCGCCCGATTACAACGGTATGCGTATTTTTTCCCTAGGCCATTCTGGTTAAGCGTTTGGAGCAGCAGAATTGCGAAAAATTTTTTGCCTTCTCAACCATTTCTTGGCTTCAAACTCCCATATCTCGCGAACGGATTGACCTAACCCAAAAATTCCTTATGCATCTGAAAGTAGAAACTCGCCCGATTACGACGGTACGTGTATTTTTCCCCTAGGCCATTCTGGTTAAGCGATTGGAGCAGCAGAATTATGAAAAATTTGTTGTCTTGTCAACCATTTCTTAGCTTCAAACTCTCATATCTCGCGAACGGATTGACCAAACCCAAAAATTCCTGCTCCGTCTGAAAGTAGAAACTCGCCCGATTACAACGGTATGCGTATTTTTTCCCTAGGCCATTCTGGTTAAGCGTTTGGAGCAGCAGAATTGCGAAAAATTTTTTGCCTTGTCAACCATTTCTTGGCTTCAAACTCCCATATCTCGCGAACAGATTGACCTAACCCAAAAATTCCTATTGCATCTGAAAGTAGAAACTCGCCCGATTACAACGGTATGCGTGTTTTTCCCCTAGGCCATTCTGGTTAAGCGTTTGGAGCAGCAGACTTGCGAAAAATTTGTTGTCTTCTCAACCATTTCTTAGATTCAAACTCCCATATCTCGCGAACGGATTGACCTAACCCAAAAATTCCTATTGCATCTGAAAGTAGAAACTCGCCCGATTACAACGGTATGTGTATTTTTTCCCTAGGGCATTCTGGTTAAGCGTTTGGAGCAGCAGAATTGCGATAAATTTTTTGCCTTCTCAACCATTTCTTGGCTTCGAACTCCCATATCTGGCGAACGGATTGACCTAACCCAAAAATTCCTTATGCATCTGAAAGTAGAAACTCGCCCGATTACAACGGTACGTGTATTTTTCCCCTAGGCCATTCTGGTTAAGCGATTGGAGCAGCAGAATTATGAAAAATTTGTTGTCTTGTCAAACATTTCTTAGCTTCGATGTCCCATATCTCGCGAACGGATTGACCTAACCCAAAAATTCCTGTTGCGTCTGAAAGCAGAAACTCGCCCTATTACAACGGTATGCGTATTTTTTTCCCTAGGCCATTCTGGTTAAGCGTTTGGAGCAGCAGATTTGCGAAAAATTTGTTGTCTTCTCAACCATTTCTTAGCTTCAAACTCTCATATCTCGCGAACGGATTGACCTAACCCAAAAATTCCTATTGCATTTGAAAGTAGAAACTCGCCCGATTACAACGGTATGTGTATTTTTTCCCTAGGCCATTCTGGTTAAGCGTTTGGAGCAGCAGAATTGCGAAAAATTTTTTGCCTTCTCAACCATTTCTTGGCTTCAAACTCCCATATCTGGCGAACGGATTGACCTAACCCAAAAATTCCTTATGCATCTGAAAGTAGAAACTCGCCCGATTACAACGGTACGTGTATTTTTCCCCTAGGGCATTCTGGTTAAGCGATTGGAGCAGCAGAATTATGAAAAATTTGTTGTCTTGTCAACCATTTCTTAGCTTCAAACTCTCATATCTCGCGAACGGATTGACCAAACCCAAAAATTCCTGCTCCGTCTGAAAGTAGAAGCTCGCCCGATTACAACGGTATGCGTATTTTTTCCCTAGGGCATTCTGGTTAAGCGTTTGGAGCAGCAGAATTGCGAAAAATTTTTTGCCTTGTCAACCATTTCTTGGATTCAAACTCCCATATCTCGCGAACGGATTGACCAAACCCAAAAATTCCTGCTCCGTCTGAAAGTAGAAACTCGCCCGATTACAACGGTATGTGTATTTTATCCCTAGGTCTTTCTGGTTAAGCGTTTGGAGCAGCAGATTTGCGAAAAATTTGTTGTCTTCTCAACCATTTCTTAGCTACAAACTCTCATATCTCGCGAACGGATTGACCTAACCCAAAAATTCCTATTGCATTTGAAAGTAGAAACTCACCCGATTACAACGGTATGTGTACTTTTTCCCTAGGCCATTCTGGTTAAGCGTTTGGAGCAGCAGAATTGGGAAACATTTTTTGCCTTCTCAACCATTTCCTGGCTTCAAACTCCCATATCTCGCGAACGGATTGACCTAACCCAAAAATTCCAGTTGCGTCTGAAAGTAGAAACTCGCCCGATTACAACGGTATGCGTGTTATTCCCCTAGGCCATTCTGGTTAAGCGTTTGGAGCAGCAGATTTGCGAAAAATTTGTTGTCTTCTCAACCATTTCATAGCTTCAAACTCTCATATCTCGCGAACGGATTGACCTAACCCAAAAATTCCTATTGCATTTGAAAGTAGAAACTCGCCCGATTACAACGGTATGTGTATTTTTTCCCTAGGCCATTCTGGTTAAGCGTTTGGAGCAGCAGAATTGCGAAAAATTTTTTGCCTTCTCAACCATTTCTTGGCTTCAAACTCCCATATCTGGCGAACGGATTGACCTAACCCAAAAATTCCTTATGCATCTGAAAGTAGAAACTCGCCCGATTACAACGGTACGTGTATTTTTCCCCTAGGCCATTCTGGTTAAGCGATTGGAGCAGCAGAATTATGAAAAATTTGTTGTCTTGTCAACCATTTCTTAGCTTCAAACTCTCATATCTCGCGAACGGATTGACCTAACCCAAAAATTCTTATTGCATATGAAAGTAGAAACTCGCCCGATTACAACGGTATGTGTATTTTTTCCCTAGGCCATTCTGGTTAAGCGTTTGGAGCAGCAGAATTGCGAAAAATTTTTTGCCTTCTCAACCATTTCTTGGCTTCAAACTCCCATATCTCGCGAACGGATTGACCTAACCCAAAAATTCCTATTGCATCTGAAAGTAGAAACTGGCCCGATTACAACGGTATGTGTATTTTTTCCCTAGGGCATTCCGGTTAAGCGTTTGGAGCAGCAGAATTGCGATAAATTTTTTGCCTTCTCAACCATTTCTTGCCTTCAAACTCCCATATCTCGCGAACGGATTGACCAAACCCAAAAAGCCCTGCTCCGTCTGAAAGTAGAAACTCGCCCGATTACAACGGTGTGCGTATTTTTTCCCTAGGCCATTCTGGTTAAGCGTTTGGAGCAGCAGAATTGGGGAAAATTTTTTGCCTTCTCTACCATTTCTTGGCTTCAAACTCCCATATCTCGCGAACGGATTGACCTAACCCAAAAATTCCTATTGCATCTGAAAGTAGAAACTCGCCCGATTACAACGGTATGCGTATTTTTTCCCTAGGCCATTCTGGTTAAGCGTTTGGAGCAGCAGAATTGCGAAAAATTTTTTGCCTTCTCAACCATTTCTTGGCTTCAAACTCCCATATCTCGCGAACGGATTGACCTAACCCAAAAATTCCTTATGCATCTGAAAGTAGAAACTCGCCCGATTACGACGGTACGTGTATTTTTCCCCTAGGCCATTCTGGTTAAGCGATTGGAGCAGCAGAATTATGAAAAATTTGTTGTCTTGTCAACCATTTCTTAGCTTCAAACTCTCATATCTCGCGAACGGATTGACCAAACCCAAAAATTCCTGCTCCGTCTGAAAGTAGAAACTCGCCCGATTACAACGGTATGCGTATTTTTTCCCTAGGCCATTCTGGTTAAGCGTTTGGAGCAGCAGAATTGCGAAAAATTTTTTGCCTTGTCAACCATTTCTTGGCTTCAAACTCCCATATCTCGCGAACGGATTGACCTAACCCAAAAATTCCTATTGCATCTGAAAGTAGAAACTCGCCCGATTACAACGGTATGCGTGTTTTTCCCCTAGGCCATTCTGGTTAAGCGTTTGGAGCAGCAGACTTGCGAAAAATTTGTTGTCTTCTCAACCATTTCTTAGATTCAAACTCCCATATCTCGCGAACGGATTGACCTAACCCAAAAATTCCTATTGCATCTGAAAGTAGAAACTCGCCCGATTACAACGGTATGTGTATTTTTTCCCTAGGGCATTCTGGTTAAGCGTTTGGAGCAGCAGAATTGCGATAAATTTTTTGCCTTCTCAACCATTTCTTGGCTTCAAACTCCCATATCTGGCGAACGGATTGACCTAACCCAAAAATTCCTTATGCATCTGAAAGTAGAAACTCGCCCGATTACAACGGTACGTGTATTTTTCCCCTAGGCCATTCTGGTTAAGCGATTGGAGCAGCAGAATTATGAAAAATTTGTTGTCTTGTCAAACATTTCTTAGCTTCGATGTCCCATATCTCGCGAACGGATTGACCTAACCCAAAAATTCCTGTTGCGTCTGAAAGCAGAAACTCGCCCTATTACAACGGTATGCGTATTTTTTTCCCTAGGCCATTCTGGTTAAGCGTTTGGAGCAGCAGATTTGCGAAAAATTTGTTGTCTTCTCAACCATTTCTTAGCTTCAAACTCTCATATCTCGCGAACGGATTGACCTAACCCAAAAATTCCTATTGCATTTGAAAGTAGAAACTCGCCCGATTGTAACGGTATGTGTATTTTTTCCCTAGGCCATTCTGGTTAAGCGTTTGGAGCAGCAGAATTGCGAAAAATTTTTTGCCTTCTCAACCATTTCTTGGCTTCAAACTCCCATATCTGGCGAACGGATTGACCTAACCCAAAAATTCCTTATGCATCTGAAAGTAGAAACTCGCCCGATTACAACGGTACGTGTATTTTTCCCCTAGGGCATTCTGGTTAAGCGATTGGAGCAGCAGAATTATGAAAAATTTGTTGTCTTGTCAACCATTTCTTAGCTTCAAACTCTCATATCTCGCGAACGGATTGACCAAACCCAAAAATTCCTGCTCCGTCTGAAAGTAGAAACTCGCCCGATTACAACGGTATGCGTATTTTTTCCCTAGGCCATTCTGGTTAAGCGTTTGGAGCAGCAGAATTGCGAAAAATTTTTTGCCTTCTCAACCATTTCTTGGCTTCAAACTCCCATATCTCGCGAACGGATTGACCTAACCCAAAAATTCCTTATGCATCTGAAAGTAGAAACTCGCCCGATTACGACGGTACGTGTATTTTTCCCCTAGGCCATTCTGGTTAAGCGATTGGAGCAGCAGAATTATGAAAAATTTGTTGTCTTGTCAACCATTTCTTAGCTTCAAACTCTCATATCTCGCGAACGGATTGACCAAACCCAAAAATTCCTGCTCCGTCTGAAAGTAGAAACTCGCCCGATTACAACGGTATGCGTATTTTTTCCCTAGGCCATTCTGGTTAAGCGTTTGGAGCAGCAGAATTGCGAAAAATTTTTTGCCTTGTCAACCATTTCTTGGCTTCAAACTCCCATATCTCGCGAACGGATTGACCTAACCCAAAAATTCCTATTGCATCTGAAAGTAGAAACTCGCCCGATTACAACGGTATGCGTGTTTTTCCCCTAGGCCATTCTGGTTAAGCGTTTGGAGCAGCAGACTTGCGAAAAATTTGTTGTCTTCTCAACCATTTCTTAGATTCAAACTCCCATATCTCGCGAACGGATTGACCTAACCCAAAAATTCCTATTGCATCTGAAAGTAGAAACTCGCCCGATTACAACGGTATGTGTATTTTTTCCCTAGGGCATTCTGGTTAAGCGTTTGGAGCAGCAGAATTGCGATAAATTTTTTGCCTTCTCAACCATTTCTTGGCTTCGAACTCCCATATCTGGCGAACGGATTGACCTAACCCAAAAATTCCTTATGCATCTGAAAGTAGAAACTCGCCCGATTACAACGGTACGTGTATTTTTCCCCTAGGCCATTCTGGTTAAGCGATTGGAGCAGCAGAATTATGAAAAATTTGTTGTCTTGTCAAACATTTCTTAGCTTCGATGTCCCATATCTCGCGAACGGATTGACCTAACCCAAAAATTCCTGTTGCGTCTGAAAGCAGAAACTCGCCCTATTACAACGGTATGCGTATTTTTTTCCCTAGGCCATTCTGGTTAAGCGTTTGGAGCAGCAGATTTGCGAAAAATTTGTTGTCTTCTCAACCATTTCTTAGCTTCAAACTCTCATATCTCGCGAACGGATTGACCTAACCCAAAAATTCCTATTGCATTTGAAAGTAGAAACTCGCCCGATTACAACGGTATGTGTATTTTTTCCCTAGGCCATTCTGGTTAAGCGTTTGGAGCAGCAGAATTGCGAAAAATTTTTTGCCTTCTCAACCATTTCTTGGCTTCAAACTCCCATATCTGGCGAACGGATTGACCTAACCCAAAAATTCCTTATGCATCTGAAAGTAGAAACTCGCCCGATTACAACGGTACGTGTATTTTTCCCCTAGGGCATTCTGGTTAAGCGATTGGAGCAGCAGAATTATGAAAAATTTGTTGTCTTGTCAACCATTTCTTAGCTTCAAACTCTCATATCTCGCGAACGGATTGACCAAACCCAAAAATTCCTGCTCCGTCTGAAAGTAGAAGCTCGCCCGATTACAACGGTATGCGTATTTTTTCCCTAGGGCATTCTGGTTAAGCGTTTGGAGCAGCAGAATTGCGAAAAATTTTTTGCCTTGTCAACCATTTCTTGGATTCAAACTCCCATATCTCGCGAACGGATTGACCAAACCCAAAAATTCCTGCTCCGTCTGAAAGTAGAAACTCGCCCGATTACAACGGTATGTGTATTTTATCCCTAGGTCTTTCTGGTTAAGCGTTTGGAGCAGCAGATTTGCGAAAAATTTGTTGTCTTCTCAACCATTTCTTAGCTACAAACTCTCATATCTCGCGAACGGATTGACCTAACCCAAAAATTCCTATTGCATTTGAAAGTAGAAACTCACCCGATTACAACGGTATGTGTACTTTTTCCCTAGGCCATTCTGGTTAAGCGTTTGGAGCAGCAGAATTGGGAAACATTTTTTGCCTTCTCAACCATTTCCTGGCTTCAAACTCCCATATCTCGCGAACGGATTGACCTAACCCAAAAATTCCAGTTGCGTCTGAAAGTAGAAACTCGCCCGATTACAACGGTATGCGTGTTATTCCCCTAGGCCATTCTGGTTAAGCGTTTGGAGCAGCAGATTTGCGAAAAATTTGTTGTCTTCTCAACCATTTCATAGCTTCAAACTCTCATATCTCGCGAACGGATTGACCTAACCCAAAAATTCCTATTGCATTTGAAAGTAGAAACTCGCCCGATTACAACGGTATGTGTATTTTTTCCCTAGGCCATTCTGGTTAAGCGTTTGGAGCAGCAGAATTGCGAAAAATTTTTTGCCTTCTCAACCATTTCTTGGCTTCAAACTCCCATATCTGGCGAACGGATTGACCTAACCCAAAAATTCCTTATGCATCTGAAAGTAGAAACTCGCCCGATTACAACGGTACGTGTATTTTTCCCCTAGGCCATTCTGGTTAAGCGATTGGAGCAGCAGAATTATGAAAAATTTGTTGTCTTGTCAACCATTTCTTAGCTTCAAACTCTCATATCTCGCGAACGGATTGACCTAACCCAAAAATTCTTATTGCATATGAAAGTAGAAACTCGCCCGATTACAACGGTATGTGTATTTTTTCCCTAGGCCATTCTGGTTAAGCGTTTGGAGCAGCAGAATTGCGAAAAATTTTTTGCCTTCTCAACCATTTCTTGGCTTCAAACTCCCATATCTCGCGAACGGATTGACCTAACCCAAAAATTCCTATTGCATCTGAAAGTAGAAACTGGCCCGATTACAACGGTATGTGTATTTTTTCCCTAGGGCATTCCGGTTAAGCGTTTGGAGCAGCAGAATTGCGATAAATTTTTTGCCTTCTCAACCATTTCTTGCCTTCAAACTCCCATATCTCGCGAACGGATTGACCAAACCCAAAAAGCCCTGCTCCGTCTGAAAGTAGAAACTCGCCCGATTACAACGGTGTGCGTATTTTTTCCCTAGGCCATTCTGGTTAAGCGTTTGGAGCAGCAGAATTGGGGAAAATTTTTTGCCTTCTCTACCATTTCTTGGCTTCAAACTCCCATATCTCGCGAACGGATTGACCTAACCCAAAAATTCCTATTGCATCTGAAAGTAGAAACTCGCCCGATTACAACGGTATGCGTATTTTTTCCCTAGGCCATTCTGGTTAAGCGTTTGGAGCAGCAGAATTGCGAAAAATTTTTTGCCTTCTCAACCATTTCTTGGCTTCAAACTCCCATATCTCGCGAACGGATTGACCTAACCCAAAAATTCCTTATGCATCTGAAAGTAGAAACTCGCCCGATTACGACGGTACGTGTATTTTTCCCCTAGGCCATTCTGGTTAAGCGATTGGAGCAGCAGAATTATGAAAAATTTGTTGTCTTGTCAACCATTTCTTAGCTTCAAACTCTCATATCTCGCGAACGGATTGACCAAACCCAAAAATTCCTGCTCCGTCTGAAAGTAGAAACTCGCCCGATTACAACGGTATGCGTATTTTTTCCCTAGGCCATTCTGGTTAAGCGTTTGGAGCAGCAGAATTGCGAAAAATTTTTTGCCTTGTCAACCATTTCTTGGCTTCAAACTCCCATATCTCGCGAACGGATTGACCTAACCCAAAAATTCCTATTGCATCTGAAAGTAGAAACTCGCCCGATTACAACGGTATGCGTGTTTTTCCCCTAGGCCATTCTGGTTAAGCGTTTGGAGCAGCAGACTTGCGAAAAATTTGTTGTCTTCTCAACCATTTCTTAGATTCAAACTCCCATATCTCGCGAACGGATTGACCTAACCCAAAAATTCCTATTGCATCTGAAAGTAGAAACTCGCCCGATTACAACGGTATGTGTATTTTTTCCCTAGGGCATTCTGGTTAAGCGTTTGGAGCAGCAGAATTGCGATAAATTTTTTGCCTTCTCAACCATTTCTTGGCTTCAAACTCCCATATCTGGCGAACGGATTGACCTAACCCAAAAATTCCTTATGCATCTGAAAGTAGAAACTCGCCCGATTACAACGGTACGTGTATTTTTCCCCTAGGCCATTCTGGTTAAGCGATTGGAGCAGCAGAATTATGAAAAATTTGTTGTCTTGTCAAACATTTCTTAGCTTCGATGTCCCATATCTCGCGAACGGATTGACCTAACCCAAAAATTCCTGTTGCGTCTGAAAGCAGAAACTCGCCCTATTACAACGGTATGCGTATTTTTTTCCCTAGGCCATTCTGGTTAAGCGTTTGGAGCAGCAGATTTGCGAAAAATTTGTTGTCTTCTCAACCATTTCTTAGCTTCAAACTCTCATATCTCGCGAACGGATTGACCTAACCCAAAAATTCCTATTGCATTTGAAAGTAGAAACTCGCCCGATTGTAACGGTATGTGTATTTTTTCCCTAGGCCATTCTGGTTAAGCGTTTGGAGCAGCAGAATTGCGAAAAATTTTTTGCCTTCTCAACCATTTCTTGGCTTCAAACTCCCATATCTGGCGAACGGATTGACCTAACCCAAAAATTCCTTATGCATCTGAAAGTAGAAACTCGCCCGATTACAACGGTACGTGTATTTTTCCCCTAGGGCATTCTGGTTAAGCGATTGGAGCAGCAGAATTATGAAAAATTTGTTGTCTTGTCAACCATTTCTTAGCTTCAAACTCTCATATCTCGCGAACGGATTGACCAAACCCAAAAATTCCTGCTCCGTCTGAAAGTAGAAGCTCGCCCGATTACAACGGTATGCGTATTTTTTCCCTAGGGCATTCTGGTTAAGCGTTTGGAGCAGCAGAATTGCGAAAAATTTTTTGCCTTGTCAAGCATTTCTTGGCTTCAAACTCCCACATCTCGCGAACGGATTGACCTAACCCAAAAATTCCTTCTGCGTCTGAAAGTAGAAACTCGCCCGATTACAACGGTATGTGTATTTTTTCCCTAGCCCGTTCTGGTTAAGCGTTTGGAGCAGCAGAATTGCGAACAATTTGTTCTCTTGTCAACCATTTCTTAGCTTCCAACTCCCATATCTCGCGAACGGATTGACCTAACCCAAAAATTCCTATTGCATCTGAAAGTAGAAACTCGCCCGATTACAACGGTATGTGTATTTTTTCCCTAGGGCATTCTGATTAAGCGTTTGGAGCAGCAGAATTGCGATAAATTTTTTGCGTTCTCAACCATTTCTTGGATTCAAACTCCCATATCTCGCGAACGGATTGACCAAACCCAAAAATTCCTGCTCCGTCTGAAAGTAGAAACTCGCCCGATTACAACGGTATGTGTATTTTATCCCTAGGTCTTTCTGGTTAAGCGTTTGGAGCAGCAGATTTGCGAAAAATTTGTTGTCTTCTCAACCATTTCTTAGCTACAAACTCTCATATCTCGCGAACGGATTGACCTAACCCAAAAATTCCTATTGCATCTGAAAGTAGAAACTCGCCCGATTACAACGGTATGCGTATTTTTTCCCTAGGCCATTCTGGTTAAGCGTTTGGAGCAGCAGAATTGCGAAAAATTTTTTGCCTTCTCAACCATTTCTTGGCTTCAAACTCCCATATCTCGCGAACGGATTGACCTAACCCAAAAATTCCTTATGCATCTGAAAGTAGAAACTCGCCCGATTACAACGGTACGTGTATTTTTTCCCTAGCCCGTTCTGGTTAAGCGTTTGGAGCAGCAGAATTGCGAACAATTTGTTCTCTTGTCAACCATTTCTTAGCTTCCAACTCCCATATCTCGCGAACGGATTGACCTAACCCAAAAATTCCTATTGCATCTGAAAGTAGAAACTCGCCCGATTACAACGGTATGTGTATTTTTTCCCTAGGGCATTCTGATTAAGCGTTTGGAGCAGCAGAATTGCGATAAATTTTTTGCGTTCTCAACCATTTCTTGGATTCAAACTCCCATATCTCGCGAACGGATTGACCAAACCCAAAAATTCCTGCTCCGTCTGAAAGTAGAAACTCGCCCGATTACAACGGTATGTGTATTTTATCCCTAGGCCATTCTGGTTAAGCGTTTGGAGCAGCAGATTTGCGAAAAATTTGTTGTCTTCTCAACCATTTCTTAGCTTCAAACTCTCATATCTCGAGAAACGGATTGACCTAACCCAAAAATTCCTATTGCATTTGAAAGTAGAAACTCACCCGATTACAACGGTATGTGTATTTTTCCCCTAGGCCATTCTGGTTAAGCGATTGGAGCAGCAGAAGTGCGAAAAATTTGTTGTCATGTCAACCACTTCTTAGCTTCAAAGTCCCATATCTCGCGAACGGATTGACCTAACCCAAAAATTCCTATTGTAACTGTAAGTTGAAACTCGCCCGATTACAACGGTATGCGTATTTTTTCCCTAGGCCATTCTGGTTAAGCGTTTGGAGCAGCAGAATTGCGAAAAATTTTTTGCCTTCTCAACTATTTCTTGGCTTCAAACTCCCATATCTCGCGAACGGATTGACCTAACCCAAAAATTCCTATTGCATCTGAAAGTAGAAACTGGCCCGATTACAACGGTATGTGTATTTTTTCCCTAGGGCATTCCGGTTAAGCGTTTGGAGCAGCAGAATTGCGATAAATTTTTTGCCTTCTCAACCATTTCTTGCCTTCAAACTCCCATATCTCGCGAACGGATTGACCAAACCCAAAAAGCCCTGCTCCGTCTGAAAGTAGAAACTCGCCCGATTACAACGGTGTGCGTATTTTTTCCCTAGGCCATTCTGGTTAAGCGTTTGGAGCAGCAGAATTGCGAAAAATTTTTTGCCTTCTCTACCATTTCTTGGCTTCAAACTCCCATATCTCGCGAACGGATTGACCTAACCCAAAAATTCCTATTGCATCTGAAAGTAGAAACTCGCCCGATTACAACGGTATGCGTGTTTTTCCCCTAGGCCATTCTGGTTAAGCGTTTGGAGCAGCAGATTTGCGAAAAATTTGTTGTCTTCTCAACCATTTCTTAGCTTCAAACTCTCATACCTCGCGAACGGATTGACCTAACCCAAAAATTCCTATTGCATTTGAAAGTAGAAACTCACCCGATTACAACGGTATGTGTATTTTTTCCCTAGGCCATTCTGGTTAAGCGTTTGGAGCAGCAGAATTGCGAAACATTTTTTGCCTTCTCAACCATTTCCTGGCTTCAAACTCCCATATCTCGCGAACGGATTGACCTAACCCAAAAATTCCAGTTGCGTCTGAAAGTAGAAACTCGCCCGATTACAACGGTATGCGTGTTTTTCCCCCAGGGCCATTCTGGTTAAGCGTTTGGAGCAGCAGATTTGCGAAAAATTTGTTGTCCTCTCAACCATTTCATAGCTTCAAACTCTCATATCTCGCGAACGGATTGACCTAACCCAAAAATTCCTATTGCATTTGAAAGTAGAAACTCGCCCGATTACAACGGTATGTGTATTTTTTCCCTAGGCCATTCTGGTTAAGCGTTTGGAGCAGCAGAATTGCGAAAAATTTTTTGCCTTCTCAACCATTTCTTGGCTTCAAACTCCCATATCTGGCGAACGGATTGACCTAACCCAAAAATTCCTTATGCATCTGAAAGTAGAAACTCGCCCGATTACAACGGTACGTGTATTTTTCCCCTAGGCCATTCTGGTTAAGCGATTGGAGCAGCAGAATTATGAAAAATTTGTTGTCTTGTCAAGCATTTCTTAGCTTCAAACTCTCATATCTCGCGAACGGATTGACCTAACCCAAAAATTCTTATTGCATATGAAAGTAGAAACTCGCCCGATTACAACGGTATGTGTATTTTTTCCCTAGGCCATTCTGGTTAAGCGTTTGGAGCAGCAGAATTGCGAAAAATTTTTTGCCTTCTCAACCATTTCTTGGCTTCAAACTCCCATATCTCGCGAACGGATTGACCTAACCCAAAAATTCCTATTGCATCTGAAAGTAGAAACTGGCCCGATTACAACGGTATGTGTATTTTTTCCCTAGGGCATTCCGGTTAAGCGTTTGGAGCAGCAGAATTGCGATAAATTTTTTGCCTTCTCAACCATTTCTTGCCTTCAAACTCCCATATCTCGCGAACGGATTGACCAAACCCAAAAAGCCCTGCTCCGTCTGAAAGTAGAAACTCGCCCGATTACAACGGTGTGCGTATTTTTTCCCTAGGCCATTCTGGTTAAGCGTTTGGAGCAGCAGAATTGGGGAAAATTTTTTGCCTTCTCTACCATTTCTTGGCTTCAAACTCCCATATCTCGCGAACGGATTGACCTAACCCAAAAATTCCTATTGCATCTGAAAGTAGAAACTCGCCCGATTACAACGGTATGCGTATTTTTTCCCTAGGCCATTCTGGTTAAGCGTTTGGAGCAGCAGAATTGCGAAAAATTTTTTGCCTTCTCAACCATTTCTTGGCTTCAAACTCCCATATCTCGCGAACGGATTGACCTAACCCAAAAATTCCTTATGCATCTGAAAGTAGAAACTCGCCCGATTACGACGGTACGTGTATTTTTCCCCTAGGCCATTCTGGTTAAGCGATTGGAGCAGCAGAATTATGAAAAATTTGTTGTCTTGTCAACCATTTCTTAGCTTCAAACTCTCATATCTCGCGAACGGATTGACCAAACCCAAAAATTCCTGCTCCGTCTGAAAGTAGAAACTCGCCCGATTACAACGGTATGCGTATTTTTTCCCTAGGCCATTCTGGTTAAGCGTTTGGAGCAGCAGATTTGCGAAAAATTTGTTGTCCTCTCAACCATTTCATAGCTTCAAACTCTCATATCTCGCGAACGGATTGACCTAACCCAAAAATTCCTATTGCATTTGAAAGTAGAAACTCGCCCGATTACAACGGTATGTGTATTTTTTCCCTAGGCCATTCTGGTTAAGCGTTTGGAGCAGCAGAATTGCGAAAAATTTTTTGCCTTCTCAACCATTTCTTGGCTTCAAACTCCCATATCTGGCGAACGGATTGACCTAACCCAAAAATTCCTTATGCATCTGAAAGTAGAAACTCGCCCGATTACAACGGTACGTGTATTTTTCCCCTAGGCCATTCTGGTTAAGCGATTGGAGCAGCAGAATTATGAAAAATTTGTTGTCTTGTCAAGCATTTCTTAGCTTCAAACTCTCATATCTCGCGAACGGATTGACCTAACCCAAAAATTCTTATTGCATATGAAAGTAGAAACTCGCCCGATTACAACGGTATGTGTATTTTTTCCCTAGGCCATTCTGGTTAAGCGTTTGGAGCAGCAGAATTGCGAAAAATTTTTTGCCTTCTCAACCATTTCTTGGCTTCAAACTCCCATATCTCGCGAACGGATTGACCTAACCCAAAAATTCCTATTGCATCTGAAAGTAGAAACTGGCCCGATTACAACGGTATGTGTATTTTTTCCCTAGGGCATTCCGGTTAAGCGTTTGGAGCAGCAGAATTGCGATAAATTTTTTGCCTTCTCAACCATTTCTTGCCTTCAAACTCCCATATCTCGCGAACGGATTGACCAAACCCAAAAAGCCCTGCTCCGTCTGAAAGTAGAAACTCGCCCGATTACAACGGTGTGCGTATTTTTTCCCTAGGCCATTCTGGTTAAGCGTTTGGAGCAGCAGAATTGGGGAAAATTTTTTGCCTTCTCTACCATTTCTTGGCTTCAAACTCCCATATCTCGCGAACGGATTGACCTAACCCAAAAATTCCTATTGCATCTGAAAGTAGAAACTCGCCCGATTACAACGGTATGCGTATTTTTTCCCTAGGCCATTCTGGTTAAGCGTTTGGAGCAGCAGAATTGCGAAAAATTTTTTGCCTTCTCAACCATTTCTTGGCTTCAAACTCCCATATCTCGCGAACGGATTGACCTAACCCAAAAATTCCTTATGCATCTGAAAGTAGAAACTCGCCCGATTACGACGGTACGTGTATTTTTCCCCTAGGCCATTCTGGTTAAGCGATTGGAGCAGCAGAATTATGAAAAATTTGTTGTCTTGTCAACCATTTCTTAGCTTCAAACTCTCATATCTCGCGAACGGATTGACCAAACCCAAAAATTCCTGCTCCGTCTGAAAGTAGAAACTCGCCCGATTACAACGGTATGCGTATTTTTTCCCTAGGCCATTCTGGTTAAGCGTTTGGAGCAGCAGAATTGCGAAAAATTTTTTGCCTTGTCAACCATTTCTTGGCTTCAAACTCCCATATCTCGCGAACGGATTGACCTAACCCAAAAATTCCTATTGCATCTGAAAGTAGAAACTCGCCCGATTACAACGGTATGCGTGTTTTTCCCCTAGGCCATTCTGGTTAAGCGTTTGGAGCAGCAGACTTGCGAAAAATTTGTTGTCTTCTCAACCATTTCTTAGATTCAAACTCCCATATCTCGCGAACGGATTGACCTAACCCAAAAATTCCTATTGCATCTGAAAGTAGAAACTCGCCCGATTACAACGGTATGTGTATTTTTTCCCTAGGGCATTCTGGTTAAGCGTTTGGAGCAGCAGAATTGCGATAAATTTTTTGCCTTCTCAACCATTTCTTGGCTTCGAACTCCCATATCTGGCGAACGGATTGACCTAACCCAAAAATTCCTTATGCATCTGAAAGTAGAAACTCGCCCGATTACAACGGTACGTGTATTTTTCCCCTAGGCCATTCTGGTTAAGCGATTGGAGCAGCAGAATTATGAAAAATTTGTTGTCTTGTCAAACATTTCTTAGCTTCGATGTCCCATATCTCGCGAACGGATTGACCTAACCCAAAAATTCCTGTTGCGTCTGAAAGCAGAAACTCGCCCTATTACAACGGTATGCGTATTTTTTTCCCTAGGCCATTCTGGTTAAGCGTTTGGAGCAGCAGATTTGCGAAAAATTTGTTGTCTTCTCAACCATTTCTTAGCTTCAAACTCTCATATCTCGCGAACGGATTGACCTAACCCAAAAATTCCTATTGCATTTGAAAGTAGAAACTCGCCCGATTACAACGGTATGTGTATTTTTTCCCTAGGCCATTCTGGTTAAGCGTTTGGAGCAGCAGAATTGCGAAAAATTTTTTGCCTTCTCAACCATTTCTTGGCTTCAAACTCCCATATCTGGCGAACGGATTGACCTAACCCAAAAATTCCTTATGCATCTGAAAGTAGAAACTCGCCCGATTACAACGGTACGTGTATTTTTCCCCTAGGGCATTCTGGTTAAGCGATTGGAGCAGCAGAATTATGAAAAATTTGTTGTCTTGTCAACCATTTCTTAGCTTCAAACTCTCATATCTCGCGAACGGATTGACCAAACCCAAAAATTCCTGCTCCGTCTGAAAGTAGAAGCTCGCCCGATTACAACGGTATGCGTATTTTTTCCCTAGGGCATTCTGGTTAAGCGTTTGGAGCAGCAGAATTGCGAAAAATTTTTTGCCTTGTCAACCATTTCTTGGATTCAAACTCCCATATCTCGCGAACGGATTGACCAAACCCAAAAATTCCTGCTCCGTCTGAAAGTAGAAACTCGCCCGATTACAACGGTATGTGTATTTTATCCCTAGGTCTTTCTGGTTAAGCGTTTGGAGCAGCAGATTTGCGAAAAATTTGTTGTCTTCTCAACCATTTCTTAGCTACAAACTCTCATATCTCGCGAACGGATTGACCTAACCCAAAAATTCCTATTGCATTTGAAAGTAGAAACTCACCCGATTACAACGGTATGTGTACTTTTTCCCTAGGCCATTCTGGTTAAGCGTTTGGAGCAGCAGAATTGGGAAACATTTTTTGCCTTCTCAACCATTTCCTGGCTTCAAACTCCCATATCTCGCGAACGGATTGACCTAACCCAAAAATTCCAGTTGCGTCTGAAAGTAGAAACTCGCCCGATTACAACGGTATGCGTGTTATTCCCCTAGGCCATTCTGGTTAAGCGTTTGGAGCAGCAGATTTGCGAAAAATTTGTTGTCTTCTCAACCATTTCATAGCTTCAAACTCTCATATCTCGCGAACGGATTGACCTAACCCAAAAATTCCTATTGCATTTGAAAGTAGAAACTCGCCCGATTACAACGGTATGTGTATTTTTTCCCTAGGCCATTCTGGTTAAGCGTTTGGAGCAGCAGAATTGCGAAAAATTTTTTGCCTTCTCAACCATTTCTTGGCTTCAAACTCCCATATCTGGCGAACGGATTGACCTAACCCAAAAATTCCTTATGCATCTGAAAGTAGAAACTCGCCCGATTACAACGGTACGTGTATTTTTCCCCTAGGCCATTCTGGTTAAGCGATTGGAGCAGCAGAATTATGAAAAATTTGTTGTCTTGTCAACCATTTCTTAGCTTCAAACTCTCATATCTCGCGAACGGATTGACCTAACCCAAAAATTCTTATTGCATATGAAAGTAGAAACTCGCCCGATTACAACGGTATGTGTATTTTTTCCCTAGGCCATTCTGGTTAAGCGTTTGGAGCAGCAGAATTGCGAAAAATTTTTTGCCTTCTCAACCATTTCTTGGCTTCAAACTCCCATATCTCGCGAACGGATTGACCTAACCCAAAAATTCCTATTGCATCTGAAAGTAGAAACTGGCCCGATTACAACGGTATGTGTATTTTTTCCCTAGGGCATTCCGGTTAAGCGTTTGGAGCAGCAGAATTGCGATAAATTTTTTGCCTTCTCAACCATTTCTTGCCTTCAAACTCCCATATCTCGCGAACGGATTGACCAAACCCAAAAAGCCCTGCTCCGTCTGAAAGTAGAAACTCGCCCGATTACAACGGTGTGCGTATTTTTTCCCTAGGCCATTCTGGTTAAGCGTTTGGAGCAGCAGAATTGGGGAAAATTTTTTGCCTTCTCTACCATTTCTTGGCTTCAAACTCCCATATCTCGCGAACGGATTGACCTAACCCAAAAATTCCTATTGCATTTGAAAGTAGAAACTCGCCCGATTACAACGGTATGTGTATTTTTTCCCTAGGCCATTCTGGTTAAGCGTTTGGAGCAGCAGAATTGCGAAAAATTTTTTGCCTTCTCAACCATTTCTTGGCTTCAAACTCCCATATCTGGCGAACGGATTGACCTAACCCAAAAATTCCTTATGCATCTGAAAGTAGAAACTCGCCCGATTACAACGGTACGTGTATTTTTCCCCTAGGCCATTCTGGTTAAGCGATTGGAGCAGCAGAATTATGAAAAATTTGTTGTCTTGTCAACCATTTCTTAGCTTCAAACTCTCATATCTCGCGAACGGATTGACCTAACCCAAAAATTCTTATTGCATATGAAAGTAGAAACTCGCCCGATTACAACGGTATATGTATTTTTCCCCTAGGCCATTCTGGTTAAGCGATTGGAGCAGCAGAAGTGCGAAAAATTTGTTGTCATGTCAACCACTTCTTAGCTTCAAAGTCCCATATCTCGCGAACGGATTGACCTAACCCAAAAATTCCTGCTCCGTCTGAAAGTAGAAACTCGCCCGATTACAACGGTATGCGTATTTTATCCCTAGGCCATTCTGGTTAAGCGTTTGGAGCAGCAGAATTGCGAAAAATTTTTTGACTTGTCAACCATTTCTTGGCTTCAAACTCCCATATCTCGCGAACGGATTGACCTAACCCAAAAATTCCTATTGCATCT
Source organism: Ptiloglossa arizonensis (assembly GCF_051014685.1). NCBI lineage: Eukaryota > Metazoa > Arthropoda > Insecta > Hymenoptera > Colletidae > Ptiloglossa > Ptiloglossa arizonensis. Next base: position 257,954 of record NW_027478778.1, on the reverse strand, counting down.
GAAAGTAGAAACTGGCCCGATTACAACGGTATGTGTATTTTTTCCCTAGGGCATTCCGGTTAAGCGTTTGGAGCAGCAGAATTGCGATAAATTTTTTGCCTTCTCAACCATTTCTTGCCTTCAAACTCCCATATCTCGCGAACGGATTGACCAAACCCAAAAAGCCCTGCTCCGTCTGAAAGTAGAAACTCGCCCGATTACAACGGTGTGCGTATTTTTTCCCTAGGCCATTCTGGTTAAGCGTTTGGAGCAGCAGAATTGCGAAAAATTTTTTGCCTTCTCTACCATTTCTTGGCTTCAAACTCCCATATCTCGCGAACGGATTGACCTAACCCAAAAATTCCTATTGCATCTGAAAGTAGAAACTCGCCCGATTACAACGGTATGCGTATTTTTTCCCTAGGCCATTCTGGTTAAGCGTTTGGAGCAGCAGAATTGCGAAAAATTTTTTGCCTTCTCAACCATTTCTTGGCTTCAAACTCCCATATCTCGCGAACGGATTGACCTAACCCAAAAATTCCTTATGCATCTGAAAGTAGAAACTCGCCCGATTACGACGGTACGTGTATTTTTCCCCTAGGCCATTCTGGTTAAGCGATTGGAGCAGCAGAATTATGAAAAATTTGTTGTCTTGTCAACCATTTCTTAGCTTCAAACTCTCATATCTCGCGAACGGATTGACCCAACCCAAAAATTCCTGCTCCGTCTGAAAGTAGAAACTCGCCCGATTACAACGGTACGCTTATTTTTTCCCTAGGGCATTCTGGTTAAGCGTTTGGAGCAGCAGAATTGCGAAAAATTTTTTGCCTTGTCAACCATTTCTTGGCTTCAAACTCCCGTATCTCGCGAACGGATTGACCTAACCCAAAAATTCCTATTGCATCTGAAAGTAGAAACTCGCCCGATTACAACGGTACGTGTATTTTTTCCCTAGGGCATTCTGGTTAAGCGTTTGGAGCAGCAGAATTGCGATAAATTTTTTGCCTTCTCAACCATTTCTTGGCTTCAAACTCCCATATCTGGCGAACGGATTGACCTAACCCAAAAATTCCTTATGCATCTGAAAGTAGAAACTCGCCCGATTACAACGGTACGCGTATTTTTCCCCTAGGCCATTCTGGTTAAGCGATTGGAGCAGCAGAATTATGAAAAATTTGTTGTCTTGTCAAACATTTCTTAGCTTCGATGTCCCATATCTCGCGAACGGATTGACCTAACCCAAAAATTCCTGTTGCGTCTGAAAGCAGAAACTCGCCCTATTACAACGGTATGCGTATTTTTTCCCTAGGCCATTCTGGTTAAGCGTTTGGAGCAGCAGATTTGCGAAAAATTTGTTGTCTTCTCAACCATTTCTTTGCTTCAAACTCTCATATCTCGCGAACGGATTGACCTAACCCAAAAATTCCTATTGCATTTGAAAGTAGAAACTCGTCCGATTACAACGGTATGTGTATTTTTTCCCTAGGCCATTCTGGTTAAGCGTTTGGAGCAGCAGAATTGCGAAAAATTTTTTGCCTTCTCAACCATTTCTTAGCTTCAAACTCCCATATCTGGCGAACGGATTGACCTAACCCAAAAATTCCTTATGCATCTGAAAGTAGAAACTCGCCCAATTACAACGGTACGTGTATTTTTCCCCTAGGGCATTCTGGTTAAGCGATTGGAGCAGCAGAATTATGAAAAATTTGTTGTCTTGTCAACCATTTCTTAGCTTCAAACTCTCATATCTCGCGAACGGATTGACCAAACCCAAAAATTCCTGCTCCGTCTGAAAGTAGAAACTCGCCCGATTACAACGGTACGCGTATTTTTTCCCTAGGGCATTCTGGTTAAGCGTTTGGAGCAGCAGAATTGCGAAAAATTTTTTGCCTTGTCAACCATTTCTTGGCTTCAAACTCCCATATCTCGCGAACGGATTGACCTAACCCAAAAATTCCTATTGCATCTGAAAGTAGAAACTCGCCCGATTACAACGGTACGTGTATTTTTTCCCTAGGGCATTCTGGTTAAGCGTTTGGAGCAGCAGAATTGCGATAAATTTTTTGCCTTCTCAACCATTTCTTGGCTTCAAACTCCCATATCTGGCGAACGGATTGACCTAACCCAAAAATTCCTTATGCATCTGAAAGTAGAAACTCGCCCGATTACAACGGTACGCGTATTTTTCCCCTAGGCCATTCTGGTTAAGCGATTGGAGCAGCAGAATTATGAAAAATTTGTTGTCTTGTCAAACATTTCTTAGCTTCGATGTCCCATATCTCGCGAACGGATTGACCTAACCCAAAAATTCCTGTTGCGTCTGAAAGCAGAAACTCGCCCTATTACAACGGTATGCGTATTTTTTCCCTAGGCCATTCTGGTTAAGCGTTTGGAGCAGCAGATTTGCGAAAAATTTGTTGTCTTCTCAACCATTTCTTAGCTTCAAACTCTCATATCTCGCGAACGGATTGACCTAACCCAAAAATTCCTATTGCATTTGAAAGTAGAAACTCGCCCGATTACAACGGTATGTGTATTTTTTCCCTAGGCCATTCTGGTTAAGCGTTTGGAGCAGCAGAATTGCGAAAAATTTTTTGCCTTGTCAACCATTTCTTGGCTTCAAACTCCCATATCTCGCGTACGGATTGACCTAACCCAAAAATTCCTATTGCATCTGAAAGTAGAAACTCGCCCAATTACAACGGTATGCGTGTTTTTTCCCCTAGGCCATTCTGGTTAACCGTTTGGAGCAGCAGATTTGCGAAAAATTTGTTGTCTTCTCAACCATTTCTTAGCTTCAAACTCTCATATCTCGCGAACGGATTGACCTAACCCAAAAATTCCTATTGCATTTGAAAGTAGAAACTCGCCCGATTACAACGGTATGTGTATTTTTTCCCTAGGCCATTCTGGTTAAGCGTTTGGAGCAGCAGAATTGCGAAAAATTTTTTGCCTTCTCAACCATTTCTTGGCTTCAAACTCCCATATCTGGCGAACGGATTGACCTAACCCAAAAATTCCTTATGCATCTGAAAGTAGAAACTCGCCCGATTACAACGGTACGTGTATTTTTCCCCTAGGCCATTCTGGTTAGGCGATTGGAGCAGCAGAATTATGAAAAATTTGTTGTCTTGTCAACCATTTCTTAGCTTCAAACTCTCATATCTCGCGAACGGATTGACCAAACCCAAAAATTCCTGCTCCGTCTGAAAGTAGAAACTCGCCCGATTACAACGGTATGCGTATTTTTTCCCTAGGCCATTCTGGTTAAGCGTTTGGAGCAGCAGAATTGCGAAAAATTTTTTGCCTTGTCAACCATTTCTTGGCTTCAAACTCCCATATCTCGCGAACGGATTGACCTAACCCAAAAATTCCTATTGCATCTGAAAGTAGAAACTCGCCCGATTACAACGGTATGCGTGTTTTTCCCCTAGGCCATTCTGGTTAAGCGTTTGGAGCAGCAGACTTGCGAAAAATTTGTTGTCTTCTCAACCATTTCTTAGCTTCAAACTCTCATATCTCGCGAACGGATTGACCTAACCAAAATTCCTATTGCATTTGAAAGTAGAAACTCGCCCGATTACAACGGTATGTCTATTTTTTCCCTAGGCCATTCTGGTTAAGCGTTTGGAGCAGCAGAATTGCGAAAAATTTTTTGCCTTCTCAACCATTTCTTGGCTTCAAACTCCCATATCTGGCGAAAGGATTGACCTAACCCAAAAATTCCTTATGCATTTGAAAGTAGAAACTCGCCCGATTACAACGGTACGTGTATTTTTCCCCTAGGCCATTCTGGTTAAGCGATTGGAGCAGCAGAATTATGAAAAATTTGTTGTCTTGTCAACCATTTCTTAGATTCAAACTCCCATATCTCGCGAACGGATTGACCTAACCCAAAAATTCCTATTGCATCTGAAAGTAGAAACTCGCCCGATTACAACGGTATGCGTGTTTTTCCCCTAGGCCATTCTGGTTAAGCGTTTGGAGCAGCAGACTTGCGAAAAATTTGTTGTCTTCTCAACCATTTCTTAGCTTCAAACTCTCATATCTCGCGAACGGATTGACCTAACCCAAAAATTCCTATTGCATTTGAAAGTAGAAACTCGCCCGATTACAACGGTATGTGTATTTTTTCCCTAGGCCATTCAAGTTAAGCGTTTGGAGCAGCAGAATTGCGAAAAATTTTTTGCCTTCTCAACCATTTCTTGGCTTCAAACTCCCATATCTGGCGAACGGATTGACCTAACCCAAAAATTCCTTATGCATCTGAAAGTAGAAACTCGCCCGATTACAACGGTACGTGTATTTTTCCCCTAGGGCATTCTGGTTAAGCGTTTGAAGCAGCAGAATTGCGATAAATTTTTTGCCTTCTCAACCATTTCTTGGCTTCAAACTCCCATATCTGGCGAACGGATTGACCTAACCCAAAAATTCCTTATGCATCTGAAAGTAGAAACTCGCCCGATTACAACGGTACGTGTATTTTTCCCCTAGGCCATTCTGGTTAAGCGATTGAAGCAGCAGAATTATGAAAAATTTGTTGTCTTGTCAAACATTTCTTGGCTTCAAACTCCCATATCTCGCGAACGGATTGACCTAACCCAAAAATTCCTATTGCATCTGAAAGTAGAAACTCGCCCGATTACAACGGTACGTGTATTTTTTCCCTAGGGCATTCTGGTTAAGCGTTTGGAGCAGCAGAATTGCGATAAATTTTTTGCCTTCTCAACCATTTCTTGGCTTCAAACTCCCATATCTGGCGAACGGATTGACCTAACCCAAAAATTCCTTATGCATCTGAAAGTAGAAACTCGCCCGATTACAACGGTACGCGTATTTTTCCCCTAGGCCATTCTGGTTAAGCGATTGGAGCAGCAGAATTATGAAAAATTTGTTGTCTTGTCAAACATTTCTTAGCTTCGATGTCCCATATCTCGCGAACGGATTGACCTAACCCAAAAATTCCTGTTGCGTCTGAAAGCAGAAACTCGCCCTATTACAACGGTATGCGTATTTTTTCCCTAGGCCATTCTGGTTAAGCGTTTGGAGCAGCAGATTTGCGAAAAATTTGTTGTCTTCTCAACCATTTCTTTGCTTCAAACTCTCATATCTCGCGAACGGATTGACCTAACCCAAAAATTCCTATTGCATTTGAAAGTAGAAACTCGCCCGATTACAACGGTATGTGTATTTTTTCCCTAGGCCATTCTGGTTAAGCGTTTGGAGCAGCAGAATTGCGAAAAATTTTTTGCCTTCTCAACCATTTCTTAGCTTCAAACTCCCATATCTGGCGAACGGATTGACCTAACCCAAAAATTCCTTATGCATCTGAAAGTAGAAACTCGCCCAATTACAACGGTACGTGTATTTTTCCCCTAGGGCATTCTGGTTAAGCGATTGGAGCAGCAGAATTATGAAAAATTTGTTGTCTTGTCAACCATTTCTTAGCTTCAAACTCTCATATCTCGCGAACGGATTGACCAAACCCAAAAATTCCTGCTCCGTCTGAAAGTAGAAACTCGCCCGATTACAACGGTACGCGTATTTTTTCCCTAGGGCATTCTGGTTAAGCGTTTGGAGCAGCAGAATTGCGAAAAATTTTTTGCCTTGTCAACCATTTCTTGGCTTCAAACTCCCATATCTCGCGAACGGATTGACCTAACCCAAAAATTCCTATTGCATCTGAAAGTAGAAACTCGCCCGATTACAACGGTACGTGTATTTTTTCCCTAGGGCATTCTGGTTAAGCGTTTGGAGCAGCAGAATTGCGATAAATTTTTTGCCTTCTCAACCATTTCTTGGCTTCAAACTCCCATATCTGGCGAACGGATTGACCTAACCCAAAAATTCCTTATGCATCTGAAAGTAGAAACTCGCCTGATTACAACGGTACGCGTATTTTTCCCCTAGGCCATTCTGGTTAAGCGATTGGAGCAGCAGAATTATGAAAAATTTGTTGTCTTGTCAAACATTTCTTAGCTTCGATGTCCCATATCTCGCGAACGGATTGACCTAACCCAAAAATTCCTGTTGCGTCTGAAAGCAGAAACTCGCCCTATTACAACGGTATGCGTATTTTTTCCCTAGGCCATTCTGGTTAAGCGTTTGGAGCAGCAGATTTGCGAAAAATTTGTTGTCTTCTCAACCATTTCTTAGCTTCAAACTCTCATATCTCGCGAACGGATTGACCTAACCCAAAAATTCCTATTGCATTTGAAAGTAGAAACTCGCCCGATTACAACGGTATGTGTATTTTTTCCCTAGGCCATTCTGGTTAAGCGTTTGGAGCAGCAGAATTGCGAAAAATTTTTTGCCTTGTCAACCATTTCTTGGCTTCAAACTCCCATATCTCGCGTACGGATTGACCTAACCCAAAAATTCCTATTGCATCTGAAAGTAGAAACTCGCCCGATTACAACGGTATGCGTGTTTTTTCCCCTAGGCCATTCTGGTTAACCGTTTGGAGCAGCAGATTTGCGAAAAATTTGTTGTCTTCTCAACCATTTCTTAGCTTCAAACTCTCATATCTCGCGAACGGATTGACCTAACCCAAAAATTCCTATTGCATTTGAAAGTAGAAACTCGCCCGATTACAACGGTATGTGTATTTTTTCCCTAGGCCATTCTGGTTAAGCGTTTGGAGCAGCAGAATTGCGAAAAATTTTTTGCCTTCTCAACCATTTCTTGGCTTCAAACTCCCATATCTGGCGAACGGATTGACCTAACCCAAAAATTCCTTATGCATCTGAAAGTAGAAACTCGCCCGATTACAACGGTACGTGTATTTTTCCCCTAGGCCATTCTGGTTAGGCGATTGGAGCAGCAGAATTATGAAAAATTTGTTGTCTTGTCAACCATTTCTTAGCTTCAAACTCTCATATCTCGCGAACGGATTGACCAAACCCAAAAATTCCTGCTCCGTCTGAAAGTAGAAACTCGCCCGATTACAACGGTATGCGTATTTTTTCCCTAGGCCATTCTGGTTAAGCGTTTGGAGCAGCAGAATTGCGAAAAATTTTTTGCCTTGTCAACCATTTCTTGGCTTCAAACTCCCATATCTCGCGAACGGATTGACCTAACCCAAAAATTCCTATTGCATCTGAAAGTAGAAACTCGCCCGATTACAACGGTATGCGTGTTTTTCCCCTAGGCCATTCTGGTTAAGCGTTTGGAGCAGCAGACTTGCGAAAAATTTGTTGTCTTCTCAACCATTTCTTAGCTTCAAACTCTCATATCTCGCGAACGGATTGACCTAACCCAAAAATTCCTATTGCATTTGAAAGTAGAAACTCGCCCGATTACAACGGTATGTCTATTTTTTCCCTAGGCCATTCTGGTTAAGCGTTTGGAGCAGCAGAATTGCGAAAAATTTTTTGCCTTCTCAACCATTTCTTGGCTTCAAACTCCCATATCTGGCGAAAGGATTGACCTAACCCAAAAATTCCTTATGCATTTGAAAGTAGAAACTCGCCCGATTGCAACGGTATGTGTATTTTTTCCCTAGGCCATTCTGGTTAAGCGTTTGGAGCAGCAGAATTGCGAAAAATTTTTTGCCTTCTCAACCATTTCTTGGCTTCAAACTCCCATATCTGGCGAACGGATTGACCTAACCCAAAAATTCCTTATGCATCTGAAAGTAGAAACTCGCCCGATTACAACGGTACGTGTATTTTTCCCCTAGGCCATTCTGGTTAAGCGATTGGAGCAGCAGAATTATGAAAAATTTGTTGTCTTGTCAACCATTTCTTAGATTCAAACTCCCATATCTCGCGAACGGATTGACCTAACCCAAAAATTCCTATTGCATCTGAAAGTAGAAACTCGCCCGATTACAACGGTATGCGTGTTTTTCCCCTAGGCCATTCTGGTTAAGCGTTTGGAGCAGCAGACTTGCGAAAAATTTGTTGTCTTCTCAACCATTTCTTAGCTTCAAACTCTCATATCTCGCGAACGGATTGACCTAACCCAAAAATTCCTATTGCATTTGAAAGTAGAAACTCGCCCGATTACAACGGTATGTGTATTTTTTCCCTAGGCCATTCAAGTTAAGCGTTTGGAGCAGCAGAATTGCGAAAAATTTTTTGCCTTCTCAACCATTTCTTGGCTTCAAACTCCCATATCTGGCGAACGGATTGACCTAACCCAAAAATTCCTTATGCATCTGAAAGTAGAAACTCGCGCGATTACAACGGTACGTGTATTTTTCCCCTAGGGCATTCTGGTTAAGCGTTTGAAGCAGCAGAATTGCGATAAATTTTTTGCCTTCTCAACCATTTCTTGGCTTCAAACTCCCATATCTGGCGAACGGATTGACCTAACCCAAAAATTCCTTATGCATCTGAAAGTAGAAACTCGCCCGATTACAACGGTACGTGTATTTTTCCCCTAGGCCATTCTGGTTAAGCGATTGAAGCAGCAGAATTATGAAAAATTTGTTGTCTTGTCAAACATTTCTTGGCTTCAAACTCCCATATCTCGCGAACGGATTGACCTAACCCAAAAATTCCTATTGCATCTGAAAGTAGAAACTCGCCCGATTACAACGGTACGTGTATTTTTTCCCTAGGGCATTCTGGTTAAGCGTTTGGAGCAGCAGAATTGCGATAAATTTTTTGCCTTCTCAACCATTTCTTGGCTTCAAACTCCCATATCTGGCGAACGGATTGACCTAACCCAAAAATTCCTTATGCATCTGAAAGTAGAAACTCGCCCGATTACAACGGTACGCGTATTTTTCCCCTAGGCCATTCTGGTTAAGCGATTGGAGCAGCAGAATTATGAAAAATTTGTTGTCTTGTCAAACATTTCTTAGCTTCGATGTCCCATATCTCGCGAACGGATTGACCTAACCCAAAAATTCCTGTTGCGTCTGAAAGCAGAAACTCGCCCTATTACAACGGTATGCGTATTTTTTCCCTAGGCCATTCTGGTTAAGCGTTTGGAGCAGCAGATTTGCGAAAAATTTGTTGTCTTCTCAACCATTTCTTAGCTTCAAACTCTCATATCTCGCGAACGGATTGACCTAACCCAAAAATTCCTATTGCATTTGAAAGTAGAAACTCGCCCGATTACAACGGTATGTGTATTTTTTCCCTAGGCCATTCTGGTTAAGCGTTTGGAGCAGCAGAATTGCGAAAAATTTTTTGCCTTGTCAACCATTTCTTGGCTTCAAACTCCCATATCTCGCGTACGGATTGACCTAACCCAAAAATTCCTATTGCATCTGAAAGTAGAAACTCGCCCGATTACAACGGTATGCGTGTTTTTTCCCCTAGGCCATTCTGGTTAACCGTTTGGAGCAGCAGATTTGCGAAAAATTTGTTGTCTTCTCAACCATTTCTTAGCTTCAAACTCTCATATCTCGCGAACGGATTGACCTAACCCAAAAATTCCTATTGCATTTGAAAGTAGAAACTCGCCCGATTACAACGGTATGTGTATTTTTTCCCTAGGCCATTCTGGTTAAGCGTTTGGAGCAGCAGAATTGCGAAAAATTTTTTGCCTTCTCAACCATTTCTTGGCTTCAAACTCCCATATCTGGCGAACGGATTGACCTAACCCAAAAATTCCTTATGCATCTGAAAGTAGAAACTCGCCCGATTACAACGGTACGTGTATTTTTCCCCTAGGCCATTCTGGTTAGGCGATTGGAGCAGCAGAATTATGAAAAATTTGTTGTCTTGTCAACCATTTCTTAGCTTCAAACTCTCATATCTCGCGAACGGATTGACCAAACCCAAAAATTCCTGCTCCGTCTGAAAGTAGAAACTCGCCCGATTACAACGGTATGCGTATTTTTTCCCTAGGCCATTCTGGTTAAGCGTTTGGAGCAGCAGAATTGCGAAAAATTTTTTGCCTTGTCAACCATTTCTTGGCTTCAAACTCCCATATCTCGCGAACGGATTGACCTAACCCAAAAATTCCTATTGCATCTGAAAGTAGAAACTCGCCCGATTACAACGGTATGCGTGTTTTTCCCCTAGGCCATTCTGGTTAAGCGTTTGGAGCAGCAGACTTGCGAAAAATTTGTTGTCTTCTCAACCATTTCTTAGCTTCAAACTCTCATATCTCGCGAACGGATTGACCTAACCCAAAAATTCCTATTGCATTTGAAAGTAGAAACTCGCCCGATTACAACGGTATGTCTATTTTTTCCCTAGGCCATTCTGGTTAAGCGTTTGGAGCAGCAGAATTGCGAAAAATTTTTTGCCTTCTCAACCATTTCTTGGCTTCAAACTCCCATATCTGGCGAAAGGATTGACCTAACCCAAAAATTCCTTATGCATTTGAAAGTAGAAACTCGCCCGATTGCAACGGTATGTGTATTTTTTCCCTAGGCCATTCTGGTTAAGCGTTTGGAGCAGCAGAATTGCGAAAAATTTTTTGCCTTCTCAACCATTTCTTGGCTTCAAACTCCCATATCTGGCGAACGGATTGACCTAACCCAAAAATTCCTTATGCATCTGAAAGTAGAAACTCGCCCGATTACAACGGTACGTGTATTTTTCCCCTAGGCCATTCTGGTTAAGCGATTGGAGCAGCAGAATTATGAAAAATTTGTTGTCTTGTCAACCATTTCTTAGATTCAAACTCCCATATCTCGCGAACGGATTGACCTAACCCAAAAATTCCTATTGCATCTGAAAGCAGAAACTCGCCCTATTACAACGGTATGCGTATTTTTTCCCTAGGCCATTCTGGTTAAGCGTTTGGAGCAGCAGATTTGCGAAAAATTTGTTGTCTTCTCAACCATTTCTTAGCTTCAAACTCTCATATCTCGCGAACGGATTGACCTAACCCAAAAATTCCTATTGCATTTGAAAGTAGAAACTCGCCCGATTACAACGGTATGTGTATTTTTTCCCTAGGCCATTCTGGTTAAGCGTTTGGAGCAGCAGAATTGCGAAAAATTTTTTGCCTTGTCAACCATTTCTTGGCTTCAAACTCCCATATCTCGCGTACGGATTGACCTAACCCAAAAATTCCTATTGCATCTGAAAGTAGAAACTCGCCCGATTACAACGGTATGCGTGTTTTTTCCCCTAGGCCATTCTGGTTAACCGTTTGGAGCAGCAGATTTGCGAAAAATTTGTTGTCTTCTCAACCATTTCTTAGCTTCAAACTCTCATATCTCGCGAACGGATTGACCTAACCCAAAAATTCCTATTGCATTTGAAAGTAGAAACTCGCCCGATTACAACGGTATGTGTATTTTTTCCCTAGGCCATTCTGGTTAAGCGTTTGGAGCAGCAGAATTGCGAAAAATTTTTTGCCTTCTCAACCATTTCTTGGCTTCAAACTCCCATATCTGGCGAACGGATTGACCTAACCCAAAAATTCCTTATGCATCTGAAAGTAGAAACTCGCCCGATTACAACGGTACGTGTATTTTTCCCCTAGGCCATTCTGGTTAGGCGATTGGAGCAGCAGAATTATGAAAAATTTGTTGTCTTGTCAACCATTTCTTAGCTTCAAACTCTCATATCTCGCGAACGGATTGACCAAACCCAAAAATTCCTGCTCCGTCTGAAAGTAGAAACTCGCCCGATTACAACGGTATGCGTATTTTTTCCCTAGGCCATTCTGGTTAAGCGTTTGGAGCAGCAGAATTGCGAAAAATTTTTTGCCTTGTCAACCATTTCTTGGCTTCAAACTCCCATATCTCGCGAACGGATTGACCTAACCCAAAAATTCCTATTGCATCTGAAAGTAGAAACTCGCCCGATTACAACGGTATGCGTGTTTTTCCCCTAGGCCATTCTGGTTAAGCGTTTGGAGCAGCAGACTTGCGAAAAATTTGTTGTCTTCTCAACCATTTCTTAGCTTCAAACTCTCATATCTCGCGAACGGATTGACCTAACCCAAAAATTCCTATTGCATTTGAAAGTAGAAACTCGCCCGATTACAACGGTATGTGTATTTTTTCCCTAGGCCATTCTGGTTAAGCGTTTGGAGCAGCAGAATTGCGAAAAATTTTTTGCCTTCTCAACCATTTCTTGGCTTCAAACTCCCATATCTGGCGAAAGGATTGACCTAACCCAAAAATTCCTTATGCATTTGAAAGTAGAAACTCGCCCGATTGCAACGGTATGTGTATTTTTTCCCTAGGCCATTCTGGTTAAGCGTTTGGAGCAGCAGAATTGCGAAAAATTTTTTGCCTTCTCAACCATTTCTTGGCTTCAAACTCCCATATCTGGCGAACGGATTGACCTAACCCAAAAATTCCTTATGCATCTGAAAGTAGAAACTCGCCCGATTACAACGGTACGTGTATTTTTCCCCTAGGCCATTCTGGTTAAGCGATTGGAGCAGCAGAATTATGAAAAATTTGTTGTCTTGTCAACCATTTCTTAGATTCAAACTCCCATATCTCGCGAACGGATTGACCTAACCCAAAAATTCCTATTGCATCTGAAAGTAGAAACTCGCCCGATTACAACGGTATGCGTGTTTTTCCCCTAGGCCATTCTGGTTAAGCGTTTGGAGCAGCAGACTTGCGAAAAATTTGTTGTCTTCTCAACCATTTCTTAGCTTCAAACTCTCATATCTCGCGAACGGATTGACCTAACCCAAAAATTCCTATTGCATTTGAAAGTAGAAACTCGCCCGATTACAACGGTATGTGTATTTTTTCCCTAGGCCATTCAAGTTAAGCGTTTGGAGCAGCAGAATTGCGAAAAATTTTTTGCCTTCTCAACCATTTCTTGGCTTCAAACTCCCATATCTGGCGAACGGATTGACCTAACCCAAAAATTCCTTATGCATCTGAAAGTAGAAACTCGCCCGATTACAACGGTACGTGTATTTTTCCCCTAGGCCATTCTGGTTAAGCGATTGAAGCAGCAGAATTATGAAAAATTTGTTGTCTTGTCAAACATTTCTTAGCTTCAATGTCCCATATCTCGCGAACGGATTGACCTAACCCAAAAATTCCAGTTGCGTCTGAAAGTAGAAACTCGCCCGATTACAACGGTGTGTGTATTTTTTCCCTAGGCAATTCTGGTTAAGCGTTTGGAGCAGCAGAATTGCGAAAAATTTTTTGCCTTCTCAACCATTTCTTGGCTTCAAACTCCCATATCTCGCGAACGGATTGACCAAACCCAAAAATTCCTGCTCCGTCTGAAAGTAGAAACTCGCCCGATTACAACGGTATGCGTATTTTTTCCCTAGGCCATTCTGGTTAAGCGTTTGGAGCAGCAGAAGTGCGAAAAATTTTTTGCCTTCTCAACCATTTCTTGGCTTCAAACTCCCATATCTCGCGAACGGATTGACCTTACCCAAAAATTCCTATTGCACCTGAAAGTAGAAACTCGCCAGATTACAACGGTATGTGTATTTTTTCCTTAGGCCATTCTGGTTAAGCGTATGGAGCAGCAGAATTGCGAAAAATTTTTTGCCTTCTCAACCATTTCCTGGCTTCAAACTCCCATATCTCGCGAACGGATTGACCTAACCCAAAAATTCCTGCTCCGTCTGAAAGTAGAAACTCGCCCGATTACAACGGTATGCGTATTTTTTCCCTAGGCCATTCTGGTTAAGCGTTTGGAGCAGCAGAAATGCGAAAAATTTTATGCCTTCTCAACCATTTCTTGGCTTCAAACTCCCATATCTCGCGAACGGATTGACCAAACCCAAAAATTCCAGTTGCGTCTGTAGGTAGAAACTCGCCCGATTACAACGGTATGCGTGTTTTTCCCCTAGGCCATTCTGGTTAAGCGTTGGAGCAGCAGACTTGCGAAAAATTTGTTGTCTTCTCAACCATTTCTTAGCTTCAAACTCTCATATCTCGCGAACGGATTGACCTAACCCAAAAATTCCTATTGCATTTGAAAGTAGAAACTCGCCCGATTACAACGGTATGTGTATTTTTTCCCTAGGCCATTCTGGTTAAGCGTTTGGAGCAGCAGAATTGCGAAAAATTTTTTGCCTTCTCAACCATTTCTTGGCTTCAAACTCCCATATCTGGCGAACGGATTGACCTAACCCAAAAATTCCTTATGCATCTGAAAGTGAAAACTCGCCCGATTACAACGGTACGTGTATTTTTCCCCTAGGCCATTCTGGTTAAGCGATTGGAGCAGCAGAATTATGAAAAATTTGTTGTCTTGTCAACCATTTCTTAGCTTCAAACTCTCATATCTCGCGAACGGATTGACCTAACCCAAAAATTCCTATTGCATTTGAAAGTAGAAACTCGCCCGATTACAACGGTATGTGAATTTTTTCCCTAGGCCATTCTGGTTAAGCGTTTGGAGCAGCAGAATTGCGAAACATTTTTTGCCTTCTCAACCATTTCCTGGCTTCAAACTCCCATACCTCGCGAACGGATTGACCTAACCCAAAAATTCCAGTTGCGTCTGAAAGTAGAAACTCGCCCGATTACAACGGTATGTGTATTTTTTCCCTAGGCCATTCTGGTTAAGCGTTTGGAGCAGCAGAGTTGCGAAAAATTTTTTGCCTTCTCAACCATTTCTTGGCTTCAAACTCCCATATCTCGCGAACGGATTGACCTGACCCAAAAATTCCTATTGCATCTGAAAGTAGAAACTCGCCCGATTACAACGGTATGTGTATTTTTTCCCTAGGCTATTCTGGTTAAGCGTATGGAGCAGCAGAATTGCGAAAAATTTGTTGTCTTCTCAACCATTTCTTAGCTTCAAACTCTCATATCTCGCGAACGGATTGACCTAACCCAAAAATTCCTATTGCATTTGAAAGTAGAAACTCGCCCGATTACAACGGTATGTGTATTTTTTCCCTAGGCCATTCTGGTTAAGCGTTTGGAGCAGCAGAATTGCGAAAAATTTTTTGCCTTCTCAACCATTTCTTGGCTTCAAACTCCCATATCTGGCGAACGGATTGACATAACCCAAAAATTCCTTATGCATCGGAAAGTGAAAACTCGCCCGATTACAACGGTACGTGTATTTTTCCCCTAGGCCATTCTGGTTAAGCGATTGGAGCAGCAGAATTATGAAAAATTTGTTGTCTTGTCAACCATTTCTTAGCTTCAAACTCTCATATCTCGCGAACGGATTGACCTGACCCAAAAATTCCTATTGCATCTGAAACTAGAAACTCGCCCGATTACAACGGTATGTGTATTTTTTCCCTAGGCTATTCTGGTTAAGCGTATGGAGTAGCAGAATTGCGAAAAATTTTTTGCCTTCTCAACCATTTCTTGGCTTCAAACTCCCATATCTGGCGAACGGATTGACATAACCCAAAAATTCCTTACGCATCGGAAAGTGAAAACTCGCCCGATTACAACGGTACGTGTATTTTTCCCCTAGGCCATTCTGGTTAAGCGATTGGAGCAGCAGAATTATGAAAAATTTGTTGTCTTGTCAACCATTTCTTAGCTTCAAACTCTCATATCTCGCGAACGGATTGACCTAACCCAAAAATTCCTATTGCATTTGAAAGTAGAAACTCGCCCGATTACAACGGTATGTGAATTTTTTCCCTAGGCCATTCTGGTTAAGCGTTTGGAGCAGCAGAATTGCGAAACATTTTTTGCCTTCTCAACCATTTCCTGGCTTCAAACTCCCATACCTCGCGAACGGATTGACCTAACCCAAAAATTCCAGTTGCGTCTGAAAGTAGAAACTCGCCCGATTACAACGGTATGTGTATTTTTTCCCTAGGCCATTCTGGTTAAGCGTTTGGAGCAGCAGAATTGCGAAAAATTTTTTGCCTTCTCAACCATTTCTTGGCTTCAAACTCCCATATCTCGCGAACGGATTGACCTGACCCAAAAATTCCTATTGCATCTGAAAGTAGAAACTCGCCCGATTACAACGGTATGTGTATTTTTTCCCTAGGCTATTCTGGTTAAGCGTATGGAGCAGCAGAATTGCGAAAAATTTGTTGTCTTCTCAACCATTTCTTAGCTTCAAACTCTCATATCTCGCGAACGGATTGACCTAACCCAAAAATTCCTATTGCATTTGAAAGTAGAAACTCGCCCGATTACAACGGTATGTGTATTTTTTCCCTAGGCCATTCTGGTTAAGCGTTTGGAGCAGCAGAATTGCGAACAATTTTTTGCCTTCTCAACCATTTCTTGGCTTCAAACTCCCATATCTGGCGAACGGATTGACCTAACCCAAAAATTCCTTATGCATCTGAAAATGAAAACTCGCCCGATTACAACGGTACGTGTATTTTTCCCCTAGGCCATTCTGGTTAAGCGGTTGGAGCAGCAGAATTATGAAATATTTGTTGTCTTGTCAACCATTTCTTAGCTTCAAACTCTCATATCTCGCGAACGGATTGACCTAACCCAAAAATTCCTATTGCATTTGAAAGTAGAAACTCGCCCGATTACAACGGTATGTGAATTTTTTCCCTAGGCCATTCTGGTTAAGCGTTTGGAGCAGCAGAATTGCGAAACATTTTTTGCCTTCTCAACCATTTCCTGGCTTCAAACTCCCATACCTCGCGAACGGATTGACCTAACCCAAAAATTCCAGTTGCGTCTGAAAGTAGAAACTCGCCCGATTACAACGGTATGTGTATTTTTTCCCTAGGCCATTCTGGTTAAGCGTTTGGAGCAGCAGAATTGCGAAAAATTTTTTGCCTTCTCAACCATTTCTTGGCTTCAAACTCCCATATCTCGCGAACGGATTGACCTGACCCAAAAATTCCTATTGCATCTGAAAGTAGAAACTCGCCCGATTACAACGGTATGTGTATTTTTTCCCTAGGCTATTCTGGTTAAGCGTATGGAGCAGCAGAATTGCGAAAAATTTTTTGCCTTCTCAACCATTTCCTGGCTTCAAACTCCCATATCTCGCGAACGGATTGACCTAACCCAAAAATTCCTTATGCATCTGAAAGTAGAAACTCGCCCGATTACAACGGTACGTGTATTTATCCCCTAGGCCATTCTGGTTAAGCGATTGGAGCAGCAGAATTATGAAAAATTTGTTGTCTTGTCAACCATTTCTTAGCTTCAAACTCTCATATCTCGCGAACGGATTGACCTAACCCAAAAATTCCTATTGCATTTGAAAGTAGAAACTCGCCCGATTACAACGGTATGTGAATTTTTTCCCTAGGCCATTCTGGTTAAGCGTTTGGAGCAGCAGAATTGCGAAACATTTTTTGCCTTCTCAACCATTTCCTGGCTTCAAACTCCCATACCTCGCGAACGGATTGACCTAACCCAAAAATTCCGGTTGCGTCTGAAAGTAGAAACTCGCCCGATTACAACGGTATGTGTATTTTTTCCCAAGGCCATTCTGGTTAAGCGTTTGGAGCAGCAGAATTGCGAAAAATTTTTTGCCTTCTCAACCATTTCTTGGCTTCAAACTCCCATATCTCGCGAACGGATTGACCTGACCCAAAAATTCCTATTGCATCTGAAAGTAGAAACTCGCCCGATTACAACGGTATGTGTATTTTTTCCCTAGGCTATTCTGGTTAAGCGTATGGAGCAGCAGAATTGCGAAAAATTTTTTGCCTTCCCAACCATTTCCTGGCTTCAAACTCCCATATCTCGCGAACGGATTGACCTAACCCAAAAATTCCAGTTGCGTCTGAAAGTAGAAACTCGCCCGATTACAACGGTATGTGTATTTTTTCCCTAGGCCATTCTGGTTAAGCGTTTGGAGCAGCAGAATTGCGAAAAATTTTTTGCCTTCTCAACCATTTCTTGGCTTCAAACCCCCATATCTCGCGAACGGATTGACCTAACCCAAAAATTCCTATTGCATTTGAAAGTAGAAACTCGCCCGATTACAACGGTATGTGTATTTTTTCCCTAGGCCATTCTGGTTAAGCGTTTGGAGCAGCAGAATTGCGAAAAATTTTTTGCCTTCTCAACCATTTCTTGGCTTCAAACTCCCATATCTGGCGAACGGATTGACCTAACCCAAAAATTCCTTATGCATCTGAAAGTGAAAACTCGCCCGATTACAACGGTACGTGTATTTTTCCCCTAGGCCATTCTGGTTAAGCGATTGGAGCAGCAGAATTATGAAAAATTTGTTGTCTTGTCAACCATTTCTTAGCTTCAAACTCTCATATCTCGCGAACGGATTGACCTAACCCAAAAATTCCTATTGCATTTGAAAGTAGAAACTCGCCCGATTACAACGGTATGTGAATTTTTTCCCTAGGCCATTCTGGTTAAGCGTTTGGAGCAGCAGAATTGCGAAACATTTTTTGCCTTCTCAACCATTTCCTGGCTTCAAACTCCCATACCTCGCGAACGGATTGACCTAACCCAAAAATTCCAGTTGCGTCTGAAAGTAGAAACTCGCCCGATTACAACGGTATGTGTATTTTTTCCCTAGGCCATTCTGGTTAAGCGTTTGGAGCAGCAGAATTGCGAAAAATTTTTTGCCTTCTCAACCATTTCTTGGCTTCAAACTCCCATATCTCGCGAACGGATTGACCTGACCCAAAAATTCCTATTGCATCTGAAAGTAGAAACTCGCCCGATTACAACGGTATGTGTATTTTTTCCCTAGGCTATTCTGGTTAAGCGTATGGAGCAGCAGAATTGCGAAAAATTTGTTGTCTTCTCAACCATTTCTTAGCTTCAAACTCTCATATCTCGCGAACGGATTGACCTAACCCAAAAATTCCTATTGCATTTGAAAGTAGAAACTCGCCCGATTACAACGGTATGTGTATTTTTTCCCTAGGCCATTCTGGTTAAGCGTTTGGAGCAGCAGAATTGCGAACAATTTTTTGCCTTCTCAACCATTTCTTGGCTTCAAACTCCCATATCTCGCGAACGGATTGACCTGACCCAAAAATTCCTATTGCATCTGAAAGTAGAAACTCGCCCGATTACAACGGTATGTGTATTTTTTCCCTAGGCCATTCTGGTTAAGCGTTTGGAGCAGCAGAATTGCGAAAAATTTTTTGCCTTCTCAACCATTTCTTGGCTTCAAACTCCCATATCTGGCGAACGGATTGACCTAACCCAAAAATTCCTTATGCATCTGAAAGTAGAAACTCGCCCGATTACAACGGTACGTGTATTTATCCCCTAGGCCATTCTGGTTAAGCGTTTGGAGCAGCAGAATTGCGAAAAATTTTTTGCCTTCTCAACCATTTCTTGGCTTCAAACTCCCATATCTGGCGAACGGATTGACCTAACCCAAAAATTCCTTATGCATCTGAAAGTAGAAACTCGCCCGATTACAACGGTACGTGTATTTATCCCCTAGGCCATTCTGGTTAAGCGATTGGAGCAGCAGAATTATGAAAAATTTGTTGTCTTGTCAACCATTTCTTAGCTTCAAACTCTCATATCTCGCGAACGGATTGACCTAACCCAAAAATTCCTATTGCATTTGAAAGTAGAAACTCGCCCGATTACAACGGTATGTGAATTTTTTCCCTAGGCCATTCTGGTTAAGCGTTTGGAGCAGCAGAATTGCGAAACATTTTTTGCCTTCTCAACCATTTCCTGGCTTCAAACTCCCATACCTCGCGAACGGATTGACCTAACCCAAAAATTCCGGTTGCGTCTGAAAGTAGAAACTCGCCCGATTACAATGGTATGTGTATTTTTTCCCTAGGCAAACCTGTTTAAGCGTATGGAGCAGCAGAATTGCGAAAAATTTTTTGCCTTCTCAACCATTTCTTGGCTTCAAACTCCCATATCTCGCGAACGGATTGACCTGACCCAAAAATTCCTATTGCATCTGAAAGTAGAAACTCGCCCGATTACAACGGTATGTGTATTTTTTCCGTAGGCTATTCTGGTTAAGCGTATGGAGCAGCAGAATTGCGAAAAATTTTTTGCCTTCTCAACCATTTCCTGGCTTCAAACTCCCATATCTCGCGAACGGATTGACCTAACCCAAAAATTCCTATTGCATCTGAAAGTAGAAACTCGCCCGATTACAACGGTATGTGTATTTTTTCCCTAGGGCACTCTGGTTAAGCGTTTGGAGCAGCAGACTTGCGAAAAATTTGTTGTCTTCTCAACCATTTCTTAGCTTCAAACTCTCATATCTCGCGAACGGATTGACCTAACCCAAAAATTCCTATTGCATTTGAAAGTAGAAACTCGCCCGATTACAACGGTATGTGTATTTTTTCCCTAGGCCATTCTGGTTAAGCGTTTGGAGCAGCAGAATTGCGAAAAATTTTTTGCCTTCTCAACCATTTCTTGGCTTCAAACTCCCATATCTGGCGAACGGATTGACCTAACCCAAAAATTCCTTATGCATCTGAAAGTAGAAACTCGCCCGATTACAACGGTACGTGTATTTATCCCCTAGGCCATTCTGGTTAAGCGTTTGGAGCAGCAGAATTGCGAAAAATTTTTTGCCTTCTCAACCATTTCTTGGCTTCAAACTCCCATATCTGGCGAACGGATTGACCTAACCCAAAAATTCCTTATGCATCTGAAAGTAGAAACTCGCCCGATTACAACGGTACGTGTATTTATCCCCTAGGCCATTCTGGTTAAGCGATTGGAGCAGCAGAATTATGAAAAATTTGTTGTCTTGTCAACCATTTCTTAGCTTCAAACTCTCATATCTCGCGAACGGATTGACCTAACCCAAAAATTCCTATTGCATTTGAAAGTAGAAACTCGCCCGATTACAACGGTATGTGAATTTTTTCCCTAGGCCATTCTGGTTAAGCGTTTGGAGCAGCAGAATTGCGAAACATTTTTTGCCTTCTCAACCATTTCCTGGCTTCAAACTCCCATACCTCGCGAACGGATTGACCTAACCCAAAAATTCCGGTTGCGTCTGAAAGTAGAAACTCGCCCGATTACAACGGTATGTGTATTTTTTCCCAAGGCCATTCTGGTTAAGCGTTTGGAGCAGCAGAATTGCGAAAAATTTTTTGCCTTCTCAACCATTTCTTGGCTTCAAACTCCCATATCTCGCGAACGGATTGACCTGACCCAAAAATTCCTATTGCATCTGAAAGTAGAAACTCGCCCGATTACAACGGTATGTGTATTTTTTCCGTAGGCTATTCTGGTTAAGCGTATGGAGCAGCAGAATTGCGAAAAATTTTTTGCCTTCTCAACCATTTCCTGGCTTCAAACTCCCATATCTCGCGAACGGATTGACCTAACCCAAAAATTCCTATTGCATCTGAAAGTAGAAACTCGCCCGATTACAACGGTATGTGTATTTTTTCCCTAGGGCACTCTGGTTAAGCGTTTGGAGCAGCAGACTTGCGAAAAATTTGTTGTCTTCTCAACCATTTCTTAGCTTCAAACTCTCATATCTCGCGAACGGATTGACCTAACCCAAAAATTCCTATTGCATTTGAAAGTAGAAACTCGCCCGATTACAACGGTATGTGTATTTTTTCCCTAGGCCATTCTGGTTAAGCGTTTGGAGCAGCAGAATTGCGAAAAATTTTTTGCCTTCTCAACCATTTCTTGGCTTCAAACTCCCATATCTGGCGAACGGATTGACCTAACCCAAAAATTCCTTATGCATCTGAAAGTAGAAACTCGCCCGATTACAACGGTACGTGTATTTATCCCCTAGGCCATTCTGGTTAAGCGTTTGGAGCAGCAGAATTGCGAAAAATTTTTTGCCTTCTCAACCATTTCTTGGCTTCAAACTCCCATATCTGGCGAACGGATTGACCTAACCCAAAAATTCCTTATGCATCTGAAAGTAGAAACTCGCCCGATTACAACGGTACGTGTATTTATCCCCTAGGCCATTCTGGTTAAGCGATTGGAGCAGCAGAATTATGAAAAATTTGTTGTCTTGTCAACCATTTCTTAGCTTCAAACTCTCATATCTCGCGAACGGATTGACCTAACCCAAAAATTCCTATTGCATTTGAAAGTAGAAACTCGCCCGATTACAACGGTATGTGAATTTTTTCCCTAGGCCATTCTGGTTAAGCGTTTGGAGCAGCAGAATTGCGAAACATTTTTTGCCTTCTCAACCATTTCCTGGCTTCAAACTCCCATACCTCGCGAACGGATTGACCTAACCCAAAAATTCCGGTTGCGTCTGAAAGTAGAAACTCGCCCGATTACAACGGTATGTGTATTTTTTCCCAAGGCCATTCTGGTTAAGCGTTTGGAGCAGCAGAATTGCGAAAAATTTTTTGCCTTCTCAACCATTTCTTGGCTTCAAACTCCCATATCTCGCGAACGGATTGACCTGACCCAAAAATTCCTATTGCATCTGAAAGTAGAAACTCGCCCGATTACAACGGTATGTGTATTTTTTCCCTAGGCTATTCTGGTTAAGCGTATGGAGCAGCAGAATTGCGAAAAATTTTTTGCCTTCTCAACCATTTCCTGGCTTCAAACTCCCATATCTCGCGAACGGATTGACCTAACCCAAAAATTCCAGTTGCGTCTGAAAGTAGAAACTCGCCCGATTACAACGGTATGTGTATTTTTTCCCTAGGCCATTCTGGTTAAGCGTTTGGAGCAGCAGAATTGCGAAAAATTTTTTGCCTTCTCAACCATTTCTTGGCTTCAAACCCCCATATCTCGCGAACGGATTGACCTAACACAAAAATTCCTATTGCATCTGAAAGTAGAAACTCGCCCGATTACAACGGTATGTGTATTTTTTCCCTAGGGCATTCTGGTTAAGCGTTTGGAGCAGCAGAATTGCGAAAAATTTTTTGCCTTCTCAACCATTTCTTGGCTTCAAACTCCCATATCTGGCGAACGGATTGACTTAACCCAAAAATTCCTATTGCATCTGAAAGTAGAAACTCGCCCGATTACAACGGTATGTGTATTTTTTCCCTAGGCCATTCTGGTTAAGCGTTTGAAGCAGCAGAATTGCGAAAAATTTTTTGCCTTCTCAACCATTTCTTGGCTTCAAACTCCCATATCTGGCGAACGGATTCACCTAACCCAAAAATTCCTTATGCATCTGAAAGTAGAAACTCGGCCGATTACAAAGGTACGTGTATTTATCCCCTAGGCCATTCTGGTTAAGCGATTGGAGCAGCAGAATTATGAAAAATTTGTTGTCTTGTCAACCATTTCTTAGCTTCAAAATCTCATATCTCGCGAACGGATTGACCTAACCCAAAAATTCCTATTGCATTTGAAAGTAGAAACTCGCCCGATTACAACGGTATGTGAATTTTTTCCCTAGGCCATTCTGGTTAAGCGTTTGGAGCAGCAGAATTGCGAAACATTTTTTGCCTTCTCAACCATTTCCTGGCTTCAAACTCCCATACCTCGCGAACGGATTGACCTAACCCAAAAATTCCAGTTGCCTCTGAAAGTAGAAACTCGCCCGATTACAACGGTATGTGTATTTTTTCCCAAGGCCATTCTGGTTAAGCGTTTGGAGCATCAGAATTGCGAAAAATTTTTTGCCTTCTCAACCATTTCTTGGCTTCAAACTCCCATATCTCGCGAACGGATTGACCTGACCCAAAAATTCCTATTGCATCTGAAAGTAGAAACTCGCCCGATTACAACGGTATGTGTATTTTTTCCCTAGGCTATTCTGGTTAAGCGTATGGAGCAGCAGAATTGCGAAAAATTTTTTGCCTTCTCAACCATTTCCTGGCTTCAAACTCCCATATCTCGCGAACGGATTGACCTAACCCAAAAATTCCAGTTGCGTCTGAAAGTAGAAACTCGCCCGATTACAACGGTATGTGAATTTTTTCCCTAGGCCATTCTGGTTAAGCGTTTGGAGCAGCAGAATTGCGAAAAATTTTTTGCCTTCTCAACCATTTCTTGGCTTCAAACTCCCATATCTCGCGAACGGATTGACCTAACCCAAAAATTCCTATTGCATCTGAAAGTAGAAACTCGCCCGATTACAACGGTATGTGTATTTTTTCCCAAGGCCATTCTGGTTAAGCGTTTGGAGCAGCAGTATTGCGAAAAATTTTTTGCCTTCTCAACCATTTCTTGGCTTCAAACTCCCATATCTCGCGAACGGATTGACCTGACCCAAAAATTCCTATTGCATCTGAAAGTAGAAACTCGCCCGATTACAACGGTATGTGTATTTTTTCCCTAGGCTATTCTGGTTAAGCGTATGGAGCAGCAGAATTGCGAAAAATTTTTTGCCTTCTCAACCATTTCCTGGCTTCAAACTCCCATATCTCGCGAACGGATTGACCTAACCCAAAAATTCCAGTTGCGTCTGAAAGTAGAAACTCGCCCGATTACAACGGTATGTGTATTTTTTCCCTAGGCCATTCTGGTTAAGCGTTTGGAGCAGCAGAATTGCGAAAAATTTTTTGCCTTCTCAACCATTTCTTGGCTTCAAACTCCCATATCTCGCGAACGGATTGACCTAACCCAAAAATTCCTATTGCATCTGAAAGTAGAAACTCGCCCGATTACAACGGTATGCGTATTTTTTCCCTAGGGCATTCTGGTTAAGCGTTTGGAGCAGCAGAATTGCGAAAAATTTTTTGCCTTCTCAACCATTTCCTGGCTTCAAACTCCCATACCTCGCGAACGGATTGACCTAACCCAAAAGTTCCTGCTCCGTCTGAAAGTAGAAACTCGCCCGATTACAACGGTATGCGTATTTTTTCCCTAGGCCATTCTGGTTAAGCGTTTGGAGCAGCAGAAATGCGAAAAATTTTTTGCCTTCTCAACCATTTCTTGGGTTCAAACTCCCATATCTCGCGAACGGATTGACCTTACCCAAAAATTCCTATTGCATCTGAAAGTAGAAACTCGCCAGATTACAACGGTATGTGTATTTTTTCCCTAGGCCATTCTGGTTAAGCGTTTGGAGCAGCAGAATTGCGAAAAATTTTTTGCCCTCTCAACCATTTCCTGGCTTCAAACTCCCATATCTCGCGAACGGATTGACCTAACCCAAAAATTCCAGTTGCGTCTGAAAGTAGAAACTCGCCCGATTACAACGGTATGCGTATTTTTTCCCTAGGCCATTCTGGTTAAGCGTTTGGAGCAGCAGAATTGCGAAAAATTTGTTGTCTTCTCAACCATTTCTTAGCTTCAAACTCTCATATCTCGCGAACGGATTGACCTAACCCAAAAATTCCTATTGCATTTGAAAGTAGAAACTCGCCCGATTACAACGGTATGTGTATTTTTTCCCTAGGCCATTCTGGTTAAGCGTTTGGAGCAGCAGAATTGCGGAAAATTTTTTGCCTTCTCAACCATTTCTTGGCTTCAAACTCCCATATCTGGCGAACGGATTGACCTAACCCAAAAATTCCTTATGCATCTGAAAGTAGAAACTCGCCCGATTACAACGGTACGTGTATTTATCCCCTAGGCCATTCTGGTTAAGCGTTTGGAGCAGCAGAATTGCGAAAAATTTTTTGCCTTCTCAACCATTTCTTGGCTTCAAACTCCCATATCTGGCGAACGGATTGACCTAACCCAAAAATTCCTTATGCATCTGAAAGTAGAAACTCGCCCGATTACAACGGTACGTGTATTTATCCCCTAGGCCATTCTGGTTAAGCGATTGGAGCAGCAGAATTATGAAAAATTTGTTGTCTTGTCAACCATTTCTTAGCTTCAAACTCTCATATCTCGCGAACGGATTGACCTAACCCAAAAATTCCTATTGCATTTGAAAGTAGAAACTCGCCCGATTACAACGGTATGTGAATTTTTTCCCTAGGCCATTCTGGTTAAGCGTTTGGAGCAGCAGAATTGCGAAACATTTTTTGCCTTCTCAACCATTTCTTGGCTTCAAACTCCCATATCTCGCGAACGGATTGACCTAACCCAAAAATTCCGGTTGCGTCTGAAAGTAGAAACTCGCCCGATTACAACGGTATGTGTATTTTTTCCCAAGGCCATTCTGGTTAAGAGTTTGGAGCAGCAGTATTGCGAAAAATTTTTTGCCTTCTCAACCATTTCTTGGCTTCAAACTCCCATATCTCGCGAACGGATTGACCTGACCCAAAAATTCCTATTGCATCTGAAAGTAGAAACTCGCCCGATTACAACGGTATGTGTATTTTTTCCCTAGGCTATTCTGGTTAAGCGTATGGAGCAGCAGAATTGCGAAAAATTTTTTGCCTTCTCAACCATTTCCTGGCTTCAAACTCCCATATCTCGCGAACGGATTGACCTAACCCAAAAATTCCAGTTGCGTCTGAAAGTAGAAACTCGCCCGATTACAACGGTATGTGTATTTTTTCCCTAGGCCATTCTGGTTAAGCGTTTGGAGCAGCAGAATTGCGAAAAATTTTTTGCCTTCTCAACCATTTCTTGGCTTCAAACTCCCATATCTCGCGAACGGATTGACCTAACCCAAAAATTCCTATTGCATCTGAAAGTAGAAACTCGCCCGATTACAACGGTATGTGTATTTTTTCCCTAGGGCATTCTGGTTAAGCGTTTGGAGCAGCAGAATTGCGAAAAATTTTTTGCCTTCTCAACCATTTCCTGGCTTCAAACTCCCATACCTCGCGAACGGATTGACCTAACCCAAAAGTTCCTGCTCCGTCTGAAAGTAGAAACTCGCCCGATTACAACGGTATGCGTATTTTTTCCCTAGGCCATTCTGGTTAAGCGTTTGGAGCAGCAGAAATGCGAAAAATTTTTTGCCTTCTCAACCATTTCTTGGGTTCAAACTCCCATATCTCGCGAACGGATTGACCTTACCCAAAAATTCCTATTGCATCTGAAAGTAGAAACTCGCCAGCTTACAACGGTATGTGTATTTTTTCCCTAGGCCATTCTGGTTAAGCGTTTGGAGCAGCAGAATTGCGAAAAATTTTTTGCCCTCTCAACCATTTCCTGGCTTCAAACTCCCATATCTCGCGAACGGATTGACCTAACCCAAAAATTCCAGTTGCGTCTGAAAGTAGAAACTCGCCCGATTACAACGGTATGCGTATTTTTTCCCTAGGCCATTCTGGTTAAGCGTTTGGAGCAGCAGAATTGTGAAAATTTTTTTGCCTTTTCTACCATTTCTTGGCTTCAAACTCCCATACCTCGCGAACGGATTGACCTACCCCAAAAATTCCTATTGCATCTTAAAGTAGAAACTCGCCCGATTACAACGGTATGTGTACTTTTTCCCTAGGGCACTCTGGTTAAGCGTTTGGAGCAGCAGATTTGCGAAAAATTTGTTGTCTTCTCAACCATTTCTTAGCTTCAAACTCTCATATCTCGCGAACGGATTGACCTAACTCAAAAATTCCTATTACATTTGAAAGTAGAAACTCGCCCGATTACAATGGTATGTGTATTTTTTCCCTAGGCAAATCTGTTTAAGCGTATGGAGCAGCAGAATTGCGAAACATTTTTTGCCTTCTCAACCATTTCTTGGCTTCAAACTCCCATATCTCGCGAACGGATTGACCTAACCCAAAAATTCCGGTTGCGTCTGAAAGTAGAAACTCGCCCGATTACAACGGTATGTGTATTTTTTCCCTAGGCCATTCGGGTTAAGCGTTTGGAGCAGCAGAATTGCGAAAAATTTTTTGCCTTCTCAACCATTTCTTGGCTTCAAACTCCCATATCTCGCGAACGGATTGATCTAACCCAAAAATTCCGGTTGCGTCTGAAAGTAGAAACTCGCCCGATTACAACGGTATGTGTATTTTTTCCCAAGGCCATTCTGGTTAAGCGTTTGGAGCAGCAGTATTGCGAAAAATTTTTTGCCTTCTCAACCATTTCTTGGCTTCAAACTCCCATATCTCGCGAACGGATTGACCTGACCCAAAAATTCCTATTGCATCTGAAAGTAGAAACTCGCCCGATTACAACGGTATGTGTATTTTTTCCCTAGGCTATTCTGGTTAAGCGTATGGAGCAGCAGAATTGCGAAAAATTTTTTGCCTTCTCAACCATTTCCTGGCTTCAAACTCCCATATCTCGCGAACGGATTGACCTAACCCAAAAATTCCAGTTGCGTCTGAAAGTAGAAACTCGCCCGATTACAACGGTATGTGTATTTTTTCCCTAGGCCATTCTGGTTAAGCGTTTGGAGCAGCAGAATTGCGAAAAATTTTTTGCCTTCTCAACCATTTCTTGGCTTCAAACTCCCATATCTCGCGAACGGATTGACCTAACCCAAAAATTCCTATTGCATCTGAAAGTAGAAACTCGCCCGATTACAACGGTATGTGTATTTTTTCCCTAGGGCATTCTGGTTAAGCGTTTGGAGCAGCAGAATTGCGAAAAATTTTTTGCCTTCTCAACCATTTCCTGGCTTCAAACTCCCATACCTCGCGAACGGATTGACCTAACCCAAAAGTTCCTGCTCCGTCTGAAAGTAGAAACTCGCCCGATTACAACGGTATGCGTATTTTTTCCCTAGGCCATTCTGGTTAAGCGTTTGGAGCAGCAGAAATGCGAAAAATTTTTTGCCTTCTCAACCATTTCTTGGCTTCAAACTCCCATATCTCGCGAACGGATTGACCTTACCCAAAAATTCCTATTGCATCTGAAAGTAGAAACTCGCCAGATTACAACGGTATGTGTATTTTTTCCCTAGGCCATTCTGGTTAAGCGTTTGGAGCAGCAGAATTGCGAAAAATTTTTTGCCCTCTCAACCATTTCCTGGCTTCAAACTCCCATATCTCGCGAACGGATTGACGTAACCCAAAAATTCCAGTTGCGTCTGAAAGTAGAAACTCGCCCGATTACAACGGTATGCGTATTTTTTCCCTAGGCCATTCTGGTTAAGCGTTTGGAGCAGCAGAATTGTGATAATTTTTTTGCCTTTTCTACCATTTCTTGGCTTCAAACTCCCATACCTCGCGAACGGATTGACCTATCCCAAAAATTCCTATTGCATCTTAAAGTAGAAACTCGCCCGATTACAACGGTATGTGTATTTTTTCCCTAGGGCACTCTGGTTAAGCGTTTGGAGCAGCAGATTTGCGAAAAATTTTTTGCCTTCTCAACCATTTCTTGGCTTCAAACTCCCATATCTCGCGAACGGATTGACCTTACCCAAAAATTCCTATTGCATCTGAAAGTAGAAACTCGCCAGATTACAACGGTATGTGTATTTTTTCCCTAGGCCATTCTGGTTAAGCGTTTGGAGCAGCAGAATTGCGAAAAATTTTTTGCCTTCTCAACCATTTCTTGGCTTCAAACTCCCATATCTCGCGAACGGATTGACCTAACCCAAAAATTCCAGTTGCGTCTGAAAGTAGAAACTCGCCCGATTACAACGGTATGTGTATTTTTTCCCTAGGCCATTCGGGTTAAGCGTTTGGAGCAGCAGAATTGCGAAAAATTTTTTGCCTTCTCAACCATTTCTTGGCTTCAAACTCCCATATCTCGCGAACGGATTGACCTAACTCGAAAATTCCTATTGCATCTGAAAGTAGAAACTTGCCCGATTACAAAGGTATGTGTATTTTTTCCCTAGGGCATTCTGGTTAAGCGTTCGGAGCAGCAGAATTGCGAAAAATTTTTTGCCTTCTCAACCATTTCTTGGCTTCAAACTCCCATATCTCGCGAACGGATTGACCTAACCCAAAAATTCCTATTGCATCTGAAAGTAGAAACTCGCCCGATTACAACGGTATGTGTATTTTTTCCCTAGGGCATTCTGGTTAAGCGTTTGGAGCAGCAGAATTGCGAAAAATTTTTTGCCTTCTCAACCATTTCCTGGCTTCAAACTCCCATACCTCGCGAACGGATTGACCTAACCCAAAAGTTCCTGCTCCGTCTGAAAGTAGAAACTCGCCCGATTACAACGGTATGCGTATTTTTTCCCTAGGCCATTCTGGTTAAGCGTTTGGAGCAGCAGAAATGCGAAAAATTTTTTGCCTTCTCAACCATTTCTTGGCTTCAAACTCCCATATCTCGCGAACGGATTGACCTTACCCAAAAATTCCTATTGCATCTGAAAGTAGAAACTCGCCAGATTACAACGGTATGTGTATTTTTTCCCTAGGCCATTCTGGTTAAGCGTTTGGAGCAGCAGAATTGCGAAAAATTTTTTGCCCTCTCAACCATTTCCTGGCTTCAAACTCCCATATCTCGCGAACGGATTGACCTAACCCAAAAATTCCAGTTGCGTCTGAAAGTAGAAACTCGCCCGATTACAACGGTATGCGTATTTTTTCCCTAGGCCATTCTGGTTAAGCGTTTGGAGCAGCAGAATTGTGAAAATTTTTTTGCCTTTTCTACCATTTCTTGGCTTCAAACTCCCATACCTCGCGAACGGATTGACCTATCCCAAAAATTCCTATTGCATCTTAAAGTAGAAACTCGCCCGATTACAACGGTATGTGTATTTTTTCCCTAGGGCACTCTGGTTAAGCGTTTGGAGCAGCAGATTTGCGAAAAATTTGTTGTCTTCTCAACCATTTCTTAGCTTCAAACTCTCATATCTCGCGAACGGATTGACCTTACCCAAAAATTCCTATTGCATCTGAAAGTAGAAACTCGCCAGATTACAACGGTATGTGTATTTTTTCCCTAGGCCATTCTGGTTAAGCGTTTGGAGCAGCAGAATTGCGAAAAATTTTTTGCCTTCTCAACCATTTCTTGGCTTCAAACTCCCATATCTCGCGAACGGATTGACCTAACCCAAAAATTCCAGTTGCGTCTGAAAGTAGAAACTCGCCCGATTACAACGGTATGTGTATTTTTTCCCTAGGCCATTCGGGTTAAGCGTTTGGAGCAGCAGAATTGCGAAAAATTTTTTGCCTTCTCAACCATTTCTTGGCTTCAAACTCCCATATCTCGCGAACGGATTGACCTAACTCGAAAATTCCTATTGCATCTGAAAGTAGAAACTTGCCCGATTACAAAGGTATGTGTATTTTTTCCCTAGGGCATTCTGGTTAAGCGTTCGGAGCAGCAGAATTGCGAAAAATTTTTTGCCTTCTCAACCATTTCTTGGCTTCAAACTCCCATATCTCGCGAACGGATTGACCTAACCCAAAAATTCCT
Source organism: Ptiloglossa arizonensis (assembly GCF_051014685.1). Lineage (NCBI taxonomy): Eukaryota > Metazoa > Arthropoda > Insecta > Hymenoptera > Colletidae > Ptiloglossa > Ptiloglossa arizonensis. Next base: position 227,164 of record NW_027478778.1, on the reverse strand, counting down.
ATTGCATCTGAAAGTAGAAACTCGCCCGATTACAACGGTATGTGTATTTTTTCCCTAGGGCATTCTGGTTAAGCGTTTGGAGCAGCAGAATTGCGAAAAATTTTTTGCCTTCTCAACCATTTCCTGGCTTCAAACTCCCATACCTCGCGAACGGATTGACCTAACCCAAAAGTTCCTGCTCCGTCTGAAAGTAGAAACTCGCCCGATTACAACGGTATGCGTATTTTTTCCCTAGGCCATTCTGGTTAAGCGTTTGGAGCAGCAGAAATGCGAAAAATTTTTTGCCTTCTCAACCATTTCTTGGCTTCAAACTCCCATATCTCGCGAACGGATTGACCTTACCCAAAAATTCCTATTGCATCTGAAAGTAGAAACTCGCCAGATTACAACGGTATGTGTATTTTTTCCCTAGGCCATTCTGGTTAAGCGTTTGGAGCAGCAGAATTGCGAAAAATTTTTTGCCCTCTCAACCATTTCCTGGCTTCAAACTCCCATATCTCGCGAACGGATTGACCTAACCCAAAAATTCCAGTTGCGTCTGAAAGTAGAAACTCGCCCGATTACAACGGTATGCGTATTTTTTCCCTAGGCCATTCTGGTTAAGCGTTTGGAGCAGCAGAATTGTGAAAATTTTTTTGCCTTTTCTACCATTTCTTGGCTTCAAACTCCCATACCTCGCGAACGGATTGACCTATCCCAAAAATTCCTATTGCATCTTAAAGTAGAAACTCGCCCGATTACAACGGTATGTGTATTTTTTCCCTAGGGCACTCTGGTTAAGCGTTTGGAGCAGCAGATTTGCGAAAAATTTGTTGTCTTCTCAACCATTTCTTAGCTTCAAACTCTCATATCTCGCGAACGGATTGACCTAACTCAAAAATTCCTATTACATTTGAAAGTAGAAACTCGCCCGATTACAATGGTATGTGTATTTTTTCCCTAGGCAAATCTGTTTAAGCGTATGGAGCAGCAGAATTGCGAAACATTTTTTGCCTTCTCAACCATTTCTTGGCTTCAAACTCCCATATCTCGCGAACGGATTGACCTGACCCAAAAATTCCTATTGCATCTGAAAGTAGAAACTCGCCCGATTACAACGGTATGTGTATTTTTTCCCTAGGCTATTCTGGTTAAGCGTATGGAGCAGCAGAATTGCGAAAAATTTTTTGCCTTCTCAACCATTTCCTGGCTTCAAACTCCCATATCTCGCGAACGGATTGACCTAACCCAAAAATTCCAGTTGCGTCTGAAAGTAGAAACTCGCCCGATTACAACGGTATGTGTATTTTTTCCCTAGGCCATTCTGGTTAAGCGTTTGGAGCAGCAGAATTGCGAAAAATTTTTTGCCTTCTCAACCATTTCTTGGCTTCAAACTCCCATATCTCGCGAACGGATTGACCTAACCCAAAAATTCCTATTGCATCTGAAAGTAGAAACTCGCCCGATTACAACGGTATGTGTATTTTTTCCCTAGGGCATTCTGGTTAAGCGTTTGGAGCAGCAGAATTGCGAAAAATTTTTTGCCTTCTCAACCATTTCCTGGCTTCAAACTCCCATACCTCGCGAACGGATTGACCTAACCCAAAAGTTCCTGCTCCGTCTGAAAGTAGAAACTCGCCCGATTACAATGGTATGCGTATTTTTTCCCTAGGCCATTCTGGTTAAGCGTTTGGAGCAGCAGAAATGCGAAAAATTTTTTGCCTTCTCAACCATTTCTTGGCTTCAAACTCCCATATCTCGCGAACGGATTGACCTTACCCAAAAATTCCTATTGCATCTGAAAGTAGAAACTCGCCAGATTACAACGGTATGTGTATTTTTTCCCTAGGCCATTCTGGTTAAGCGTTTGGAGCAGCAGAATTGCGAAAAATTTTTTGCCCTCTCAACCATTTCCTTGCTTCAAACTCCCATATCTCGCGAACGGATTGACGTAACCCAAAAATTCCAGTTGCGTCTGAAAGTAGAAACTCGCCCGATTACAACGGTATGCGTATTTTTTCCCTAGGCCATTCTGGTTAAGCGTTTGGAGCAGCAGAATTGTGAAAATTTTTTTGCCTTTTCTACCATTTCTTGGCTTCAAACTCCCATACCTCGCGAACGGATTGACCTATCCCAAAAATTCCTATTGCATCTTAAAGTAGAAACTCGCCCGATTACAACGGTATGTGTATTTTTTCCCTAGGGCACTCTGGTTAAGCGTTTGGAGCAGCAGATTTGCGAAAAATTTTTTGCCTTCTCAACAATTTCTTGGCTTCAAACTCCCATATCTCGCGAACGGATTGACCTTACCCAAAAATTCCTATTGCATCTGAAAGTAGAAACTCGCCAGATTACAACGGTATGTGTATTTTTTCCCTAGGCCATTCTGGTTAAGCGTTTGGAGCAGCAGAATTGCGAAAAATTTTTTGCCTTCTCAACCATTTCTTGGCTTCAAACTCCCATATCTCGCGAACGGATTGACCTAACCCAAAAATTCCAGTTGCGTCTGAAAGTAGAAACTCGCCCGATTACAACGGTATGTGTATTTTTTCCCTAGGCCATTCGGGTTAAGCGTTTGGAGCAGCAGAATTGCGAAAAATTTTTTGCCTTCTCAACCATTTCTTGGCTTCAAACTCCCATATCTCGCGAACGGATTGACCTAATCCAAAAATTCCTATTGCATCTGAACGTAGAAACTTGCCCGATTACAAAGGTATGTGTATTTTTTCCCTAGGGCATTCTGGTTAAGCGTTCGGAGCAGCAGAATTGCGAAAAATTTTTTGCCTTCTCAACCATTTCTTGGCTTCAAACTCCCATATCTCGCGAACGGATTGACCTAACCCAAAAATTCCTGTTGCGTCTGAAAGTAGAAACTAGCCCGATTACAACGGTATATGTATTTTTTCCCTAGGCCATTCAGGTTAAGCGGTTGGAGCAGCAGAATTGTGAAAATTTTTTTGCCTTTCTACCATTTCTTGGCTTCAAACTCCCATATCTCGCGAACGGATTGACCTAACTCGAAAATTCCTATTGCATCTTAAAGTAGAAACTCGCCCGATTACAACGGTATGTGTATTTTTTCCCTAGGCCATTCTGGTTAAGCGTTTGGAGCAGCAGAATTGCGAAAAATTTTTTGCCTTCTCAACCATTTCTTGGCTTCAAACTCCCATACCTCGCGAACGGATTGACCTAACCCAAAAATTCCTGTTGCGTCTGAAAGTAGAATCTCGCCCGATTACAACGGTATGTGTATTTTTTCCCTAGGCCATTCGGGTTAAGCGGTTGGAGCAGCAGAATTGTGAAAATTTTTTTGCCTTTCTACCATTTCTTGGCTTCAAACTCCCATATCTCGCGAACGGATTGACCAAACCCAAAAATTCCTGCTCCGTCTGAAAGTAGAAACTAGCCCGATTACAACGGTATGTGTATTTTTTCCCTAGGCTATTCTGGTTAAGCGTATGGAGCAGCAGAATTGCGAAAAATTTTTTGCCTTCTCAACCATTTCCTGGCTTCAAACTCCCATATCTCGCGAACGGATTGACCTAACCCAAAAATTCCTGTTGCGTCTGAAAGTAGAAACTCGCCCGATTACAACGGTATGTGTATTTTTTCCCTAGGCCATTCGGGTTAAGCGGTTGGAGCAGCAGAATTGTGAAAATTTTTTTGCCTTTCTACCATTTCTTGGCTTCAAACTCCCATATCTCGCGAACGGATTGACCTAACTCGAAAATTCCTATTGCATCTTAAAGTAGAAACTCGCCCGATTACAACGGTATGTGTATTTTTTCCCTAGGCCATTCTGGTTAAGCGTTTGGAGCAGCAGAATTGCGAAAAATTTTTTGCCTTCTCAACCATTTCTTGGTTTCAAACTCCCATACCTCGCGAACGGATTGACCTAACCCAAAAATTCCTGTTGCATCTGAAAGTAGAAACTCGCCAGATTACAACGGTATGTGTATTTTTTCCCTAGGCCATTCTGGTTAAGCGTTTGGAGCAGCAGAATTGCGAAAAATTTTTTGCCCTCTCAACCATTTCCTGGCTTCAAACTCCCATATCTCGCGAACGGATTGACGTAACCCAAAAATTCCAGTTGCGTCTGAAAGTAGAAACTCGCCCGATTACAACGGTATGCGTATTTTTTCCCTAGGCCATTCTGGTTAAGCGTTTGGACCAGCAGAATTGTGAAAATTTTTTTGCCTTTTCTACCATTTCTTGGCTTCAAACTCACATACCTCGCGAACGGATTGACCTATCCCAAAAATTCCTATTGCATCTTAAAGTAGAAACTCGCCCGATTACAACGGTATGTGTATTTTTTCCCTAGGGCACTCTGGTTAAGCGTTTGGAGCAGCAGATTTGCGAAAAATTTTTTGCCTTCTCAACCAATTCTTGGCTTCAAACTCCCATATCTCGCGAACGGATTGACCTTACCCAAAAATTCCTATTGCATCTGAAAGTAGAAACTCGCCAGATTACAACGGTATGTGTATTTTTTCCCTAGGCCATTCTGGTTAAGCGTTTGGAGCAGCAGAATTGCGAAAAATTTTTTGCCTTCTCAACCATTTCTTGGCTTCAAACTCCCATATCTCGCGAACGGATTCACCTAACCCAAAAATTCCAGTTGCGTCTGAAAGTAGAAACTCGCCCGATTACAACGGTATGTGTATTTTTTCCCTAGGCCATTCGGGTTAAGCGTTTGGAGCAGCAGAATTGCGAAAAATTTTTTGCCTTCTCAACCATTTCTTGGCTTCAAACTCCCATATCTCGCGAACGGTTTGACCTAATCCAAAAATTCCTATTGCATCTGAAAGTAGAAACTCGCCCGATTACAAAGGTATGTGTATTTTTTCCCTAGGGCATTCTGGTTAAGCGTTCGGAGCAGCAGAATTGCGAAAAATTTTTTGCCTTCTCAACCATTTCTTGGCTTCAAACTCCCATATCTCGCGAACGGATTGACCTAACCCAAAAATTCCTGTTGCGTCTGAAAGTAGAAACTCGCCCGATTACAACGGTATGTGTATTTTCTCCCTAGGCCATTCGGGTTAAGCTGTTGGAGCAGCAGAATTGTGAAAATTTTTTTGCCTTTCTACCATTTCTTGGCTTCAAACTCCCATATCTCGCGAACGGATTGACCTAACTCGAAAATTCCTATTGCATCTTAAAGTAGAAACTCGCCCGATTACAACGGTATGTGTATTTTTTCCCTAGGCCATTCTGGTTAAGCGTTTGGAGCAGCAGAATTGCGAAAAATTTTTTGCCTTCTCAACCATTTCTTGGCTTCAAACTCCCATACCTCGCGAACGGATTGACCTAACCCAAAAATTCCTGTTGCGTCTGAAAGTAGAAACTCGCCCGATTACAACGGTATGTGTATTTTTTCCCTAGGCCATTCGGGTTAAGCGGTTGGAGCAGCAGAATTGTGAAAATTTTTTTGCCTTTCTACCATTTCTTGGCTTCAAACTCCCATATCTCGCGAACGGATTGACCAAACCCAAAAATTCCTGCTCCGTCTGAAAGTAGAAACTCGCCCGATTACGACGGTATGTGAATTTTTTCCCTAGGCTATTCTGGTTAAGCGTATGGAGCAGCAGAATTGCGAAAAATTTTTTGCCTTCTCAACCATTTCTTGGCTTCAAACTCCCATATCTCGCGAACGGATTGACCTAATCCAAAAATTCCTATTGCATCTGAAAGTAGAAACTCGCCCGATTACAAAGGTATGTGTATTTTTTCCCTAGGGCATTCTGGTTAAGCGTTCGGAGCAGCAGAATTGCGAAAAATTTTTTGCCTTCTCAACCATTTCTTGGCTTCAAACTCCCATATCTCGCGAACGGATTGACCTAACCCAAAAATTCCTGTTGCGTCTGAAAGTAGAAACTCGCCCGATTACAACGGTATGTGTATTTTTTCCCTAGGCCATTCGGGTTAAGCTGTTGGAGCAGCAGAATTGTGAAAATTTTTTTGCCTTTCTACCATTTCTTGGCTTCAAACTCCCATATCTCGCGAACGGATTGACCTAACTCGAAAATTCCTATTGCATCTTAAAGTAGAAACTCGCCCGATTACAACGGTATGTGTATTTTTTCCCTAGGCCATTCTGGTTAAGCGTTTGGAGCAGCAGAATTGCGAAAATTTTTTTGCCTTCTCAACCATTTCTTGGCTTCAAACTCCCATACCTCGCGAACGGATTGACCTAACCCAAAAATTCCTGTTGCGTCTGAAAGTAGAAACTCGCCCGATTACAACGGTATGTGTATTTTTTCCCTAGGCCATTCGGGTTAAGCGGTTGGAGCAGCAGAATTGTGAAAATTTTTTTGCCTTTCTACCATTTCTTGGCTTCAAACTCCCATATCTCGCGAACGGATTGACCAAACCCAAAAATTCCTGCTCCGTCTGAAAGTAGAAACTCGCCCGATTACGACGGTATGTGAATTTTTTCCCTAGGCTATTCTGGTTAAGCGTATGGAGCAGCAGAATTGCGAAAAATTTTTTGCCCTCTCAACCATTTCCTGGCTTCAAACAACCATATCTCGCGAACGGATTGACCTAACCCAAAAATTCCAGTTGCGTCTGAAAGTAGAAACTCGCCCGATTACAACGGTATGTGTATTTTTTCCCTAGGCCATTCTGGTTAAGCGTTTGGAGCAGCAGAATTGCGAAAAATTTTTTGCCTTCTCAACCATTTCTTGGCTTCAAACTCCCATATCTCGCGAACGGATTGACCTAACCCAAAAATTCCTATTGCATCTGAAAGTAGAAACTCGCCCGATTACAACGGTATGTGTATTTTTTCCCTAGGGCATTCTGGTTAAGCGTTTGGAGCAGCAGAATTGCGAAAAATTTTTTGCCTTCTCAACCATTTCTTGGCTTCAAACTCCCATATCTCGCGAACGGATTGACCAAACCCAAAAATTCCTGCTCCGTCTGAAAGTAGAAACTCGCCCGATTACAACGGTATGCGTATTTTTTCCCTAGGCCATTCTGGTTAAGCGTTTGGAGCAGCAGAAATGCGAAAAATTTTTTGCCTTCTCAACCATTTCTTGGCTTCAAACTCCCATATCTCGCGAACGGATTGACCTTACCCAAAAATTCCTATTGCATCTGAAAGTAGAAACTCGCCAGATTACAACGGTATGTGTATTTTTTCCCTAGGCCATTCTGGTTAAGCGTTTGGAGCAGCAGAATTGCGAAAAATTTTTTGCCCTCTCAACCATTTCCTGGCTTCAAACTCCCATATCTCGCGAACGGATTGACCTAACCCAAAAATTCCAGTTGCGTCTGAAAGTAGAAACTCGCCCGATTACAACGGTATGCGTATTTTTTCCCTAGGCCATTCTGGTTAAGCGTTTGGAGCAGCAGAATTGTGAAAATTTTTTTGCCTTTTCTACCATTTCTTGGCTTCAAACTCCCATACCTCGCGAACGGATTGACCTATCCCAAAAATTCCTATTGCATCTTAAAGTAGAAACTCGCCCGATTACAACGGTATGTGTATTTTTTCCCTAGGCCATTCGGGTTAAGCGGTTGGAGCAGCAGAATTGTGAAAATTTTTTTGCCTTTCTACCATTTCTTGGCTTCAAACTCCCATATCTCGCGAACGGATTGACCTAACTCGAAAATTCCTATTGCATCTTAAAGTAGAAACTCGCCCGATTACAACGGTATGCGTATTTTTTCCCTAGGCCATTCTGGTTAAGCGTTTGGAGCAGCAGAATTGTGAAAATTTTTTTGCCTTTTCTACCATTTCTTGGCTTCAAACTCCCATACCTCGCGAACGGATTGACCTATCCCAAAAATTCCTATTGCATCTTAAAGTAGAAACTCGCCCGATTACAACGGCATGTGTATTTTTTCCCTAGGGCACTCTGGTTAAGCGTTTGGAGCAGCAGATTTGCGAAAAATTTGTTGTCTTCTCAACCATTTCTTAGCTTCAAACTCTCATATCTCGCCAACGGAATGACCTAACTCAAAAATTCCTATTACATTTGAAAGTAGAAACTCGCCCGATTACAATGGTATGTGTATTTTTTCCCTAGGCAAATCTGGTTAAGCGTATGGAGCAGCAGAATTGCGAAAAATTTTTTGCCTTCTCAACCATTTCTTGGCTTCAAACTCCCATATCTCGCGAACGGATTGACCTAATCCAAAAATTCCTATTGCATCTGAAAGTAGAAACTCGCCCGATTACAAAGGTATGTGTATTTTTTCCCTAGGGCATTCTGGTTAAGCGTTCGGAGCAGCAGAATTGCGAAAAATTTGTTGCCTTCTCAACCATTTCTTAGCTTCAAACTCTCATATCTCGCGAACGGATTGACCTAACTCAAAAATTCCTATTACATTTGAAAGTAGAAACTCGCCCGATTACAATGGTATGTGTATTTTTTCCCTAGGCAAATCTGGTTAAGCGTATGGAGCAGCATAATTGCGAAACATTTTTTGCCTTCTCAACCATTTCTTGGCTTCAAACTCCCATATCTCGCGAACGGATTGACCTAACCCAAAAATTCCAGTTGCGTCTGAAAGTAGAAACTCGCCCGATTACAACGGTATGTGTATTTTTTCCCTAGGCCATTCGGGTTAAGCGGTTGGAGCAGCAGAATTGTGAAAATTTTTTTGCCTTTCTACCATTTCTTGGCTTCAAACTCCCATATCTCGCGAACGGATTGACCTAACTCGAAAATTCCTATTGCATCTTAAAGTAGAAACTCGCCCGATTACAACGGTATGTGTATTTTTTCCCTAGGGCACTCTGGTTAAGCGTTTGGAGCAGCAGATTTGCGAAAAATTTGTTGTCTTCTCAACCATTTCTTAGCTTCAAACTCTCATATCTCGCGAACGGATTGACCTAACTCAAAAATTCCTATTACATTTGAAAGTAGAAACTCGCCAGATTACAACGGTATGTGTATTTTTTCCCTAGGCCATTCTGGTTAAGCGTTTGGAGCAGCAGAATTGCGAAAAATTTTTTGCCCTCTCAACCATTTCCTGGCTTCAAACTCCCATATCTCGCGAACGGATTGACCTAACACAAAAATTCCAGTTGCGTCTGAAAGTAGAAACTCGCCCGATTACAACGGTATGTGTATTTTTTCCCTAGGGCATTCTGGTTAAGCGTTCGGAGCAGCAGAATTGCGAAAAATTTTTTGCCTTCTCAACCATTTCTTGGCTTCAAACTCCCATATCTCGCGAACGGATTGACCTAACCCAAAAATTTCTGTTGCGTCTGAAAGTAGAAACTCGCCCGATTACAACGGTATGTGTATTTTTTCCCTAGGCCATTCGGGTTAAGCGGTTGGAGCAGCAGAATTGTGACAATTTTTTTGCCTTTCTACCATTTCTTGGCTTCAAACTCCCATATCTCGCGAACGGATTGACCAAACCCAAAAATTCCTGCTCCGTCTGAAAGTAGAAACTCGCCCGATTACAACGGTATGCGTATTTTTTCCCTAGGCCATTCTGGTTAAGCGTTTGGAGCAGCAGAAATGCGAAAAATTTTTTGCCCTCTCAACCATTTCTTGGCTTCAAACTCCCATATCTCGCGAACGGATTGACCTTACCCAAAAATTCCTATTGCATCTGAAAGTAGAAACTCGCCAGATTACAACGGTATGTGTATTTTTTCCCTAGGCCATTCTGGTTAAGCGTTTGGAGCAGCAGAATTGCGAAAAATTTTTTGCCCTCTCAACCATTTCCTGGCTTCAAACTCCCATATCTCGCGAACGGATTGACCTAACCCAAAAATTCCAGTTGCGTCTGAAAGTAGAAACTCGCCCGATTACAACGGTATGCGTATTTTTTCCCTAGGCCATTCTGGTTAAGCGTTTGGAGCAGCAGAATTGTGAAAATTTTTTTGCCTTTTCTACCATTTCTTGGCTTCAAACTCCCATACCTCGCGAACGGATTGACCTATCCCAAAAATTCCTATTGCATCTTAAAGTAGAAACTCGCCCGATTACAACGGTATGTGTATTTTTTCCCTAGGCCATTCGGGTTAAGCGGTTGGAGCAGCAGAATTGTGAAAATTTTTTTGCCTTTCTACCATTTCTTGGCTTCAAACTCCCATATCTCGCGAACGGATTGACCTAACTCGAAAATTCCTATTGCATCTTAAAGTAGAAACTCGCCCGATTACAACGGTATGTGTATTTTTTCCCTAGGGCACTCTGGTTAAGCGTTTGGAGCAGCAGATTTGCGAAAAATTTGTTGTCTTCTCAACCATTTCTTAGCTTCAAACTCTCATATCTCGCGAACGGATTGACCTAACTCAAAAATTCCTATTACATTTGAAAGTAGAAACTCGCCAGATTACAACGGTATGTGTATTTTTTCCCTAGGCCATTCTGGTTAAGCGTTTGGAGCAGCAGAATTGCGAAAAATTTTTTGCCCTCTCAACCATTTCCTGGCTTCAAACTCCCATATCTCGCGAACGGATTGACCTAACACAAAAATTCCAGTTGCGTCTGAAAGTAGAAACTCGCCCGATTACAACGGTATGTGTATTTTTTCCCTAGGGCATTCTGGTTAAGCGTTCGGAGCAGCAGAATTGCGAAAAATTTTTTGCCTTCTCAACCATTTCTTGGCTTCAAACTCCCATATCTCGCGAACGGATTGACCTAACCCAAAAATTTCTGTTGCGTCTGAAAGTAGAAACTCGCCCGATTACAACGGTATGTGTATTTTTTCCCTAGGCCATTCGGGTTAAGCGGTTGGAGCAGCAGAATTGTGACAATTTTTTTGCCTTTCTACCATTTCTTGGCTTCAAACTCCCATATCTCGCGAACGGATTGACCAAACCCAAAAATTCCTGCTCCGTCTGAAAGTAGAAACTCGCCCGATTACAACGGTATGCGTATTTTTTCCCTAGGCCATTCTGGTTAAGCGTTTGGAGCAGCAGAAATGCGAAAAATTTTTTGCCCTCTCAACCATTTCTTGGCTTCAAACTCCCATATCTCGCGAACGGATTGACCTTACCCAAAAATTCCTATTGCATCTGAAAGTAGAAACTCGCCAGATTACAACGGTATGTGTATTTTTTCCCTAGGCCATTCTGGTTAAGCGTTTGGAGCAGCAGAATTGCGAAAAATTTTTTGCCCTCTCAACCATTTCCTGGCTTCAAACTCCCATATCTCGCGAACGGATTGACCTAACCCAAAAATTCCAGTTGCGTCTGAAAGTAGAAACTCGCCCGATTACAACGGTATGCGTATTTTTTCCCTAGGCCATTCTGGTTAAGCGTTTGGAGCAGCAGAATTGTGAAAATTTTTTTGCCTTTTCTACCATTTCTTGGCTTCAAACTCCCATACCTCGCGAACGGATTGACCTATCCCAAAAATTCCTATTGCATCTTAAAGTAGAAACTCGCCCGATTACAACGGTATGTGTATTTTTTCCCTAGGGCACTCTGGTTAAGCGTTTGGAGCAGCAGATTTGCGAAAAATTTGTTGTCTTCTCAACCATTTCTTAGCTTCAAACTCTCATATCTCGCGAACGGATTGACCTAACTCAAAAATTCCTATTACATTTGAAAGTAGAAACTCGCCCGATTACAATGGTATGTGTATTTTTTCCCTAGGCAAATCTGGTTAAGCGTATGGAGCAGCAGAATTGCGAAACATTTTTCGCCTTCTCAACCATTTCTTGGCTTCAAACTCCCATATCTCGCGAACGGATTCACCTAACCCAAAAATTCCAGTTGCGTCTGAAAGTAGAAACTCGCCCGATTACAACGGTATGCGTATTTTTTCCCTAGGCCATTCTGGTTAAGCGTTTGGAGCAACAGAAATGCGAAAAATTTTTTGCCCTCTCAACCATTTCTTGGCTTCAAACTCCCATATCTCGCGAACGGATTGACCTTACCCAAAAATTCCTATTGCATCTGAAAGTAGAAACTCGCCAGATTACAACGGTATGTGTATTTTTTCCCTAGGCCATTCTGGTTAAGCGTTTGGAGCAGCAGAATTGCGAAAAATTTTTTGCCTTCTCAACCATTTCTTGGCTTCAAACTCCCATATCTGGCGAACGGATTGACCTGACCCAAAAATTCCTATTGCATCTGAAAGTAGAAACTCGCCCGATTACAAAGGTATGTGTATTTTTTCCCTAGGGCATTCTGGTTAAGCGTTTGGAGCAGCAGAATTGCGATAAATTTTTTGCCTTCTCAACCATTTCTTGGCTTCAAACTCCCATATCTCGCGGACGGATTGACCAAACCCAAAAATTCCTGCTCCGTCTGAAAGTAGAAACTCGCCCGATTACAACGGTATGCGTATTTTTTCCCTAGGCCATTCTGGTTAAGCGTTTGGAGCAGCAGAAATGCGAAAAATTTTTTGCCTTCTCAACCATTTCTTGGTTTCAAACTCCCATATCTCGCGAACGGATTGACCTTACCCAAAAATTCCTATTGCATCTGAAAGTAGAAACTCGCCAGATTACAACGGTATGTGTATTTTTTCCCTAGGCCATTCTGGTTAAGCGTTTGGAGCAGCAGAATTGCGAAAAATTTTTTGCCTTCTCAATCATTTCCTGGCTTCAAACTCCCATATCTCGCGAACGGATTGACCAAACCCAAAAATTCCTATTGCATTTGAAAGTAGAAACTCGCCCGATTACAACGGTATGTGTATTTTTTCCCTAGGCCATTCGGGTTAAGCGGTTGGAGCAGCAGAATTGTGAAAATTTTTTTGCCTTTCTACCATTTCTTGGCTTCAAACTCCCATATCTCGCGAACGGATTGACCTAACTCGAAAATTCCTATTGCATCTTAAAGTAGAAACTCGCCCGATTACAACGGTATGTGTATTTTTTCCGTAGGCCATTCTGGTTAAGCGTTTGGAGCAGCAGAATTGCGAAAAATTTTTTGCCTTCTCAACCATTTCTTGGCTTCAAACTCCCATACCTCGCGAACGGATTGACCTAACCCAAAAATTCCTGTTGCGTCTGAAAGTAGAAACTCGCCCGATTACAACGGTATGTGAATTTTTTCCCTAGGCCATTCGGGTTAAGCGGTTGGAGCAGCAGAATTGTGAAAATTTTTTTGCCTTTCTACCATTTCTTGGCTTCAAACTCCCATATCTCGCGAACGGATTGACCAAACCCAAAAATTCCTGCTCCGTCTGAAAGTAGAAACTCGCCCGATTACAACGGTATGCGTATTTTTTCCCTAGGCCATTCTGGTTAAGCGTTTGGAGCAGCAGAAATGCGAAAAATTGTTTGCCCTCTCAACCATTTCTTGGCTTCAAACTCCCATATCTCGCGAACGGATTGACCTTACCCAAAAATTCCTATTGCACCTGAAAGTAGAAACTCGCCAGATTACAACGGTATGTGTATTTTTTCCCTAGGCCATTCTGGTTAAGCGTTTGGAGCAGCAGAATTGCGAAAAATTTTTTGCCTTCTCAACCATTTCTTGGCTTCAAACTCCCATATCTGGCGAACGGATTGACCTAACCCAAAAATTCCTATTGCATCTGAAAGTAGAAACTCGCCCGATTACAACGGTATGTGTATTTTTTTCCTAGGGCATTCTGGTTAAGCGTTTGGAGCAGCAGAATTGCGATAAATTTTTTGCCTTCTCAACCATTTCTTGGCTTCAAACTCCCATATCTCGCGAACGGATGGACCAAACCCAAAAATTCCTGCTCCGTCTGAAAGTAGAAACTCGCCCGATTACAACGGTATGCGTATTTTTTCCCTAGGCCATTCTGGTTAAGCGTTTGGAGCAGCAGAAATGCGAAAAATTTTTTGCCTTCACAACCATTTCTTGGCTTCAAACTCCCATATCTCGCGAACGGATTGACCTTACCCAAAAATTCCTATTGCACCTGAAAGTAGAAACTCGCCAGATTACAACGGTATGTGTATTTTTTCCCTAGGCCATTCTGGTTAAGCGTTTGGAGCAGCAGAATTGCGAAAAATTTTTTGCCTTCTCAACCATTTCTTGGCTTCAAACTCCCATATCTGGCGAACGGATTGACCTAACCCAAAAATTCCTATTGCATCTGAAAGTAGAAACTCGCCCGATTACAACGGTATGTGTTTTTTTTCCCTAGGGCATTCTGGTTAAGCGTTTGGAGCAGCAGAATTGCGATAAATTTTTTGCCTTCTCAACCATTTCTTGGCTTCAATCTCCCATATCTCGCGAACGGATTGACCTAACCCAAAAATTCCAGTTGCGTCTGAAAGTAGAAACTCGCCCGATTACAACGGTATGCGTATTTTTTCCCTAGGCCATTCTGGTTAAGCGTTTGGAGCAGCAGAACTGTGAAAATTTTTTTGCCTTTTCTACCATTTCTTGGCTTCAAACTCCCATACCTCGCGAACGGATTGCCCTATCCCAAAAATTCCTATTGCATCTTAAAGTAGAAACTCGCCCGATTACAACGGTATGTGTATTTTTTCCCTAGGGCACTCTGGTTAAGCGTTTGGAGCAGCAGATTTGCGAAAAATTTGTTGTCTTCTCAACCATTTCTTAGCTTCAAACTCTCATATCTCGCGAACGGATTGACCTAACTCAAAAATTCCTATTACATTTGAAAGTAGAAACTCGCCCGATTACAATGGTATGTGTATTTTTTCCCTAGGCAAATCTGGTTAAGCGTATGGAGCAGCAGAATTGCGAAACATTTTTTGCCTTCTCAACCATTTCTTGGCTTCAAACTCCCATATCTCGCGAACGGATTGACCTAACCCAAAAATTCCAGTTGCGTCTGAAAGTAGAAACTCGCCCGATTACAACGGTATGTGTATTTTTTCCCTAGGCCATTCGGGTTAAGCGTTTGGAGCAGCAGAATTGCGAAAAATTTTTTGCCTTCTCAACCATTTCTTGGCTTCAAACTCCCATATCTCGCGAACGGATTGACCTAATCCAAAAATTCCTATTGCATCTGAAAGTAGAAACTCGCCCGATTACGAAGGTATGTGTATTTTTTCCCTAGGGCATTCTGGTTAAGCGTTCGGAGCAGCAGAATTGCGAAAAATTTTTTGCCTTCTCAACCATTTCTTGGCTTCAAACTCCCATATCTCGCGAACGGATTGACCTAACCCAAAAATTTCTGTTGCGTCTGAAAGTAGAAACTCGCCCGATTACAACGGTATGCGTATTTTTTCCCTAGGCCATTCTGGTTAAGCGTTTGGAGCAGCAGAATTGCGAAAAATTTTTTGCCTTCTCAACCATTTCCTGGCTTCAAACTCCCATATCTCGCGAACGGATTGACCCAACCCAAAAATTCCAGTTGCGTCTGAAAGTAGAAACTCGCCCGATTACAACGGTATGCGTATTTTTTCCCTAGGCCATTCTGGTTAAGCGTTTGGAGCAGCAGAAATGCGAAAAATTTTTTGCCTTCTCAACCATTTCTTGGCTTCAAACTCCCATATCTCGCGAACGGATTGACCTTACCCAAAAATTCCTATTGCATCTGAAAGTAGAAACTCGCCAGATTACAACGGTATGTGTATTTTTTCCCTAGGCCATTCGGGTTAAGCGTTTGGAGCAGCAGAATTGCGAAAAATTTTTTGCCTTCTCAACCATTTCTTGGCTTCAAACTCCCATATCTCGCGAACGGATTGACCTAATCCAAAAATTCCTATTGCATCTGAAAGTAGAAACTCGCCCGATTACAAAGGTATGTGTATTTTTTCCCTAGGGCATTCTGGTTAAGCGTTCGGAGCAGCAGAATTGCGAAAAATTTTTTGCCTTCTCAACCATTTCTTGGCTTCAAACTCCCATATCTCGCGAACGGATTGACCTAACCCAAAAATTTCTGTTGCGTCTGAAAGTAGAAACTCGCCCGATTACAACGGTATGCGTATTTTTTCCCTAGGCCATTCTGGTTAAGCGTTTGGAGCAGCAGAATTGCGAAAAATTTTTTGCCTTCTCAACCATTTCCTGGCTTCAAACTCCCATATCTCGCGAACGGATTGACCCAACCCAAAAATTCCAGTTGCGTCTGAAAGTAGAAACTCGCCCGATTACAACGGTATGCGTATTTTTTCCCTAGGCCATTCTGGTTAAGCGTTTGGAGCAGCAGAAATGCGAAAAATTTTTTGCCTTCTCAACCATTTCTTGGCTTCAAACTCCCATATCTCGCGAACGGATTGACCTTACCCAAAAATTCCTATTGCATCTGAAAGTAGAAACTCGCCAGATTACAGCGGTATGTGTATTTTTTCCCTAGGCCATTCTGGTTAAGCGTTTGGAGCAGCAGAATTGTGAAAATTTTTTTGCCTTTTCTACCATTTCTTGGCTTCAAACTCCCATACCTCGCGAACGGATTGACCTATCCCAAAAATTCCTATTGCATCTTAAAGTAGAAACTCGCCCGATTACAACGGTATGTGTATTTTTTCCCTAGGGCACTCTGGTTAAGCGTTTGGAGCAGCAGATTTGCGAAAAATTTGTTGTCTTCTCAACCATTTCTTAGCTTCAAACTCTCATATCTCGCGAACGGATTGACCTAACTCAAAAATTCCTATTACATTTGAAAGTAGAAACTCGCCCGATTACAATGGTATGTGTATTTTTTCCCTAGGCAAATCTGGTTAAGCGTATGGAGCAGCAGAATTGCGAAACATTTTTTGCCTTCTCAACCATTTCTTGGCTTCAACCTCCCATATCTCGCGAACGGATTGACCTAACCCAAAAATTCCAGTTGCGTCTGAAAGTAGAAACTCGCCCGATTACAACGGTATGTGTATTTTTTCCCTAGGCCATTCGGGTTAAGCGTTTGGAGCAGCAGAATTGCGAAAAATTTTTTGCCTTCTCAACCATTTCTTGGCTTCAAACTCCCATATCTCGCGAACGGATTGACCTAATCCAAAAATTCCTATTGCATCTGAAAGTAGAAACTCGCCCGATTACAAAGGTATGTGTATTTTTCCCTAGGGCATTCTGGTTAAGCGTTCGGAGCAGCAGAATTGCGAAAAATTTTTTGCCTTCTCAACCATTTCTTGGCTTCAAACTCCCATATCTCGCGAACGGATTGACCTAACCCAAAAATTTCTGTTGCGTCTGAAAGTAGAAACTCGCCCGATTACAACGGTATGTGTATTTTTTCCCTAGGCCATTCGGGTTAAGCAGTTGGAGCAGCAGAATTGTGAAAATTTTGTTGCCTTTCTACCATTTCTTGGCTTCAAACTCCCATATCTCGCGAACGGATTGACCTAACTCGAAAATTCCTATTGCATCTTAAAGTAGAAACTCGCCCGATTACAACGGTATGTGTATTTTTTCCCTAGGCCATTCGGGTTGAGCGGTTGGAGCAGCAGAATTGTGAAAATTTTTTTGCCTTTCTACCATTACTTGGCTTCAAACTCCCATATCTCGCGAACGGATTGACCAAACCCAAAAATTCCTGCTCCGTCTGAAAGTAGAAACTCGCCCGATTACAACGGTATGCGTATTTTTTCCCTAGGCCATTCTGGTTAAGCGTTTGGAGCAGCAGAAATGCGAAAAATTTTTTGCCCTCTCAACCATTTCTTGGCTTCAAACTCCCATATCTCGCGAACGGATTGACCTTACCCAAAAATTCCTATTGCATCTGAAAGTAGAAACTCGACAGATTACAACGGTATGTGTATTTTTTCCCTAGGCCATTCTGGTTAAGCGTTTGGAGCAGCAGAACTGCGAAAAATTTTTTGCCTTCTCAACCATTTCTTGGCTTCAAACTCCCATATCTGGCGAACGGATTGACCTAACCCAAAAATTCCTATTGCACCTGAAAGTAGAAACTCGCCCGATTACAACGGTATGTGTATTTTTTCCCTAGGGCATTCTGGTTAAGCGTTTGGAGCAGCAGAATTGCGATAAATTTTTTGCCTTCTCAACCATTTCTTGGCTTCAAACTCCCATATCTCGCGAACCGATTGACCAAACCCAAAAATTCCTGCTCCGTCTGAAAGTAGAAACTCGCCCGATTACAACGGTATGCGTATTTTTTCCCTAGGCCATTCTGGTTAAGCGTTTGGAGCAGCAGAATTGTGAAAATTTTTTTGCCTTTTCTACCA
The DNA here is from genome assembly GCF_051014685.1 of Ptiloglossa arizonensis. Taxonomy (NCBI): domain Eukaryota; kingdom Metazoa; phylum Arthropoda; class Insecta; order Hymenoptera; family Colletidae; genus Ptiloglossa; species Ptiloglossa arizonensis. Next base: position 209,185 of record NW_027478778.1, on the reverse strand, counting down.
TTTCTTGGCTTCAAACTCCCATACCTCGCGAACGGATTGACCTATCCCAAAAATTCCTATTGCATCTTAAAGTAGAAACTCGCCCGATTACAACGGTATGTGTATTTTTTCCCTAGGGCACTCTGGTTAAGCGTTTGGAGCAGCAGATTTGCGAAAAATTTGTTGTCTTCTCAACCATTTCTTAGCTTCAAACTCTCATATCTCGCGAACGGATTGACCTAACTCAAAAATTCCTATTACATTTGAAAGTAGAAACTCGCCCGATTACAATGGTATGTGTATTTTTTCCCTAGGCAAATCTGGTTAAGCGTATGGAGCAGCAGAATTGCGAAACATTTTTTGCCTTCTCAACCATTTCTTGGCTTCAAACTCCCATATCTCGCGAACGGATTGACCTAACCCAAAAATTCCAGTTGCGTCTGAAAGTAGAAACTCGCCCGATTACAACGGTATGTGTATTTTTTCCCTAGGCCATTCGGGTTAAGCGTTTGGAGCAGCAGAATGGCGAAAAATTTTTTGCCTTCTCAACCATTTCTTGGCTTCAAACTCCCATATCTCGCGAACGGATTGACCTAATCCAAAAATTCCTATTGCATCTGAAAGTAGAAACTCGCCCGATTACAAAGGTATGTGTATTTTTCCCTAGGGCATTCTGGTTAAGCGTTCGGAGCAGCAGAATTGCGAAAAATTTTTTGCCTTCTCAACCATTTCTTGGCTTCAAACTCCCATATCTCGCGAACGGATTGACCTAACCCAAAAATTTCTGTTGCGTCTGAAAGTAGAAACTCGCCCGATTACAACGGTATGTGTATTTTTTCCCTAGGCCATTCGGGTTAAGCAGTTGGAGCAGCAGAATTGTGAAAATTTTGTTGCCTTTCTACCATTTCTTGGCTTCAAACTCCCATATCTCGCGAACGGATTGACCTAACTCGAAAATTCCTATTGCATCTTAAAGTAGAAACTCGCCCGATTACAACGGTATGTGTATTTTTTCCCTAGGCCATTCGGGTTGAGCGGTTGGAGCAGCAGAATTGTGAAAATTTTTTTGCCTTTCTACCATTACTTGGCTTCAAACTCCCATATCTCGCGAACGGATTGACCAAACCCAAAAATTCCTGCTCCGTCTGAAAGTAGAAACTCGCCCGATTACAACGGTATGCGTATTTTTTCCCTAGGCCATTCTGGTTAAGCGTTTGGAGCAGCAGAAATGCGAAAAATTTTTTGCCCTCTCAACCATTTCTTGGCTTCAAACTCCCATATCTCGCGAACGGATTGACCTTACCCAAAAATTCCTATTGCATCTGAAAGTAGAAACTCGACAGATTACAACGGTATGTGTATTTTTTCCCTAGGCCATTCTGGTTAAGCGTTTGGAGCAGCAGAACTGCGAAAAATTTTTTGCCTTCTCAACCATTTCTTGGCTTCAAACTCCCATATCTGGCGAACGGATTGACCTAACCCAAAAATTCCTATTGCACCTGAAAGTAGAAACTCGCCCGATTACAACGGTATGTGTATTTTTTCCCTAGGGCATTCTGGTTAAGCGTTTGGAGCAGCAGAATTGCGATAAATTTTTGCCTTCTCAACCATTTCTTGGCTTCAAACTCCCATATCTCGCGAACCGATTGACCAAACCCAAAAATTCCTGCTCCGTCTGAAAGTAGAAACTCGCCCGATTACAACGGTATGCGTATTTTTTCCCTAGGCCATTCTGGTTAAGCGTTTGGAGCAGCAGAAATGCGAAAAATTTTTTGCCTTCTCAACCATTTCTTGGCTTCAAACTCCCATATCTCGCGAACGGATTGACCTTACCCAAAAATTCCTATTGCATCTGAAAGTAGAAACTCGCCAGATTACAACGGTATGTGTATTTTTTCCCTAGGCCATTCTGGTTAAGCGTTTGGAGCAGCAGAATTGCGAAAAATTTTTTGCCTTCTCAACCATTTCCTGGCTTCAAACTCCCATATCTCGCGAACGGATTGACCTAACCCAAAAATTCCAGTTGCGTCTGAAAGTAGAAACTCGCCCGATTACAACGGTATGCGTATTTTTCCCCTAGGCCATTCTGGTTAAGCGTTTGGAGCAGCAGAATTGTGAAAATTTGTTTGCCTTTTCTACCATTTCTTGGCTTCAAACTCCCATACCTCGCGAACGGATTGACCTATCCCAAAAATTCCTATTGCATCTTAAAGTAGAAACTCGCCCGATTACAACGGTATGTGTATTTTTTCCCTAGGGCATTCTGGTTAAGCGTTTGGAGCAGCAGAATTGCGATAAATTTTTTGCCTTCTCAACCATTTCTTGGCTTCAAACTCCCATATCTCGCGAACGGATTGACCAAACCCAAAAATTCCTGCTCCGTCTGAAAGTAGAAACTCGCCCGATTACAACGGTATGCGTATTTTTCCCCTAGGCCATTCTGGTTAAGCGTTTGGAGCAGTAGAAATGCGAAAAATTTTTTGCCCTCTCAACCATTTCTTGGCTTCAAACTCCCATATCTGGCGAACGGATTGACCTAACCCAAAAATTCCTATTGCATCTGAAAGTAGAAACTCGCCCGATTACAACGGTATGTGTATTTTTTCCCTAGGGCATTCTGGTTAAGCGTTTGGAGCAGCAGAATTGCGATAAATTTTTTGCCTTCTCAACCATTTCTTGGCTTCAAACTCCCATATCTCGCGAACGGATTGACCAAACCCAAAAATTCCTGCTCCGTCTGAAAGTAGAAACTCGCCCGATTACAACGGTATGCGTATTTTTCCCCTAGGCCATTCTGGTTAAGCGTTTGGAGCAGCAGAAATGCGAAAAATTTTTTGCCTTCTCAACCATTTCTTGGCTTCAAACTCCCATATCTCGCGAACGGATTGACCTTACCCAAAAATTCCTATTGCATCTGAAAGTAGGAACTCGCCAGATTACAACGGTATGTGTATTTTTTCCCTAGGCCATTCTGGTTAAGCGTTTGGAGCAGCAGAATTGCGAAAAATTTTTTGCCTTCTCAACCATTTCTTAGCTTCAAACTCTCATATCTCGCGAACGGATTGACCTAACTCAAAAATTCCTATTACATTTGAAAGTAGAAACTCGCCCGATTACAAAGGTATGTGTATTTTTTCCCTAGGGCATTCTGGTTAAGCGTTCGGAGCAGCAGAATTGCGAAAAATTTTTTGCCTTCTCAACCATTTCTTGGCTTCAAACTCCCATATCTCGCGAACGGATTGACCTAACCCAAAAATTCCTGTTGTGTCTGAAAGTAGAAACTCGCCCGATTACAACGGTATGTGTATTTTTTCCCTAGGCCATTCGGGTTAAGCGGTTGGAGCAGCAGAATTGTGAAAATTTTTTTGCCTTCTCAACCATTTCTTGGCTTCAAACTCCCATATCTGGCGAACGGATTGACCTAACCCAAAAATTCCTTATGCATCTGAAAGTGAAAACTCGCCCGATTACAACGGTACGTGTATTTTTCCCCTAGGCCATTCTGGTTAAGCGATTGGAGCAGCAGAATTATGAAAAATTTGTTGTCTTGTCAACCATTTCTTAGCTTCAAACTCTCATATCTCGCGAACGGATTGACCTAACCCAAAAATTCCTATTGCATTTGAAAGTAGAAACTCGCCCGATTACAACGGTATGTGAATTTTTTCCCTAGGCCATTCTGGTTAAGCGTTTGGAGCAGCAGAATTGCGAAACATTTTTTGCCTTCTCAACCATTTCCTGGCTTCAAACTCCCATACCTCGCGAACGGATTGACCTATCCCAAAAATTCCAGTTGCGTCTGAAAGTAGAAACTCGCCCGATTACAACGGTATGTGTATTTTTTCCCTAGGCCATTCTGGTTAAGCGTTTGGAGCAGCAGAATTGCGAAAAATTTTTTGCCTTCTCAACCATTTCTTGGCTTCAAACTTCCATATCTCGCGAACGGATTGACCTGACCCAAAAATTCCTATTGCATCTGAAAGTAGAAACTCGCCCGATTACAACGGTATGTGTATTTTTTCCCTAGGCTATTCTGGTTAAGCGTATGGAGCAGCAGAATTGCGAAAAATTGTTTGCCTTCTCAACCATTTCCTGGCTTCAAACTCCCATATCTCGCGAACGGATTGACATAACCCAAAAATTCCAGTTGCGTCTGAAAGTAGAAACTCGCCCGATTACAACGGTATGCGTGTTTTTCCCCTAGGCCATTCTGGTTAAGCGTTTGGAGCAGCAGACTTGCGAAAAATTTGTTGTCTTCTCAACCATTTCTTAGCTTCAAACTCTCATATCTCGCGAACGGATTGACCTAACCCAAAAATTCCTATTGCATTTGAAAGTAGAAACTCGCCCGATTACAACGGTATGTGTATTTTTTCCCTAGGCCATTCTGGTTAAGCGTTTGGAGCAGCAGAATTGCGAAAAATTTTTTGCCTTCTCAACCATTTCTTGGCTTCAAACTCCCATATCTGGCGAACGGATTGACCTAACCCAAAAATTCCTTATGCATCTGAAAGTAGAAACTCGCCCGATTACAACGGTACGTGTATTTATCCCCTAGGCCATTCTGGTTAAGCGATTGGAGCAGCAGAATTATGAAAAATTTGTTGTCTTGTCAACCATTTCTTAGCTTCAAACTCTCATATCTCGCGAACGGATTGACCTAACCCAAAAATTCCTATTGCATTTGAAAGTAGAAACTCGCCCGATTACAACGGTATGCGTATTTTTTCCGTAGGCCATTCGGGTTAAGCGTTTGGAGCAGCAGAATTGCGAAAAATTTTTTGCCTTCTCAACCATTTCTTGGCTTCAAACTCCCATACCTCGCGAACGGATTGACCTAACCCAAAAATTCCTGTTGCGTCTGAAAGTAGAAACTCGCCCGATTACAACGGTATGTGTATTTTTTCCCTAGGCCATTCGGGTTAAGCGGTTGGAGCAGCAGAATTGTGAAAATTTTTTTGCCTTTCTACCATTTCTTGGCTTCAAACTCCCATATCTCGCGAACGGATTGACCTAACCCAAAAATTCCAGTTGCGTCTGAAAGTAGAAACTCGCCCGATTACAACGGTATGTGTATTTTTTCCCTAGGCCATTCTGGTTAAGCGTTTGGAGCAGCAGAATTGCGAAAAATTTTTTGCCTTCTCAACCATTTCTTGGCTTCAAACTCCCATACCACGCGAACGGATTGACCTAACCCAAAAATTCCTGTTGCGTCTGAAAGTAGAAACTCGCCCGATTACAACGGTATGTGTATTTTTTCCCTAGGCCATTCGGGTTAAGCGGTTGGAGCAGCAGAATTGTGAAAATTTTTTTGCCTTTCTACCATTTCTTGGCTTCAAACTCCCATATCTCGCGAACGGATTGACCAAACCCAAAAATTCCTGCTCCGTCTGAAAGTAGAAACTCGCCCGATTACAACGGTATGCGTATTTTTTCCCTAGGCCATTCTGGTTAAGCGTTTGGAGCAGTAGAAATGCGAAAAATTTTTTGCCCTCTCAACCATTTCTTGGCTTCAAACTCCCATATCTGGCGAACGGATTGACCTAACCCAAAAATTCCTATTGCATCTGAAAGTAGAAACTCGCCCGATTACAACGGTATGTGTATTTTTTCCCTAGGGCATTCTGGTTAAGCGTTTGGAGCAGCAGAATTGCGATAAATTTTTTGCCTTCTCAACCATTTCTTGGCTTCAAACTCCCATATCTCGCGAACGGATTGACCAAACCCAAAAATTCCTGCTCCGTCTGAAAGTAGAAACTCGCCCGATTACAACGGTATGCGTATTTTTCCCCTAGGCCATTCTGGTTAAGCGTTTGGAGCAGCAGAAATGCGAAAAATTTTTTGCCTTCTCAACCATTTCTTGGCTTCAAACTCCCATATCTCGCGAACGGATTGACCTTACCCAAAAATTCCTATTGCATCTGAAAGTAGGAACTCGCCAGATTACAACGGTATGTGTATTTTTTCCCTAGGCCATTCTGGTTAAGCGTTTGGAGCAGCAGAATTGCGAAAAATTTTTTGCCTTCTCAACCATTTCTTAGCTTCAAACTCTCATATCTCGCGAACGGATTGACCTAACTCAAAAATTCCTATTACATTTGAAAGTAGAAACTCGCCCGATTACAAAGGTATGTGTATTTTTTCCCTAGGGCATTCTGGTTAAGCGTTCGGAGCAGCAGAATTGCGAAAAATTTTTTGCCTTCTCAACCATTTCTTGGCTTCAAACTCCCATATCTCGCGAACGGATTGACCTAACCCAAAAATTCCTGTTGCGTCTGAAAGTAGAAACTCGCCCGATTACAACGGTATGTGTATTTTTTCCCTAGGCCATTCGGGTTAAGCGGTTGGAGCAGCAGAATTGTGAAAATTTTTTTGCCTTCTCAACCATTTCTTGGCTTCAAACTCCCATATCTGGCGAACGGATTGACCTAACCCAAAAATTCCTTATGCATCTGAAAGTGAAAACTCGCCCGATTACAACGGTACGTGTATTTTTCCCCTAGGCCATTCTGGTTAAGCGATTGGAGCAGCAGAATTATGAAAAATTTGTTGTCTTGTCAACCATTTCTTAGCTTCAAACTCTCATATCTCGCGAACGGATTGACCTAACCCAAAAATTCCTATTGCATTTGAAAGTAGAAACTCGCCCGATTACAACGGTATGTGAATTTTTTCCCTAGGCCATTCTGGTTAAGCGTTTGGAGCAGCAGAATTGCGAAACATTTTTTGCCTTCTCAACCATTTCCTGGCTTCAAACTCCCATACCTCGCGAACGGATTGACCTATCCCAAAAATTCCAGTTGCGTCTGAAAGTAGAAACTCGCCCGATTACAACGGTATGCGTATTTTTCCCCTAGGCCATTCTGGTTAAGCGTTTGGAGCAGCAGAAATGCGAAAAATTTTTTGCCTTCTCAACCATTTCTTGGCTTCAAACTCCCATATCTCGCGAACGGATTGACCTTACCCAAAAATTCCTATTGCATCTGAAAGTAGGAACTCGCCAGATTACAACGGTATGTGTATTTTTTCCCTAGGCCATTCTGGTTAAGCGTTTGGAGCAGCAGAATTGCGAAAAATTTTTTGCCTTCTCAACCATTTCTTAGCTTCAAACTCTCATATCTCGCGAACGGATTGACCTAACTCAAAAATTCCTATTACATTTGAAAGTAGAAACTCGCCCGATTACAAAGGTATGTGTATTTTTTCCCTAGGGCATTCTGGTTAAGCGTTCGGAGCAGCAGAATTGCGAAAAATTTTTTGCCTTCTCAACCATTTCTTGGCTTCAAACTCCCATATCTCGCGAACGGATTGACCTAACCCAAAAATTCCTGTTGCGTCTGAAAGTAGAAACTCGCCCGATTACAACGGTATGTGTATTTTTTCCCTAGGCCATTCGGGTTAAGCGGTTGGAGCAGCAGAATTGTGAAAATTTTTTTGCCTTCTCAACCATTTCTTGGCTTCAAACTCCCATATCTGGCGAACGGATTGACCTAACCCAAAAATTCCTTATGCATCTGAAAGTGAAAACTCGCCCGATTACAACGGTACGTGTATTTTTCCCCTAGGCCATTCTGGTTAAGCGATTGGAGCAGCAGAATTATGAAAAATTTGTTGTCTTGTCAACCATTTCTTAGCTTCAAACTCTCATATCTCGCGAACGGATTGACCTAACCCAAAAATTCCTATTGCATTTGAAAGTAGAAACTCGCCCGATTACAACGGTATGTGAATTTTTTCCCTAGGCCATTCTGGTTAAGCGTTTGGAGCAGCAGAATTGCGAAACATTTTTTGCCTTCTCAACCATTTCCTGGCTTCAAACTCCCATACCTCGCGAACGGATTGACCTATCCCAAAAATTCCAGTTGCGTCTGAAAGTAGAAACTCGCCCGATTACAACGGTATGTGTATTTTTTCCCTAGGCCATTCTGGTTAAGCGTTTGGAGCAGCAGAATTGCGAAAAATTTTTTGCCTTCTCAACCATTTCTTGGCTTCAAACTTCCATATCTCGCGAACGGATTGACCTGACCCAAAAATTCCTATTGCATCTGAAAGTAGAAACTCGCCCGATTACAACGGTATGTGTATTTTTTCCCTAGGCTATTCTGGTTAAGCGTATGGAGCAGCAGAATTGCGAAAAATTGTTTGCCTTCTCAACCATTTCCTGGCTTCAAACTCCCATATCTCGCGAACGGATTGACATAACCCAAAAATTCCAGTTGCGTCTGAAAGTAGAAACTCGCCCGATTACAACGGTATGCGTGTTTTTCCCCTAGGCCATTCTGGTTAAGCGTTTGGAGCAGCAGACTTGCGAAAAATTTGTTGTCTTCTCAACCATTTCTTAGCTTCAAACTCTCATATCTCGCGAACGGATTGACCTAACCCAAAAATTCCTATTGCATTTGAAAGTAGAAACTCGCCCGATTACAACGGTATGTGTATTTTTTCCCTAGGCCATTCTGGTTAAGCGTTTGGAGCAGCAGAATTGCGAAAAATTTTTTGCCTTCTCAACCATTTCTTGGCTTCAAACTCCCATATCTGGCGAACGGATTGACCTAACCCAAAAATTCCTTATGCATCTGAAAGTAGAAACTCGCCCGATTACAACGGTACGTGTATTTATCCCCTAGGCCATTCTGGTTAAGCGATTGGAGCAGCAGAATTATGAAAAATTTGTTGTCTTGTCAACCATTTCTTAGCTTCAAACTCTCATATCTCGCGAACGGATTGACCTAACCCAAAAATTCCTATTGCATTTGAAAGTAGAAACTCGCCCGATTACAACGGTATGTGAATTTTTTCCCTAGGCCATTCTGGTTAAGCGTTTGGAGCAGCAGAATTGCGAAACATTTTTTGCCTTCTCAACCATTTCTTGGCTTCAAACTCCCATACCTCGCGAACGGATTGACCTAACTCGAAAATTCCTATTGCATCTTAAAGTAGAAACTCGCCCGATTACAACGGTATGTGTATTTTTTCCCTAGGCCATTCTGGTTAAGCGTTTGGAGCAGCAGAATTGCGAAAAATTTTTTGCCTTCTCAACCATTTCTTGGCTTCAAACTCTCATATCTCGCGAACGGATTGACCTAACTCAAAAATTCCTATTACATTTGAAAGTAGAAACTCGCCCGATTACAATGGTATGTGTATTTTTTCCCTAGGCAAATCTGGTTAAGCGTATGGAGCAGCAGAATTGCGAAACATTTTTTGCCTTCTCAACCATTTCTTTGCTTCAAACTCCCATATCTCGCGAACGAATTGACCTAACCCAAAAATTCCTGTTGCGTCTGAAAGTAGAAACTCGCCCGATTACAACGGTATGTGTATTTTTTCCCTAGGCTATTCTGGTTAAGCGTATGGAGCAGCAGAATTGCGAAAAATTTGTTGTCTTCTCAACCATTTCTTAGCTTCAAACTCTCATATCTCGCGAACGGATTGACCTAACCCAAAAATTCCTATTGCATTTGAAAGTAGAAACTCGCCCGATTACAACGGTATGTGTATTTTTTCCCTAGGCCATTCTGGTTAAGCGTTTGGAGCAGCAGAATTGCGAAAAATTTTTTGCCTTCTCAACCATTTCTTGGCTTCAAACTCCCATATCTGGCGAACGGATTGACCTAACCCAAAAATTCCTTATGCATCTGAAAGTGAAAACTCGCCCGATTACAACGGTACGTGTATTTTTCCCCTAGGCCATTCTGGTTAAGCGATTGGAGCAGCAGAATTATGAAAAATTTGTTGTCTTGTCAACCATTTCTTAGCTTCAAACTCTCATATCTCGCGAACGGATTGACCTAACCCAAAAATTCCAGTTACGTCTGAAAGTAGAAACTCGCCCGATTACAACGGTATGCGTATTTTTTCCCTAGGCCATTCTGGTTAAGCGTTTGGAGCAGCAGAAATGCGAAACTTTTTTTGCCTTCTCAACCATTTCTTGGCTTCAAACTCCCATATCTCGCGAACGGATTGACCTTACCCAAAAATTCCTATTGCATCTGAAAGTAGAAACTCGCCAGATTACAACGGTATGTGTATTTTTTCCCTAGGCCATTCTGGTTAAGCGTTTGGAGCAGCAGAATTGCGAAAAATTTTTTGCCTTCTCAACCATTTCCTGGCTTCAAACTCCCATATCTCGCGAACGGATTGACCTAACCCAAAAATTCCAGTTGCGTCTGAAAGTAGAAACTCGCCCGATTACAACGGTATGCGTATTTTTTCCCTAGGCCATTCTGGTTACGCGTTTGGAGCAGCAGAATTGTGAAAATTTTTTTGCCTTTTCTACCATTTCTTGGCTTCAAACTCCCATACCTCGCGAACGGATTGACCTATCCCAAAAATTCCTATTGCATCTTAAAGTAGAAACTCGCCCGATTACAACGGTATGTGTATTTTTTCCCTAGGGCACTCTGGTTAAGCGTTTGGAGCAGCAGATTTGCGAAAAATTTGTTGTCTTCTCAACCATTTCTTAGCTTCAAACTCTCATATCTCGAGGACGGATTGACCTAACCCAAAAATTCCTATTGCATTTGAAAGTAGAAACTCGCCCGATTACAACGGTATGTGAATTTTTTCCCTAGGCCATTCTGGTTAAGCGTTTGGAGCAGCAGAATTGCGAAACATTTTTTGCCTTCTCAACCATTTCCTGGCTTCAAACTCCCATACCTCGCGAACGGATTGACCTAACCCAAAAATTCCAGTTGCGTCTGAAAGTAGAAACTCGCCCGATTACAACGGTATGTGTATTTTTTCCCAAGGCCATTCTGGTTAAGCGTTTGGAGCAGCAGAATTGCGAAAAATTTTTTGCCTTCTCAACCATTTCTTGGCTTCAAACTCCCATATCTCGCGAACGGATTGACCTGACCCAAAAATTCCTATTGCATCTGAAAGTAGAAACTCGCCCGATTACAACGGTATGTGTATTTTTTCCCTAGGCTATTCTGGTTAAGCGTATGGAGCAGCAGAATTGCGAAAAATTTTTTGCCTTCTCAACCATTTCCTGGCTTCAAACTCCCATATCTCGCGAACGGATTGACCTAACCCAAAAATTCCAGTTGCGTCTGAAAGTAGAAACACGCCCGATTACAACGGTATGTGTATTTTTTCCCTAGGCCATTCTGGTTAAGCGTTTGGAGCAGCAGAATTGCGAAAAATTTTTTGCCTTCTCAACCATTTCTTGGCTTCAAACTCCCATATCTCGCGAACGGATTGACCTAACCCAAAAATTCCTATTGCATCTGAAAGTAGAAACTCGCCCGATTACAACGGTATGTGTATTTTTTCCCTAGGGCATTCTGGTTAAGCTTTTGGAGCAGCAGAATTGCGAAAAATTTTTTGCCTTCTCAACCATTTCTTGGCTTCAAACTCCCATATCTCGCGAACGGATTGACCAAACCCAAAAATTCCTGCTCCGTCTGAAAGTAGAAACTCGCCCGATTACAACGGTATGCGTATTTTTTCCCTAGGCCATTCTGGTTAAGCGTTTGGAGCAGCAGAAATGCGAAAAATTTTTTGCCCTCTCAACCATTTCTTGGCTTCAAACTCCCATATCTGGCGAACGGATTGACCTAACCCAAAAATTCCTATTGCATCTGAAAGTAGAAACTCGCCCGATTACAACGGTATGTGTATTTTTTCCCTAGGGCATTCTGGTTAAGCGTTTGGAGCAGCAGAATTGCGATAAATTTTTTGCCTTCTCAACCATTTCTTGGCTTCAAACTCCCATATCTCGCGAACGGATTGACCAAACCCAAAAATTCCTGCTCCGTCTGAAAGTAGAAACTCGCCCGATTACAACGGTATGCGTATTTTTTCCCTAGGCCATTCTGGTTAAGCGTTTGGAGCAGCAGAAATGCGAAAAATTTTTTGCCTTCTCAACCATTTCTAGGCTTCAAACTCCCATATCTCGCGAACGGATTGACCTTACCCAAAAATTCCTATTGCATCTGAAAGTAGAAACTCGCCCGATTACAACGGTATGCGTATTTTTTCCCTAGGCCATTCTGGTTAAGCGTTTGGAGCAGCAGAAATGCGAAAATTTTTTTGCCTTCTCAACCATTTCTTGGCTTCAAACTCCCATATCTCGCGAACGGATTGACCTTACCCAAAAATTCCTATTGCATCTGAAAGTAGAAACTCGCCAGATTACAACGGTATGTGTATTTTTTCCCTAGGCCATTCTGGTTAAGCGTTTGGAGCAGCAGAATTGCGAAAAATTTTTTGCCTTCTCAACCATTTCCTGGCTTCAAACTCCCATATCTCGCGAACGGATTGACCTAACCCAAAAATTCCAGTTGCGTCTGAAAGTAGAAACTCGCCCGATTACAACGGTATGCGTATTTTTTCCCTAGGCCATTCTGGTTACGCGTTTGGAGCAGCAGAATTGTGAAAATTTTTTTGCCTTTCTACCATTTCTTGGCTTCAAACTCCCATACCTCGCGAACGGATTGACCTAACTCGAAAATTCCTATTGCATCTTAAAGTAGAAACTCGCCCGATTACAACGGTATGTGTATTTTTTCCCTAGGCCATTCTGGTTAAGCGTTTGGAGCAGCAGAATTGCGAAAAATTTTTTGCCTTCTCAACCATTTCTTGGCTTCAAACTCTCATATCTCGCGAACGGATTGACCTAACTCAAAAATTCCTATTACATTTGAAAGTAGAAACTCGCCCGATTACAATGGTATGTGTATTTTTTCCCTAGGCAAATCTGGTTAAGCGTATGGAGCAGCAGAATTGCGAAACATTTTTTGCCTTCTCAACCATTTCCTTGCTTCAAACTCCCATATCTCGCGAACGGATTGACCTAACCCAAAAATTCCTGTTGCGGCTGAAAGTAGAAACTCGCCCGATTACAACGGTATGTGTATTTTTTCCCTAGGCTATTCTGGTTAAGCGTATGGAGCAGCAGAATTGCGAAAAATTTGTTGTCTTCTCAACCATTTCTTAGCTTCAAACTCTCATATCTCGCGAACGGATTGACCTAACCCAAAAATTCCTATTGCATTTGAAAGTAGAAACTCGCCCGATTACAACGGTATGTGTATTTTTTCCCTAGGCCATTCTGGTTAAGCGTTTGGAGCAGCAGAATTGCGAAAAATTTTTTGCCTTCTCAACCATTTCTTGGCTTCAAACTCCCATATCTGGCGAACGGATTGACCTAACCCAAAAATTCCTTATGCATCTGAAAGTGAAAACTCGCCCGATTACAACGGTACGTGTATTTTTCCCCTAGGCCATTCTGGTTAAGCGATTGGAGCAGCAGAATTATGAAAAATTTGTTGTCTTGTCAACCATTTCTTAGCTTCAAACTCTCATATCTCGCGAACGGATTGACCTAACCCAAAAATTCCAGTTACGTCTGAAAGTAGAAACTCGCCCGATTACAACGGTATGCGTATTTTTTCCCTAGGCCATTCTGGTTAAGCGTTTGGAGCAGCAGAAATGCGAAACTTTTTTTGCCTTCTCAACCATTTCTTGGCTTCAAACTCCCATATCTCGCGAACGGATTGACCTTACCCAAAAATTCCTATTGCATCTGAAAGTAGAAACTCGCCAGATTACAACGGTATGTGTATTTTTTCCCTAGGCCATTCTGGTTAAGCGTTTGGAGCAGCAGAATTGCGAAAAATTTTTTGCCTTCTCAACCATTTCCTGGCTTCAAACTCCCATATCTCGCGAACGGATTGACCTAACCCAAAAATTCCAGTTGCGTCTGAAAGTAGAAACTCGCCCGATTACAACGGTATGCGTATTTTTTCCCTAGGCCATTCTGGTTACGCGTTTGGAGCAGCAGAATTGTGAAAATTTTTTTGCCTTTTCTACCATTTCTTGGCTTCAAACTCCCATACCTCGCGAACGGATTGACCTATCCCAAAAATTCCTATTGCATCTTAAAGTAGAAACTCGCCCGATTACAACGGTATGTGTATTTTTTCCCTAGGGCACTCTGGTTAAGCGTTTGGAGCAGCAGATTTGCGAAAAATTTGTTGTCTTCTCAACCATTTCTTAGCTTCAAACTCTCATATCTCGCGAACGGATTGACCTAACTCAAAAATTCCTATTACATTTGAAAGTAGAAACTCGCCCGATTACAATGGTATGTGTATTTTTTCCCTAGGCAAATCTGGTTAAGCGTATGGAGCAGCAGAATTGCGAAACATTTTTTGCCTTCTCAACCATTTCTTGGCTTCAAACTCCCATATCTCGCGAACGGATTGACCTAACCCAAAAATTCCAGTTGCGTCTGAAAGTAGAAACTCGCCCGATTACAACGGTATGTGTATTTTTTCCCTAGGCCATTCGGGTTAAGCGTTTGGAGCAGCAGAATTGCGAAAAATTTTTTGCCTTCTCAACCATTTCTTGGCTTCAAACTCCCATATCTCGCGAACGGATTGACCCAATCCAAAAATTCCTATTGCATTTGAAAGTAGAAACTCGCCCGATTACAAAGGTATGTGTATTTTTTCCCTAGGGCATTCTGGTTAAGCGTTCGGAGCAGCAGAATTGCGAAAAATTTTTTGCCTTCTCAACCATTTCTTGACTTCAAACTCCCATATCTCGCGAACGGATTGACCTAACCCAAAAATTCCTGTTGCGTCTGAAAGTAGAAACTCGCCCGATTACAACGGTATGTGTATTTTTTCCCTAGGCCATTCGGGTTAAGCGGTTGGAGCAGCAGAATTGTGAAAATTTTTTTGCCTTTCTACCATTTCTTGGCTTCAAACTCCCATATCTCGCGAACGGATTGACCAAACCCAAAAATTCCTGCTCCGTCTGAAAGTAGAAACTCGCCCGATTACAACGGTATGCGTATTTTTTCCCTAGGCCATTCTGGTTAAGCGTTTGGAGCAGCAGAAATGCGAAAAATTTTTTGCCTTCTCAACCATTTCTTGGCTTCAAACTCCCATATCTCGCGAACGGATTGACCTTACCCAAAAATTCCTATTGCATCTGAAAGTAGAAACTCGCCCGATTACAATGGTATGTGTATTTTTTCCCTAGGCAAATCTGGTTAAGCGTATGGAGCAACAGAGTTGCGAAACATTTTTTGCCTTCTCAACCATTTCTTGGCTTCAAACTCCCATATCTCGCGAACGGATTGACCTAACCCAAAAATTCCAGTTGCGTCTGAAAGTAGAAACTCGCCCGATTACAACGGTATGTGTATTTTTTCCCTAGGCCATTCGGGTTAAGCGTTTGGAGCAGCAGAATTGCGAAAAATTTTTTGCCTTCTCAACCATTTCTTGGCTTCAAACTCCCATATCTCGCGAACGGATTGACCTAATCCAAAAATTCCTATTGCATTTGAAAGTAGAAACTCGCCCGATTACAAAGGTATGTGTATTTTTTCCCTAGGGCATTCTGGTTAAGCGTTCGGAGCAGCAGAATTGCGAAAAATTTTTTGCCTTCTCAACCATTTCTTGGCTTCAAACTCCCATATCTCGCGAACGGATTGACCTAACCCAAAAATTCCTGTTGCGTCTGAAAGTAGAAACTCGCCCGATTACAACGGTATGTGTATTTTTTCCCTAGGCCATTCGGGTTAAGCGGTTGGAGCAGCAGAATTGTGAAAATTTGTTTGCCTTTCTACCATTTCTTGGCTTCAAACTCCCATATCTCGCGAACGGATTGACCAAACCCAAAAATTCCTGCTCCGTCTGAAAGTAGACACTCGCCCGATTACAACGGTATGCGTATTTTTTCCCTAGGCCATTCTGGTTAAGCGTTTGGAGCAGCAGAAATGCGAAAAATTTTTTGCCTTCTCAACCATTTCTTGGCTTCAAACTCCCATATCTCGCGAACGGATTGACCTTACCCAAAAATTCCTATTGCATCTGAAAGTAGAAACTCGCCAGATTACAAGGGTATGTGTATTTTTTCCCTAGGCCATTCTGGTTAAGCGTTTGGAGCAGCAGAATTGCGAAAAATTTTTTGCCTTCTCAACCATTTCCTGGCTTCAAACTCCCATATCTCGCGAACGGTTTGACCTAACCCAAAAATTCCAGTTGCGTCTGAAAGTAGAAACTCGCCCGATTACAACGGTATGCGTATTTTTTCCCTAGGCCATTCTGGTTAAGCGTTTGGAGCAGCAGAATTGTGAAAATTTTTTTGCCTTTTCTACCATTTCTTGGCTTCAAACTCCCATACCTCGCGAACGGATTGACCTATCCCAAAAATTCCTATTGCATCTTAAAGTAGAAACTCGCCCGATTACAACGGTATGTGTATTTTGTCCCTAGGGCACTCTGGTTAAGCGTTTGGAGCAGCAGATTTGCGAAAAATTTGTTGTCTTCTCAACCATTTCTTAGCTTCAAACTCTCATATCTCGCGAACGGATTGACCTAACTCAAAAATTCCTATTACATTTGAAAGTAGAAACTCGCCCGATTACAATGGTATGTGTATTTTTTCCCTACGCAAATCTGGTTAAGCGTATGGAGCAGCAGAATTGCGAAAAATTTTTTGCCTATTCAACCATTTCTTGGCTTCAAACTCCCATATCTCGCGAACGGATTGACCTAATCCAAAAATTCCTATTGCATCTGAAAGTAGAAACTCGCCCGCTTACAAAGGTATGTGTATTTTTTCCCTAGGGCATTCTGGTTAAGCGTTTGGAGCAGCAGATTTGCGAAAAATTTGTTGTCTTCTCAACCATTTCTTAGCTTCAAACTCTCATATCTCGCGAACGGATTGACCTAACTCAAAAATTCCTATTACATTTGAAAGTAGAAACTCGCCCGATTACAATGGTATGTGTATTTTTTCCCTAGGCAAATCTGGTTAAGCGTATGGAGCAGCAGAATTGCGAAACATTTTTTGCCATCTCAACCATTTCTTGGCTTCAAACTCCCATATCTCGCGAACGGATTGACCTAACCCAAAAATTCCAGTTGCGTCTGAAAGTAGAAACTCGCCCGATTACAACGGTATGTGTATTTTTTCCCTAGGCCATTGGGGTTAAGCGTTTGGAGCAGCAGAATTGCGAAAAATTTTTTGCCTTCTCAACCATTTCTTGGCTTCAAACTCCCATATCTCGCGAACGGATTGACCTAATCCAAAAATTCCTATTGCATTTGAAAGTAGAAACTCGCCCGATTACAAAGGTATGTGTATTTTTTCCCTAGGGCATTCTGGTTAAGCGTTCGGAGCAGCAGAATTGCGAAAATTGTTTGCCTTCTCAACCATTTCTTGGCTTCAAACTCCCATATCTCGCGAACGGATTGACCTAACCCAAAAATTCCTGTTGCGTCTGAAAGTAGAAACTCGCCCGATTACAGCGGTATGTGTATTTTTTCCCTAGGGCATTCTGGTTAAGCGTTTGGAGCAGCAGAATTGCGATAAATTTTTTGCCTTCTCAACCATTTCTTGGCTTCAAACTCCCATATCTCGCGAACGGATTGACCAAACCCAAAAATTCCTGCTCCGTCTGAAAGTAGAAACTCGCCCGATTACAACGGTATGTGTATTTTTTCCCAAGGCCATTCTGGTTAAGCGTTTGGAGCAGCAGAATTGCGAAAAATTTTTTGCCTTCTCAACCATTTCTTGGCTTCAAACTCCCATATCTCGCGAACGGATTGACCTGACCCAAAAATTCCTATTGCATCTGAAAGTAGAAACTCGCCCGATTACAACGGTATGTGTATTTTTTCCCTAGGCTATTCTGGTTAAGCGTATGGAGCAGCAGAATTGCGAAAAATTTTTTGCCTTCTCAACCATTTCCTGGCTTCAAACTCCCATATCTCGCGAACGGATTGACCTAACCCAAAAATTCCAGTTGCGTCTGAAAGTAGAAACTCGCCCGATTACAACGGTATGTGTATTTTTTCCCTAGGCCATTCTGGTTAAGCGTTTGGAGCAGCAGAATTGCGAAAAATTTTTTGCCTTCTCAACCATTTCTTGGCTTCAAACTCCCATATCTCGCGAACGGATTGACCTAACCCAAAAATTCCTATTGCATCTGAAAGTAGAAACTCGCCCGATTACAACGGTATGTGTATTTTTTCCCTAGGGCATTCTGGTTAAGCTTTTGGAGCAGCAGAAATGCGAAAAATTTTTTGCCTTCTCAACCATTTCTTGGCTTCAAACTCCCATATCTCGCGAACGGATTGACCTTACCCAAAAATTCCTATTGCATCTGAAAGTAGAAACTCGCCAGATTACAACGGTATGTGTATTTTTTCCCTAGGCCATTCTGGTTAAGCGTTTGGAGCAGCAGAATTGCGAAAAATTTTTTGCCTTCTCAACCATTTCCTGGCTTCAAACTCCCATATCTCGCGAACGGATTGACCTAACCCAAAAATTCCAGTTGCGTCTGAAAGTAGAAACTCGCCCGATTACAACGGTATGCGTATTTTTTCCCTAGGCCATTCTGGTTAAGCGTTTGGAGCAGCAGAATTGTGAAAATTTTTTTGCCTTTCCTACCATTTCTTGGCTTCAAACTCCCATACCTCGCGAACGGATTGACCTAACCCAAAAATTCCTATTGCATCTGAAAGTAGAAACTCGCCCGATTACAACGGTATGTGTATTTTATCCCTAGGCCATTCGGGTTAAGCGTTTGGAGCAGCAGAATTGCGAAAAATTTTTTGCCTTCTCAACCATTTCTTGGCTTCAAACTCCCATATCTCGCGAACGGATTGACCTAATCCAAAAATTCCTATTGCATTTGAAAGTAGAAACTCGCCCGATTACAAAGGTATGTGTATTTTTTCCCTAGGGCATTCTGGTTAAGCGTTCGGAGCAGCAGAATTGCGAAAAATTTTTTGCCTTCTCAACCATTTCTTGGCTTCAAACTCCCATATCTCGCGAACGGATTGACCTAACCCAAAAATTCCTGTTGCGTCTGAAAGTAGAAACTCGCCCGATTACAACGGTATGTGTATTTTTTCCCTAGGCCATTCGGGTTAAGCGGTTGGAGCAGCAGAATTGTGAAAATTTTTTTGCCTTTCTACCATTTCTTGGCTTCAAACTTCCATATCTCGCGAACGGATTGACCAAACCCAAAAATTCCTGCTCCGTCTGAAAGTAGACACTCGCCCGATTACAACGGTATGCGTATTTTTTCCCTAGGCCATTCTGGTTGAGCGTTTGGAGCAGCAGAAATGCGAAAAATTTTTTGCCTTCTCAACCATTTCTTGGCTTCAAACTCCCATATCTCGCGAACGGATTGACCTTACCCAAAAATTCCTATTGCATCTGAAAGTAGAAACTCGCCAGATTACAAGGGTATGTGTATTTTTTCCCTAGGCCATTCTGGTTAAGCGTTTGGAGCAGCAGAATTGCGAAAAATTTTTTGCCTTCTCAACCATTTCCTGGCTTCAAACTCCCATATCTCGCGAACGGATTGACCTAACCCAAAAATTCCAGTTGCGTCTGAAAGTAGAAACTCGCCCGATTACAACGGTATGCGTATTTTTTCCCTAGGCCATTCTGGTTAAGCGTTTGGAGCAGCAGAATTGTGAAAATTTTTTTGCCTTTTCTACCATTTCTTGGCTTCAAACTCCCATACCTCGCGAACGGATTGACCTATCCCAAAAATTCCTATTGCATCTTAAAGTAGAAACTCGCCCGATTACAACGGTATGTGTATTTTGTCCCTAGGGCACTCTGGTTAAGCGTTTGGAGCAGCAGATTTGCGAAAAATTTGTTGTCTTCTCAACCATTTCTTAGCTTCAAACTCTCATATCTCGCGAACGGATTGACCTAACTCAAAAATTCCTATTACATTTGAAAGTAGAAACTCGCCCGATTACAATGGTATGTGTATTTTTTCCCTACGCAAATCTGGTTAAGCGTATGGAGCAGCAGAATTGCGAAACATTTTTTGCCATCTCAACCATTTCTTGGCTTCAAACTCCCATATCTCGCGAACGGATTGACCTAACCCAAAAATTCCAGTTGCGTCTGAAAGTAGAAACTCGCCCGATTACAACGGTATGTGTATTTTTTCCCTAGGCCATTCGGGTTAAGCGTTTGGAGCAGCAGAATTGCGAAAAATTTTTTGCCTTCTCAACCATTTCTTGGCTTCAAACTCCCATATCTCGCGAACGGATTGACCTAATCCAAAAATTCCTATTGCATTTGAAAGTAGAAACTCGCCCGATTACAAAGGTATGTGTATTTTTTCCCTAGGGCATTCTGGTTAAGCGTTCGGAGCAGCAGAATTGCGAAAATTGTTTGCCTTCTCAACCATTTCTTGGCTTCAAACTCCCATATCTCGCGAACGGATTGACCTAACCCAAAAATTCCTGTTGCGTCTGAAAGTAGAAACTCGCCCGATTACAGCGGTATGTGTATTTTTTCCCTAGGGCATTCTGGTTAAGCGTTTGGAGCAGCAGAATTGCGATAAATTTTTTGCCTTCTCAACCATTTCTTGGCTTCAAACTCCCATATCTCGCGAACGGATTGACCAAACCCAAAAATTCCTGCTCCGTCTGAAAGTAGAAACTCGCCCGATTACAACGGTATGTGTATTTTTTCCCAAGGCCATTCTGGTTAAGCGTTTGGAGCAGCAGAATTGCGAAAAATTTTTTGCCTTCTCAACCATTTCTTGGCTTCAAACTCCCATATCTCGCGAACGGATTGACCTGACCCAAAAATTCCTATTGCATCTGAAAGTAGAAACTCGCCCGATTACAACGGTATGTGTATTTTTTCCCTAGGCTATTCTGGTTAAGCGTATGGAGCAGCAGAATTGCGAAAAATTTTTTGCCTTCTCAACCATTTCCTGGCTTCCAACTCCCATATCTCGCGAACGGATTGACCTAACCCAAAAATTCCAGTTGCGTCTGAAAGTAGAAACTCGCCCGATTACAACGGTATGTGTATTTTTTCCCTAGGCCATTCTGGTTAAGCGTTTGGAGCAGCAGAATTGCGAAAAATTTTTTGCCTTCTCAACCATTTCTTGGCTTCAAACTCCCATATCTCGCGAACGGATTGACCTAACCCAAAAATTCCTATTGCATCTGAAAGTAGAAACTCGCCCGATTACAACGGTATGTGTATTTTTTCCCTAGGGCATTCTGGTTAAGCTTTTGGAGCAGCAGAATTGCGAAAAATTTTTTGCCTTCTCAACCATTTCTTGGCTTCAAACTCCCATATCTGGCGAACGGATTGACCTAACCCAAAAATTCCTATTGCATCTGAAAGTAGAAACTCGCCCGATTACAACGGTATGTGTATTTTTTCCCTAGGGCATTCTGGTTAAGCGTTTGGAGCAGCAGAATTGCGATAAATTTTTTGCCTTCTCAACCATTTCTTGGCTTCAAACTCCCATATCTCGCGAACGGATTGACCAAACCCTAAAATTCCTGCTCCGTCTGAAAGTAGAAACTCGCCCGATTACAACGGTATGCGTATTTTTCCCCTAGGCCATTCTGGTTAAGCGTTTGGAGCAGCAGAAATGCGAAAAATTTTTTGCCTTCTCAACCATTTCTTGGCTTCAAACTCCCATATCTCGCGAACGGATTGACCTTACCCAAAAATTCCTATTGCATCTAAAAGTAGAAACTCGCCAGATTACAACGGTATGTGTATTTTTTCCCTAGGCCATTCTGGTTAAGCGTTTGGAGCAGCAGAATTGCGAAAAATTTTTTGCCTTCTCAACCATTTCCTGGCTTCAAACTCCCATATCTCGCGAACGGATTGACCTAACCCAAAAATTCCAGTTGCGTCTGAAAGTAGAAACTCGCCCGATTACAACGGTATGCGTATTTTTTCCCTAGGCCATTCTGGTTAAGCGTTTGGAGCAGCAGAATTGTGAAAATTTTTTTGCCTTTCCTACCATTTCTTGGCTTCAAACTCCCATACCTCGCGAACGGATTGACCTATCCCAAAAATTCCTATTGCATCTTAAAGTAGAAACTCGCCCGATTACAACGGTATGTGTATTTTGTCCCTAGGGCACTCTGGTTAAGCGTTTGGAGCAGCAGATTTGCGAAAAATTTGTTGTCTTCTCAACCATTTCTTAGCTTCAAACTCTCATATCTCGCGAACGGATTGACCTAACTCAAAAATTCCTATTACATTTGAAAGTAGAAACTCGCCCGATTACAATGGTATGTGTATTTTTTCCCTACGCAAATCTGGCTAAGCGTATGGAGCAGCAGAATTGCGAAAAATTTTTTGCCTATTCAACCATTTCTTGGCTTCAAACTCCCATATCTCGCGAACGGATTGACCTAATCCAAAAATTCCTATTGCATCTGAAAGTAGAAACTCGCCCGATTACAAAGGTATGTGTATTTTTTCCCTAGGCCATTCGGGTTAAGCGTTTGGAGCAGCAGAATTGCGAAAAATTTTTTGCCTTCTCAACCATTTCTTGGCTTCAATCTCCCATATCTCGCGAACGGATTGACCTAATCCAAAAATTCCTATTGCATTTGAAAGTAGAAACTCGCCCGATTACAAAGGTATGTGTATTTTTTCCCTAGGGCATTCTGGTTAAGCGTTCGGAGCAGCAGAATTGCGAAAAATTTTTTGCCTTCTCAACCATTTCTTGGCTTCAAACTCCCATATCTCGCGAACGGATTGACCTAACCCAAAAATTCCTGTTGCGTCTGAAAGTAGAAACTCGCCCGATTACAACGGTATGTGTATTTTTTCCCTAGGCCATTCGGGTTAAGCGGTTGGAGCAGCAGAATTGTGAAAATTTTTTTGCCTTTCTACCATTTCTTGGCTTCAAACTCCCATATCTCGCGAACAGATTGACCAAACCCAAAAATTCCTGCTCCGTCTGAAAGTAGAAACTCGCCCGATTACAACGGTATGCGTATTTTTTCCCTAGGCCATTCTGGTTAAGCGTTTGGAGCAGCAGAAATGCGAAAAATTTTTTGCCTCCTCAACCATTTCTTGGCTTCAAACTCCCATATCTCGCGAACGGATTGACCTTACCCAAAAATTCCTATTGCATCTGAAAGTAGAAACTCGCCAGATTACAAGGGTATGTGTATTTTTTCCCTAGGCCATTTTGGTTAAGCGTTTGGAGCAGCAGAATTGCGAAAAATTTTTTGCCTTCTCAACCATTTCCTGGCTTCAAACTCCCATATCTCGCGAACGGATTGACCTAACCCAAAAATTCCAGTTGCGTCTGAAAGTAGAAACTCGCCCGATTACAACGGTATGCGTATTTTTTCCCTAGGCCATTCTGGTTAAGCGTTTGGAGCAGCAGAATTGTGAAAATTTTTTTGCCTTTTCTACCATTTCTTGGTTTCAAACTCCCATACCTCGCGAACGGATTGACCTATCCCAAAAATTCCTATTGCATCTTAAAGTAGAAACTCGCCCGATTACAACGGTATGTGTATTTTGTCCCTAGGGCACTCTGGTTAAGCGTTTGGAGCAGCAGATTTGCGAAAAATTTGTTGTCTTCTCAACCATTTCTTAGCTTCAAACTCTCATATCTCGCGAACGGATTGACCTAACTCAAAAATTCCTATTACATTTGAAAGTAGAAACTCGCCCGATTACAATGGTATGTGTATTTTTTCCCTACGCAAATCTGGTTAAGCGTATGGAGCAGCAGAATTGCGAAAAATTTTTTGCCTATTCAACCATTTCTTGGCTTCAAACTCCCATATCTCGCGAACGGATTGACCTAATCCAAAAATTCCTATTGCATCTGAAAGTAGAAACTCGCCCGATTACAAAGGTATGTGTATTTTTTCCCTAGGGCATTCTGGTTAAGCGTTTGGAGCAGCAGATTTGCGAAAAATTTGTTGTCTTCTCAACCATTTCTTAGCTTCAAACTCTCATATCTCGCGAACGGATTGACCTAACTCAAAAATTCCTATTACATTTGAAAGTAGAAACTCGCCCGATTACAATGGTATGTGTATTTTTTCCCTAGGCAAATCTGGTTAAGCGTATGGAGCAGCAGAATTGCGAAACATTTTTTGCCTTCTCAACCATTTCTTGGCTTCAAACTCCCATATCTCGCGAACGGATTGACCTAACCCAAAAATTCCAGTTGCGTCTGAAAGTAGAAACTCGCCCGATTACAACGGTATGTGTATTTTTTCCCTAGGCCATTCTGGTTAAGCGTTTGGAGCAGCAGAAATGCGAAAAATTTTTTGCCCTCTCAACCATTTCTTGGCTTCAAACTCCCATATCTCGCGAACGGATTGACCTTACCCAAAAATTCCTATTGCATCTGAAAGTAGAAACTCGCCAGATTACAACGGTATGTGTATTTTTTCCCTAGGCCATTCTGGTTAAGCGTTTGGAGCAGCAGAATTGCGAAAAATTTTTTGCCTTCTCAACCATTTCTTGGCTTCAAACTCCCATATCTGGCGAACGGATTGACCTAACCCAAAAATTCCTATTGCATCTGAAAGTAGAAACTCGCCCGATTACAACGGTATTTGTATTTTTTTCCGTAGGGCATTCTGGTTAAGCGTTTGGAGCAGCAGAATTGCGATAAATTTTTTGCCCTCTCAACCATTTCTTGGCTTCAAACTCCCATATCTCGCGAACGGATTGACCAAACCCAAAAATTCCTGCTCCGTCTGAAAGTAGAAACTCGCCCGATTACAACGGTATGCGTATTTTTTCCCTAGGCCATTCTGGTTAAGCGTTTGGAGTAGCAGAAATGCGAAAAATTTTTTGCCTTCTCAACCATTTCTTGGCTTCAAACTCCCATATCTCGCGAACGGATTGACCTTACCCAAAAATTCCTATTGCATCTGAAAGTAGAAACTCGCCAGATTACAACGGTATGTGTATTTTTTCCCTAGGCCATTCTGGTTAAGCGTTTGGAGCAGCAGAATTGCGAAAAATTTTTTGCCTTCTCAACCATTTCCTGGCTTCAAACTCCCATATCTCGCGAACGGATTGACCTAACCCAAAAATTCCAGTTGCGTCTGAAAGTAGAAACTCGCCCGATTACAACGGTATGCGTATTTTTTCCCTAGGCCATTCTGGTTAAGCGTTTGGAGCAGCAGATTTGCGAAAAATTTGTTGTCTTCTCAACCATTTCTTAGCTTCAAACTCTCATATCTCGCGAACGGATTGACCTAACTCAAAAATTCCTATTACATTTGAAAGTAGAAACTCGCCCGATTACAATGGTATGTGTATTTTTTCCCTAGGCAAATCTGGTTAAGCGTATGGAGCAGCAGAATTGCGAAACATTTTTTGCCTTCTCAACCATTTCTTGGCTTCAAACTCCCATATCTCGCGAACGGATTGACCTAACCCAAAAATTCCAGTTGCGTCTGAAAGTAGAAACTCGCCCGATTACAACGGTATGTGTATTTTTTCCCTAGGCCATTCGGGTTAAGCGTTTGGAGCAGCAGAATTGCGAAAAATTTTTTGCCTTCTCAACCATTTCTTGGCTTCAAACTCCCATATCTCGCGAACGGATTGACCTAATCCAAAAATTCCTATTGCATTTGAAAGTAGAAACTCGCCCGATTACAAAGGTATGTGTATTTTTTCCCTAGGGCATTCTGGTTAAGCGTTCGGAGCAGCAGAATTGCGAAAAATTTTTTGCCTTCTCAACCATTTCTTGGCTTCAAACTCCCATATCTCGCGAACGGATTGACCTAACCCAAAAATTCCTGTTGCGTCTGAAAGTAGAAACTCGCCCGATTACAACGGTATGTGTATTTTTTCCCTAGGCCATTCGGGTTAAGCGGTTGGAGCAGCAGAATTGTGAAAATTTTTTTGCCTTTCTACCATTTCTTGGCTTCAAACTCCCATATCTCGCGAACGGATTGACCTAACCCAAAAATTCCTGCTCCGTCTGAAAGTAGAAACTCGCCCGATTACAACGGTATGCGTATTTTTTCCCTAGGCCATTCTGGTTAAGCGTTTGGAGCAGCAGAAATGCGAAAAATTTTTTGCCCTCTCAACCATTTCTTGGCTTCAAACTCCCATATCTCGCGAACGGATTGACCTTACCCAAAAATTCCTATTGCATCTGAAAGTAGAAACTCGCCAGATTACAACGGTATGTGTATTTTTTCCCTAGGCCATTCTGGTTAAGGGTTTGGAGCAGCAGAATTGCGAAAAATTTTTTGCCTTCTCAACCATTTCTTGGCTTCAAACTCCCATATCTGGCGAACGGATTGACCTAACCCAAAAATTCCTATTGCATCTGAAAGTAGAAACTCGCCCGATTACAACGGTATGTGTATTTTTTCCCTAGGGCATTCTGGTTAAGCGTTTGGAGCAGCAGAATTGCGATAAATTTTGTGCCCTCTCAACCATTTCTTGGCTTCAAACTCCCATATCTCGCGAACGGATTGACCAAACCCAAAAATTCCTGCTCCGTCTGAAAGTAGAAACTCGCCCGATTACAACGGTATGCGTATTTTTTCCCTAGGCCATTCTGGTTAAGCGTTTGGAGTAGCAGAAATGCGAAAAATTTTTTGCCTTCTCAACCATTTCTTGGCTTCAAACTCCCATATCTCGCGAACGGATTGACCTTTCCCAAAAATTGCTATTGCATCTGAAAGTAGAAACTCGCCAGATTACAACGGTATGTGTATTTTTTCCCTAGGCCATTCTGGTTAAGCGTTTGGAGCAGCAGAATTGCGAAAAATTTTTTGCCTTCTCAACCATTTCCTGGCTTCAAACTCCCATATCTCGCGAACGGATTGACCTAACCCAAAAATTCCAGTTGCGTCTGAAAGTAGAAACTCGCCCGATTACAACGGTATGCGTATTTTTTCCCTAGGCCATTCTGGTTAAGCGTTTGGAGCAGCAGAATTGTGAAAATTTTGTTGCCTTTTCTACCATTTCTTGGCTTCAAACTCCCATACCTCGCGAACGGATTGACCTATCCCAAAAATTCCTATTGCATCTTAAAGTAGAAACTCGCCCGATTACAACGCTATGTGTATTTTTTCCCTAGGGCACTCTGGTTAAGCGTTTGGAGCAGCAGATTTGCGAAAAATTTGTTGCCTTCTCAACCATTTCTTGGCTTCAAACTCCCATATCTCGCGAACGGATTGACCTAACCCAAAAATTCCTGTTGCGTCTGAAAGTAGAAACTCGCCCGATTACAACGGTATGTGTATTTTTTCCCTAGGCCATTCGGGTTAAGCGGTTGGAGCAGCAGAATTGTGAAAATTTTTTTGCCTTTCTACCATTTCTTGGCTTCAAACTCCCATATCTCGCGAACGGATTGACCAAACCCAAAAATTCCTGCTCCGTCTGAAAGTAGAAACTCGCCCGATTACAACGGTATGCGTATTTTTTCCCTAGGCCATTCTGGTTAAGCGTTTGGAGCAGCAGAAATGCGAAAAATTTTTTGCCCTCTCAACCATTTCTTGGCTTCAAACTCCCATATCTCGCAAACGGATTGACCTTACCCAAAAATTCCTATTGCATCTGAAAGTAGAAACTCGCCAGATTACAACGGTATGTGTATTTTTTCCCTAGGCCATTCTGGTTAAGCGTTTGGAGCAGCAGAATTGCGAAAAATTTTTTGCCTTCTCAACCATTTCTTGGCTTCAAACTCCCATATCTGGCGAACGGATTGACCTAACCCAAAAATTCCTATTGCATCTGAAAGTAGAAACTCGCCCGATTACAACGGTATGTGTATTTTTTCCCTAGGGCATTCTGGTTAAGCGTTTGGAGCAGCAGAATTGCGATAAATTTTTTGCCCTCTCAACCATTTCTTGGCTTCAAACTCCCATATCTCGCGAACGGATTGACCAAACCCAAAAATTCCTGCTCCGTCTGAAAGTAGAAACTCGCCCGATTACAACGGTATGCGTATTTTTTCCCTAGGCCATTCTGGTTAAGCGTTTGGAGTAGCAGAAATGCGAAAAATTTTTTGCCTTCTCAACCATTTCTTGGCTTCAAACTCCCATATCTCGCGAACGGATTGACCTTACCCAAAAATTCCTATTGCATCTGAAAGTAGAAACTCGCCAGATTACAACGGTATGTGTATTTTTTCCCTAGGCCATTCTGGTTAAGCGTTTGGAGCAGCAGAATTGCGAAAAATTTTTTGCCTTCTCAACCATTTCCTGGCTTCAAACTCCCATATCTGGCGAACGGATTGACCTAACCCAAAAATTCCTATTGCATCTGAAAGTAGAAACTCGCCCGATTACAACGGTATGTGTATTTTTTCCCTAGGGCATTCTGGTTAAGCGTTTGGAGCAGCAGAATTGCGATAAATTTTTTGCCCTCTCAACCATTTCTTGGCTTCAAACTCCCATATCTCGCGAACGGATTGACCAAACCCAAAAATTCCTGCTCCGTCTGAAAATAGAAACTCGCCCGATTACAACGGTATGCGTATTTTTTCCCTAGGCCATTCTGGTTAAGCGTTTGGAGCAGCGGAATTGTGAAAATTTTGTTGCCTTTTCTACCATTTCTTGGCTTCAAACTCCCATACCTCGCGAACGGATTGACCTATCCCAAAAATTCCTATTGCATCTTAAAGTAGAAACTCGCCCGATTACAACGCTATGTGTATTTTTTCCCTAGGGCACTCTGGTTAAGCGTTTGGAGCAGCAGATTTGCGAAAAATTTGTTGTCTTCTCAACCATTTCTTAGCTTCAAACTCTCATATCTCGCGAACGGATTGACCTAACTCAAAAATTCCTATTACATTTGAAAGTAGAAACTCGCCCGATTACAATGGTATGTGTATTTTTTCCCTAGGCAAATCTGGTTAAGCGTATGGAGCAGCAGAATTGCGAAAAATTTTTTGCCTTCTCAACCATTTCTTGGCTTCAAACTCCCATATCTCGCGAACGGATTGACCTAACCCAAAAATTCCAGTTGCGTCTGAAAGTAGAAACTCGCCCGATTACAACGGTATGTGTATTTTTTTCCTAGGCCATTCGGGTTAAGCGTTTGGAGCAGCAGAATTGCGAAAAATTTTTTGCCTTCTCAACCATTTCTTGGCTTCAAACTCCCATATCTCGCGAACGGATTGACCTAATCCAAAAATTCCTATTGCATCTGAAAGTAGAAACTCGCCCGATTACAAAGGTATGTGTATTTTTTCCCTAGGGCATTCTGGTTAAGCGTTCGGAGCAGCAGAATTGCGAAAAATTTTTTGCCTTCTCAACCATTTCTTTGCTTCAAACTCCCATATCTCGCGAACGGATTGACCTAACCCAAAAATTCCTGTTGCGTCTGAAAGTAGAAACTCGCCCGATTACAACGGTATGTGTATTTTTTCCCTAGGCCATTCGGGTTAAGCGGTTGGAGCAGCAGAATTGTGAAAATTTTTTTGCCTTTCTACCATTTCTTGGCTTCAAACTCCCATATCTCGCGAACGGATTGACCTAACTCGAAAATTCCTATTGCATCTTAAAGTAGAAACTCGCCCGATTACAACGGTATGTGTATTTTTTCCCTAGGCCATTCTGGTTAAGCGTTTGGAGCAGCAGAATTGCGAAAAATTTTTTGCCTTCTCAACCATTTCTTGGCTTCAAACTCCCATACCTCGCGAACGGATTGACCTATCCCAAAAATTCCTATTGCATCTTAAAGTAGAAACTCGCCCGATTACAACGGTATGTGTATTTTTTCCCTAGGGCACTCTGGTTAAGCGTTTGGAGCAGCAGATTTGCGAAAAATTTGTTGTCTTCTCAACCATTTCTTAGCTTCAAACTCTCATATCTCGCGAACGGATTGACCTAACTCAAAAATTCCTATTACATTTGAAAGTAGAAACTCGCCCGATTACAATGGTATGTGTATTTTTTCCCTAGGCAAATCTGGTTAAGCGTATGGAGCAGCAGAATTGCGAAACATTTTTTGCCTTCTCAACCATTTCTTGGCTTCAAACTCCCATATCTCGCGAACAAATTGACCTAACCCACAAATTCCAGTTGCGTCTGAAAGTAGAAACTCGCCCGATTACAACGGTATGTGTATTTTTTCCCTAGGCCATTCGGGTTAAGCGTTTGTAGCAGCAGATTTGCGAAAAATTTGTTGTCTTCTCAACCATTTCTTAGCTTCAAACTCTCATATCTCGCGAACGGATTGACCTAACTCAAAAATTCCTATTACATTTGAAAGTAGAAACTCGCCCGATTACAATGGTATGTGTATTTTTTCCCTAGGCAAATCTGGTTAAGCGTATGGAGCAGCAGAATTGCGAAACATTTTTTGGCTTCTCAACCATTTCTTGGCTTCAAACTCCCATATCTCGCGAACGGATTGACCTAACCCAAAAATTCCAGTTGCGTCTGAAAGTAGAAACTCGCCCGATTACAACGGTATGTGTATTTTTTTCCTAGGCCATTCGGGTTAAGCGTTTGGAGCAGCAGAATTGCGAAAAATTTTTTGCCTTCTCAACCATTTCTTGGCTTCAAACTCCCATATCTCGCGAACGGATTGACCTAATCCAAAAATTCCTATTGCATCTGAAAGTAGAAACTCGCCCGATTACAAAGGTATGTGTATTTTTTCCCTAGGGCATTCTGGTTAAGCGTTCGGAGCAGCAGAATTGCGAAAAATTTTTTGCCTTCTCAACCATTTCTTTGCTTCAAACTCCCATATCTCGCGAACGGATTGACCTAACCCAAAAATTCCTGTTGCGTCTGAAAGTAGAAACTCGCCCGATTACAACGGTATGTGTATTTTTTCCCTAGGCCATTCGGGTTAAGCGGTTGGAGCAGCAGAATTGTGAAAATTTTTTTGCCTTTCTACCATTTCTTGGCTTCAAACTCCCATATCTCGCGAACGGATTGACCTAACTCGAAAATTCCTATTGCATCTTAAAGTAGAAACTCGCCCGATTACAACGGTATGTGTATTTTTTCCCTAGGCCATTCTGGTTAAGCGTTTGGAGCAGCAGAATTGCGAAAAATTTTTTGCCTTCTCAACCATTTCTTGGCTTCAAACTCCCATACCTCGCGAACGGATTGACCTATCCCAAAAATTCCTATTGCATCTTAAAGTAGAAACTCGCCCGATTACAACGGTATGTGTATTTTTTCCCTAGGGCACTCTGGTTAAGCGTTTGGAGCAGCAGATTTGCGAAAAATTTGTTGTCTTCTCAACCATTTCTTAGCTTCAAACTCTCATATCTCGCGAACGGATTGACCTAACTCAAAAATTCCTATTACATTTGAAAGTAGAAACTCGCCCGATTACAATGGTATGTGTATTTTTTCCCTAGGCAAATCTGGTTAAGCGTATGGAGCAGCAGAATTGCGAAACATTTTTTGCCTTCTCAACCATTTCTTGGCTTCAAACTCCCATATCTCGCGAACAAATTGACCTAACCCACAAATTCCAGTTGCGTCTGAAAGTAGAAACTCGCCCGATTACAACGGTATGTGTATTTTTTCCCTAGGCCATTCGGGTTAAGCGTTTGGAGCAGCAGAATTGCGAAAAATTTTTTGCCTTCTCAACCATTTCTTGGCTTTAAACTCCCATATCTCGCGAACGGATTGACCTAATCCAAAAATTCCTATTGCATCTGAAAGTAGAAACTCGCCCGATTACACGGTATGTGTATTTTTTCCCTAGGGCATTCTGGTTAAGCGTTCGGAGCAGCAGAATTGCGAAAAATTTTTTGCCTTCTCAACCATTTCTTGGCTTCAAACTCCCATATCTCGCGAACGGATTGACCTAACCCAAAAATTCCTGTTGCGTCTGAAAGTAGAAACTCGCCCAATTACAACGGTATGTGTATTTTTTCCCTAGGCCATTCGGGTTAAGCGGTTGGAGCAGCAGAATTGTGAAAATTTTTTTGCCTTTCTACCATTTCTTGGCTTCAAACTCCCATATCTCGCGAACGGATTGACCTAACTCGAAAATTCCTATTGCATCTTAAAGTAGAAACTCGCCCGATTACAACGGTATGTGTATTTTTTCCCTAGGCCATTCTGGTTAAGCGTTTGGAGCAGCAGAATTGCGAAAAATTTTTTGCCTTCTCAACCATTTCTTGGCTTCAAACTCCCATTTCTCGCGAACCGATTGACCTAACCCAAAAATTCCTGTTGCATCTGAAAGTAGAAATTCGCCCGATTACAACGGTATGCGTATTTTTTCCCTAGGCCATTCTGGTTAAGCGTTTGGAGCAGCAGAATTGCGAAAAATTTGTTGTCTTCTCAACCATTTCTTAGCTTCAAACTCCCATATCTCGCGAACGGATTGACCTAACCCAAAAATTCCTATTGCATATGAAAGTAGAAACTCGCCCGATTACAACGGTACGTGTATTTTTCCCCTAGGCCATTCTGGTTAAGCGATTGGAGCAGCAGAAGTGCGAAAAATTTGTTGTGTTGTCAACCACTTCTTAGCTTCAAAGTCCCATATCTCGTGTACGGATTGACCGAACCCAAAAATTCCTATTGTAACGGAAAGTAGAAACTCGCCCGATTACAACGGTATGCGTATTTTTTCCCTAGGCCATTTTGGTTAAGCGTTTGGAGCAGCAGATTTGCGAAATATTTGTTGTCTTCTCAACCATATCTTAGCTTCAAACTCTCATATCTCGCGAACGGATTGACCTAACCCAAAAATTCCTTGTGCATTTGAAAGTAGAATCTCCCCCGATTACAACGGTACGTGTATTTCTTCCCTAGGTCATTCTGGTTAAGCGTTTGGAGCAGCAGAATTGTGAGAAATTTTTTGCCTTCTCTACCATTTCTTGGCTTCAAACTCCCATATCTCGCGAACGGATTGACCTAACCCAAAAATTCCTATTGCATCTGAAAGTAGAAACTCGCCCAATTACAACGGTATGTGTATTTTTTCCCTAGGCCATTCTGGTTAAGCGTTTGGAGCAGCAGAATTGCGAGAAATTTTTTGCCTTCTCAACCATTTCTTGGCTTCAAACTCCCATATCTCGCGAACGGATTGACCAAACCCAAAAATTCCTGCTCCGTCTGAAAGTAGAAACTCGCCCGATTACAACGGTATGCGTATTTTTTCCCTAGGCCATTCTGGTTAAGCGTTTGGAGTAGCAGAAATGCGAAAAATTTTTTGCCTTCTCAACCATTTCTTGGCTTCAAACTCCCATATCTCGCGAACGGATTGACCTTACCCAAAAATTCCTATTGCATCTGAAAGTAGAAACTCGCCAGATTACAACGGTATGTGTATTTTTTCCCTAGGCCATTCTGGTTAAGCGTTTGGAGCAGCAGAATTGCGAAAAATTTTTTGCCTTCTCAACCATTTCCTGGCTTCAAACTCCCATATCTCGCGAACGGATTGACCTAACCCAAAAATTCCAGTTGCGTCTGAAAGTAGAAACTCGCCCGATTACAACGGTATGCGTATTTCTTCCCTAGGTCATTCTGGTTAAGCGTTTGGAGCAGCAGAATTGTGAGAAATTTTTTGCCTTCTCTACCATTTCTTGGCTTCAAACTCCCATATCTCGCGAACGGATTGACCTAACCCAAAAATTCCTGTTGCGTCTGAAAGTAGAAACTCGCCCGATTACAACGGTATGTGTATTTTTTCCCTAGGCCATTCGGGTTAAGCGGTTGGAGCAGCAGAATTGTGAAAATTTTTTTGCCTTTCTACCATTTCTTGGCTTCAAACTCCCATATCTCGCGAACGGATTGACCTAACTCGAAAATTCCTATTGCATCTTAAAGTAGAAACTCGCCCGATTACAACGGTATGTGTATTTTTTCCCTAGGCCATTCTGGTTAAGCGTTTGGAGCAGCAGAATTGCGAAAAATTTTTTGCCTTCTCAACCATTTCTTGGCTTCAAACTCCCATACCTCGCGAACGGATTGACCTATCCCAAAAATTCCTATTGCATCTTAAAGTAGAAACTCGCCCGATTACAACGGTATGTGTATTTTTTCCCTAGGGCACTCTGGTTAAGCGTTTGGAGCAGCAGATTTGCGAAAAATTTGTTGTCTTCTCAACCATTTCTTAGCTTCAAACTCTCATATCTCGCGAACGGATTGACCTAACCCAAAAATTCCTTGTGCATTTGAAAGTAGAATCTCCCCCGATTACAACGGTACGTGTATTTTTTCCCTAGGTCATTCTGGTTAAGCGTTTGGAGCAGCGGAATTGTGAGAAATTTTTTGCCTTCTCTACCATTTCTTGGCTTCAAACTCCCATATCTCGCGAACGGATTGACCTTACCCAAAAATTCCTATTGCATCTGAAAGTAGAAACTCGCCAGATTACAACGGTATGTGTATTTTTTCCCTAGGCAAATCTGGTTAAGCGTATGGAGCAGCAGAATTGCGAAACATTTTTTGGTTTCTCAACCATTTCTTGGCTTCAAACTCTCATATCTCGCGAACGGATTGACCTATCCCAAAAATTCCTATTGCATCTTAAAGTAGAAACTCGCCCGATTACAACGGTATGTGTATTTTTTCCCTAGGGCACTCTGGTTAAGCGTTTGGAGCAGCAGATTTGCGAAAAATTTGTTGTCTTCTCAACCATTTCTTAGCTTCAAACTCTCATATCTCGCGAACGGATTGACCTAACCCAAAAATTCCTTGTGCATTTGAAAGTAGAATCTCCCCCGACTACAACGGTACGTGTATTTTTTCCCTAGGTCATTCTGGTTAAGCGTTTGGAGCAGCGGAATTGTGAGAAATTTTTTGCCTTCTCTACCATTTCTTGGCTTCAAACTCCCATATCTCGCGAACGGATTGACCTAACCCAAAAATTCCTATTGCATCTGAAAGTAGAAACTCGCCCAATTACAACGGTATGTGTATTTTTTCCCTAGGCCATTCTGGTTAAGCGTTTGGAGCAGCAGAATTGCGAAAAATTTTTTGCCTTCTCAACCATTTCCTGGCTTCAAACTCCCATATCTCGCGAACGGATTGACCTAACCCAAAAATTCCAGTTGCGTCTGAAAGTAGAAACTCGCCCGATTACAACGGTATGCGTATTTTTTCCCTAGGCCATTCTGGTTAAGCGTTTGGAGCAGCAGAATTGTGAAAATTTTGTTGCCTTTTCTACCATTTCTTGGCTTCAAACTCCCATATCTCGCGAACGGATTGACCTTACCCAAAAATTCCTATTGCATCTGAAAGTAGAAACTCGCCAGATTACAACGGTATGTGTATTTTTTCCCTAGGCCATTCTGGTTAAGCGTTTGGAGCAGCAGAATTGCGAAAAATTTTTTGCCTTCTCAACCATTTCCTGGCTTCAAACTCCCATATCTCGCGAACGGATTGACCTAACCCAAAAATTCCAGTTGCGTCTGAAAGTAGAAACTCGCCCGATTACAACGGTATGCGTATTTTTTCCCTAGGCCATTCTGGTTAAGCGTTTGGAGCAGCAGAATTGTGAAAATTTTGTTGCCTTTTCTACCATTTCTTGGCTTCAAACTCCCATACCTCGCGAACGGATTGACCTATCCCAAAAATTCCTATTGCATCTTAAAGTAGAAACTCGCCCGATTACAACGCTATGTGTATTTCTTCCCTAGGGCACTCTGGTTAAGCGTTTGGAGCAGCAGATTTGCGAAAAATTTGTTGCCTTCTCAACCATTTCTTGGCTTCAAACTCCCATTTCTCGCGAACCGATTGACCTAACCCAAAAATTCCTGTTGCATCTGAAAGTAGAAATTCGCCCGATTACAACGGTATGCGTATTTTTTCCCTAGGCCATTCTGGTTAAGCGTTTGGAGCAGCAGAATTGCGAAAAATTTGTTGTCTTCTCAACCATTTCTTAGCTTCAAACTCCCATATCTCGCGAACGGATTGACCTAACCCAAAAATTCCTATTGCATATGAAAGTAGAAACTCGCCCGATTACAACGGTACGTGTATTTTTCCCCTAGGCCATTCTGGTTAAGCGATTGGAGCAGCAGAAGTGCGAAAAATTTGTTGTGTTGTCAACCACTTCTTAGCTTCAAAGTCCCATATCTCGTGTACGGATTGACCGAACCCAAAAATTCCTATTGTAACGGAAAGTAGAAACTCGCCCGATTACAACGGTATGCGTATTTTTTCCCTAGGCCATTCTGGTTAAGCGTTTGGAGCAGCAGATTTGCGAAATATTTGTTGTCTTCTCAACCATATCTTAGCTTCAAACTCTCATATCTCGCGAACGGATTGACCTTACCCAAAAATTCCTATTGCATCTGAAAGTAGAAACTCGCCAGATTACAACGGTATGTGTATTTTTTCCCTAGGCCATTCTGGTTAAGCGTTTGGAGCAGCAGAATTGCGAAAAATTTTTTGCCTTCTCAACCATTTCCTGGCTTCAAACTCCCATATCTCGCGAACGGATTGACCTAACCCAAAAATTCCAGTTGCGTCTGAAAGTAGAAACTCGCCCGATTACAACGGTATGCGTATTTTTTCCCTAGGCCATTCTGGTTAAGCGTTTGGAGCAGCAGAATTGTGAAAATTTTGTTGCCTTTTCTACCATTTCTTGGCTTCAAACTCCCATACCTCGCGAACGGATTGACCTATCCCAAAAATTCCTATTGCATCTTAAAGTAGAAACTCGCCCGATTACAACGCTATGTGTATTTTTTCCCTAGGGCACTCTGGTTAAGCATTTGGAGCAGCAGATTTGCGAAAAATTTGTTGCCTTCTCAACCATTTCTTGGCTTCAAACTCCCATTTCTCGCGAACCGATTGACCTAACCCAAAAATTCCTGTTGCATCTGAAAGTAGAAATTCGCCCGATTACAACGGTATGCGTATTTTTTCCCTAGGCCATTCTGGTTAAGCGTTTGGAGCAGCGGAATTGCGAAAAATTTGTTGTCTTCTCAACCATTTCTTAGCTTCAAACTCCCATATCTCGCGAACGGATTGACCTAACCCAAAAATTCCTATTGCATATGAAAGTAGAAACTCGCCCGATTACAACGGTACGTGTATTTTTCCCCTAGGCCATTCTGGTTAAGCGTTTGGAGTAGCAGAAATGCGAAAAATTTTTTGCCTTCTCAACCATTTCTTGGCTTCAAACTCCCATATCTCGCGAACGGATTGACCTTACCCAAAAATTCCTATTGCATCTGAAAGTAGAAACTCGCCAGATTACAACGGTATGTGTATTTTTTCCCTAGGCCATTCTGGTTAAGCGTTTGGAGCAGCAGAATTGCGAAAAATTTTTTGCCTTCTCAACCATTTCCTGGCTTCAAACTCCCATATCTCGCGAACGGATTGACCTAACCCAAAAATTCCAGTTGCGTCTGAAAGTAGAAACTCGCCCGATTACAACGGTATGCGTATTTCTTCCCTAGGTCATTCTGGTTAAGCGTTTGGAGCAGCAGAATTGTGAGAAATTTTTTGCCTTCTCTACCATTTCTTGGCTTCAAACTCCCATATCTCGCGAACGGATTGACCTAACCCAAAAATTCCTGTTGCGTCTGAAAGTAGAAACTCGCCCGATTACAACGGTATGTGTATTTTTTCCCTAGGCCATTCGGGTTAAGCGGTTGGAGCAGCAGAATTGTGAAAATTTTTTTGCCTTTCTACCATTTCTTGGCTTCAAACTCCCATATCTCGCGAACGGATTGACCTAACTCGAAAATTCCTATTGCATCTTAAAGTAGAAACTCGCCCGATTACAACGGTATGTGTATTTTTTCCCTAGGCCATTCTGGTTAAGCGTTTGGAGCAGCAGAATTGCGAAAAATTTTTTGCCTTCTCAACCATTTCTTGGCTTCAAACTCCCATACCTCGCGAACGGATTGACCTATCCCAAAAATTCCTATTGCATCTTAAAGTAGAAACTCGCCCGATTACAACGGTATGTGTATTTTTTCCCTAGGGCACTCTGGTTAAGCGTTTGGAGCAGCAGATTTGCGAAAAATTTGTTGTCTTCTCAACCATTTCTTAGCTTCAAACTCTCATATCTCGCGAACGGATTGACCTAACCCAAAAATTCCTTGTGCATTTGAAAGTAGAATCTCCCCCGATTACAACGGTACGTGTATTTTTTCCCTAGGTCATTCTGGTTAAGCGTTTGGAGCAGCGGAATTGTGAGAAATTTTTTGCCTTCTCTACCATTTCTTGGCTTCAAACTCCCATATCTCGCGAACGGATTGACCTTACCCAAAAATTCCTATTGCATCTGAAAGTAGAAACTCGCCAGATTACAACGGTATGTGTATTTTTTCCCTAGGCAAATCTGGTTAAGCGTATGGAGCAGCAGAATTGCGAAACATTTTTTGGTTTCTCAACCATTTCTTGGCTTCAAACTCTCATATCTCGCGAACGGATTGACCTATCCCAAAAATTCCTATTGCATCTTAAAGTAGAAACTCGCCCGATTACAACGGTATGTGTATTTTTTCCCTAGGGCACTCTGGTTAAGCGTTTGGAGCAGCAGATTTGCGAAAAATTTGTTGTCTTCTCAACCATTTCTTAGCTTCAAACTCCCATATCTCGCGAACGGATTGACCTAACCCAAAAATTCCTATTGCATATGAAAGTAGAAACTCGCCCAATTACAACGGTATGTGTATTTTTTCCCTAGGCCATTCTGGTTAAGCGTTTGGAGCAGCAGAATTGCGAAAAATTTTTTGCCTTCTCAACCATTTCCTGGCTTCAAACTCCCATATCTCGCGAACGGATTGACCTAACCCAAAAATTCCAGTTGCGTCTGAAAGTAGAAACTCGCCCGATTACAACGGTATGCGTATTTTTTCCCTAGGCCATTCTGGTTAAGCGTTTGGAGCAGCAGAATTGTGAAAATTTTGTTGCCTTTTCTACCATTTCTTGGCTTCAAACTCCCATATCTCGCGAACGGATTGACCTTACCCAAAAATTCCTATTGCATCTGAAAGTAGAAACTCGCCAGATTACAACGGTATGTGTATTTTTTCCCTAGGCCATTCTGGTTAAGCGTTTGGAGCAGCAGAATTGCGAAAAATTTTTTGCCTTCTCAACCATTTCCTGGCTTCAAACTCCCATATCTCGCGAACGGATTGACCTAACCCAAAAATTCCAGTTGCGTCTGAAAGTAGAAACTCGCCCGATTACAACGGTATGCGTATTTTTTCCCTAGGCCATTCTGGTTAAGCGTTTGGAGCAGCAGAATTGTGAAAATTTTGTTGCCTTTTCTACCATTTCTTGGCTTCAAACTCCCATACCTCGCGAACGGATTGACCTATCCCAAAAATTCCTATTGCATCTTAAAGTAGAAACTCGCCCGATTACAACGCTATGTGTATTTCTTCCCTAGGGCACTCTGGTTAAGCGTTTGGAGCAGCAGATTTGCGAAAAATTTGTTGCCTTCTCAACCATTTCTTGGCTTCAAACTCCCATTTCTCGCGAACCGATTGACCTAACCCAAAAATTCCTGTTGCATCTGAAAGTAGAAATTCGCCCGATTACAACGGTATGCGTATTTTTTCCCTAGGCCATTCTGGTTAAGCGTTTGGAGCAGCAGAATTGCGAAAAATTTGTTGTCTTCTCAACCATTTCTTAGCTTCAAACTCCCATATCTCGCGAACGGATTGACCTAACCCAAAAATTCCTATTGCATATGAAAGTAGAAACTCGCCCGATTACAACGGTACGTGTATTTTTCCCCTAGGCCATTCTGGTTAAGCGATTGGAGCAGCAGAAGTGCGAAAAATTTGTTGTGTTGTCAACCACTTCTTAGCTTCAAAGTCCCATATCTCGTGTACGGATTGACCGAACCCAAAAATTCCTATTGTAACGGAAAGTAGAAACTCGCCCGATTACAACGGTATGCGTATTTTTTCCCTAGGCCATTCTGGTTAAGCGTTTGGAGCAGCAGATTTGCGAAATATTTGTTGTCTTCTCAACCATATCTTAGCTTCAAACTCTCATATCTCGCGAACGGATTGACCTTACCCAAAAATTCCTATTGCATCTGAAAGTAGAAACTCGCCAGATTACAACGGTATGTGTATTTTTTCCCTAGGCCATTCTGGTTAAGCGTTTGGAGCAGCAGAATTGCGAAAAATTTTTTGCCTTCTCAACCATTTCCTGGCTTCAAACTCCCATATCTCGCGAACGGATTGACCTAACCCAAAAATTCCAGTTGCGTCTGAAAGTAGAAACTCGCCCGATTACAACGGTATGCGTATTTTTTCCCTAGGCCATTCTGGTTAAGCGTTTGGAGCAGCAGAATTGTGAAAATTTTGTTGCCTTTTCTACCATTTCTTGGCTTCAAACTCCCATACCTCGCGAACGGATTGACCTATCCCAAAAATTCCTATTGCATCTTAAAGTAGAAACTCGCCCGATTACAACGCTATGTGTATTTTTTCCCTAGGGCACTCTGGTTAAGCATTTGGAGCAGCAGATTTGCGAAAAATTTGTTGCCTTCTCAACCATTTCTTGGCTTCAAACTCCCATTTCTCGCGAACCGATTGACCTAACCCAAAAATTCCTGTTGCATCTGAAAGTAGAAATTCGCCCGATTACAACGGTATGCGTATTTTTTCCCTAGGCCATTCTGGTTAAGCGTTTGGAGCAGCGGAATTGCGAAAAATTTGTTGTCTTCTCAACCATTTCTTAGCTTCAAACTCCCATATCTCGCGAACGGATTGACCTAACCCAAAAATTCCTATTGCATATGAAAGTAGAAACTCGCCCGATTACAACGGTACGTGTATTTTTCCCCTAGGCCATTCTGGTTAAGCGATTGGAGCAGCAGAAGTGCGAAAAATTTGTTGTGTTGTCAACCACTTCTTAGCTTCAAAGTCCCATATCTCGTGTACGGATTGACCGAACCCAAAAATTCCTATTGTAACGGAAAGTAGAAACTCGCCCGATTACAACGGTATGCGTATTTTTTCCCTAGGCCATTCTGGTTAAGCGTTTGGAGCAGCAGATTTGCGAAATATTTGTTGTCTTCTCAACCATATCTTAGCTTCAAACTCTCATATCTCGCGAACGGATTGACCTAACCCAAAAATTCCTTGTGCATTTGAAAGTAGAATCTCCCCCGATTACAACGGTACGTGTATTTTTTCCCTAGGTCATTCTGGTTAAGCGTTTGGAGCAGCAGAATTGTGAGAAATTTTTTGCCTTCTCTACCATTTCTTGGCTTCAAACTCCCATATCTCGCGAACGGATTGACCTAACCCAAAAATTCCTATTGCATCTGAAAGTAGAAACTCGCCCAATTACAACGGTATGTGTATTTTTTCCCTAGGCCATTCTGGTTAAGCGTTTGGAGCAGCAGAATTGCGAGAAATTTTTTGCCTTCTCAACCATTTCTTGGCTTCAAACTCCCATATCTCGCGAACGGATTGACCAAACCCAAAAATTCCTGCTCCGTCTGAAAGTAGAAACTCGCCCGATTACAACGGTATGCGTATTTTTTCCCTAGGCCATTCTGGTTAAGCGTTTGGAGTAGCAGAAATGCGAAAAATTTTTTGCCTTCTCAACCATTTCCTGGCTTCAAACTCCCATATCTCGCGAACGGATTGACCTAACCCAAAAATTCCAGTTGCGTCTGAAAGTAGAAACTCGCCCGATTACAACGGTATGCGTATTTTTTCCCTAGGCCATTCTGGTTAAGCGTTTGGAGCAGCAGAATTGTGAAAATTTTGTTGCCTTTTCTACCATTTCTTGGCTTCAAACTCCCATACCTCGCGAACGGATTGACCTATCCCAAAAATTCCTATTGCATCTTAAAGTAGAAACTCGCCGGATTACAACGCTATGTGTATTTTTTCCCTAGGGCACTCTGGTTAAGCGTTTGGAGCAGCAGATTTGCGAAATATTTTTTGCCTTCTCAACCATTTCTTAGCTTCAAACTCTCATATCTCGCGAACGGATTGACCTAACCCAAAAATTCCTTGTGCATTTGAAAGTAGAATCTCCCCCGATTACAACGGTACGTGTATTTTTTCCCTAGGTCATTCTGGTTAAGCGTTTGGAGCAGCAGAATTGTGAGAAATTTTTTGCCTTCTCTACCATTTCTTGGCTTCAAACTCCCATATCTCGCGAACGGATTGACCTTACCCAAAAATTCCTATTGCATCTGAAAGTAGAAACTCGCCAGATTACAACGGTATGTGTATTTTTTCCCTAGGCCATTCTGGTTAAGCGTTTGGAGCAGCAGAATTGCGAAAAATTTTTTGCCTTCTCAACCATTTCCTGGCTTCAAACTCCCATATCTCGCGAACGGATTGACCTAACCCAAAAATTCCAGTTGCGTCTGAAAGTAGAAACTCGCCCGATTACAACGGTATGCGTATTTTTTCCCTAGGCCATTCTGGTTAAGCGTTTGGAGCAGCAGAATTGTGAAAATTTTGTTGCCTTTTCTACCATTTCTTGGCTTCAAACTCCCATACCTCGCGAACGGATTGACCTATCCCAAAAATTCCTATTGCATCTTAAAGTAGAAACTCGCCGGATTACAACGCTATGTGTATTTTTTCCCTAGGGCACTCTGGTTAAGCGTTTGGAGCAGCAGATTTGCGAAAAGTTTGTTGTCTTCTCAACCATTTCTTAGCTTCAAACTCTCATATCTCGCGAACGGATTGACCTAACTCAAAAATTCCTATTACATTTGAAAGTAGAAACTCGCCCGATTACAATGGTATGTGTATTTTTTCCCTAGGCAAATCTGGTTAAGCGTATGGAGCAGCAGAATTGCGAAACATTTTTTGGCTTCTCAACCATTTCTTGGCTTCAAACTCCCATATCTCGCGAACGGATTGACCTAACCCAAAAATTCCAGTTGCGTCTGAAAGTAGAAACTCGCCCGATTACAACGGTATGTGTATTTTTTCCCTAGGCCATTCGGGTTAAGCGTTTGGAGCAGCAGAATTGCGAAAAATTTTTTGCCTTCTCAACCATTTCTTGGCTTCAAACTCCCATATCTCGCGAACGGATTGACCTAATCCAAAAATTCCTATTGCATCTGAAAGTAGAAACTCGCCCGATTACAAAGGTATGTGTATTCTTTCCCTAGGGCATTCTGGTTAAGCGTTCGGAGCAGCAGAATTGCGAAAAATTTTTTGCCTTCTCAACCATTTCTTTGCTTCAAACTCCCATATCTCGCGAACGGATTGACCTAACCCAAAAATTCCTGTTGCGTCTGAAAGTAGAAACTCGCCCGATTACAACGGTATGTGTATTTTTTCCCTAGGCCATTCGGGTTAAGCGGTTGGAGCAGCAGAATTGTGAAAATTTTTTTGCCTTTCTACCATTTCTTGGCTTCAAACTCCCATATCTCGCGAACGGATTGACCTAACTCGAAAATTCCTATTGCATCTTAAAGTAGAAACTCGCCCGATTACAACGGTATGTGTATTTTTTCCCTAGGCCATTCTGGTTAAGCGTTTGGAGCAGCAGAATTGCGAAAAATTTTTTGCCTTCTCAACCATTCCTTGGCTTCAAACTCCCATACCTCGCGAACGGATTGACCTATCCCAAAAATTCCTATTGCATCTTAAAGTAGAAACTCGCCCGATTACAACGGTATGTGTATTTTTTCCCTAGGGCACTCTGGTTAAGCGTTTGGAGCAGCAGATTTGCGAAAAATTTGTTGTCTTCTCAACCATTTCTTAGCTTCAAACTCTCATATCTCGCGAACGGATTGACCTAACTCAAAAATTCCTATTGCATCTGAAAGTAGAAACTCGCCCAATTACAACGGTATGTGTATTTTTTCCCTAGGCCATTCTGGTTAAGCGTTTGGAGCAGCAGAATTGCGAGAAATTTTTTGCCTTCTCAACCATTTCTTGGCTTCAAACTCCCATATCTCGCGAACGGATTGACCTTACCCAAAAATTCCTATTGCATCTGAAAGTAGAAACTCGCCAGATTACAACGGTATGTGTATTTTTTCCCTAGGCAAATCTGGTTAAGCGTATGGAGCAGCAGAATTGCGAAACATTTTTTGGCTTCTCAACCATTTCTTGGCTTCAAACTCTCATATCTCGCGAACGGATTGACCTATCCCAAAAATTCCTATTGCATCTTAAAGTAGAAACTCGCCCGATTACAACGGTATG
This sequence comes from Ptiloglossa arizonensis, assembly GCF_051014685.1. Taxonomy (NCBI): domain Eukaryota; kingdom Metazoa; phylum Arthropoda; class Insecta; order Hymenoptera; family Colletidae; genus Ptiloglossa; species Ptiloglossa arizonensis. The sequence goes on along the minus strand of NW_027478778.1, from coordinate 165,387 downwards.
TGTATTTTTTCCCTAGGGCACTCTGGTTAAGCGTTTGGAGCAGCAGATTTGCGAAAAATTTGTTGTCTTCTCAACCATTTCTTAGCTTCAAACTCTCATATCTCGCGAACGGATTGACCTAACCCAAAAATTCCTTGTGCATTTGAAAGTAGAATCTCCCCCGATTACAACGGTACGTGTATTTTTTCCCTAGGTCATTCTGGTTAAGCGTTTGGAGCAGCGGAATTGTGAGAAATTTTTTGCCTTCTCTACCATTTCTTGGCTTCAAACTCCCATATCTCGCGAACGGATTGACCTAACCCAAAAATTCCTATTGCATCTGAAAGTAGAAACTCGCCCAATTACAACGGTATGTGTATTTTTTCCCTAGGCCATTCTGGTTAAGCGTTTGGAGCAGCAGAATTGCGAGAAATTTTTTGCCTTCTCAACCATTTCTTGGCTTCAAACTCCCATATCTCGCGAACGGATTGACCAAACCCAAAAATTCCTGCTCCGTCTGAAAGTAGAAACTCGCCCGATTACAACGGTATGCGTATTTTTTCCCTAGGCCATTCTGGTTAAGCGTTTGGAGTAGCAGAAATGTGAAAATTTTGTTGCCTTTTCTACCATTTCTTGGCTTCAAACTCCCATATCTCGCGAACGGATTGACCTTACCCAAAAATTCCTATTGCATCTGAAAGTAGAAACTCGCCAGATTACAACGGTATGTGTATTTTTTCCCTAGGCCATTCTGGTTAAGCGTTTGGAGCAGCAGAATTGCGAAAAATTTTTTGCCTTCTCAACCATTTCCTGGCTTCAAACTCCCATATCTCGCGAACGGATTGACCTAACCCAAAAATTCCAGTTGCGTCTGAAAGTAGAAACTCGCCCGATTACAACGGTATGCGTATTTTTTCCCTAGGCCATTCTGGTTAAGCGTTTGGAGCAGCAGAATTGTGAAAATTTTGTTGCCTTTTCTACCATTTCTTGGCTTCAAACTCCCATACCTCGCGAACGGATTGACCTATCCCAAAAATTCCTATTGCATCTTAAAGTAGAAACTCGCCCGATTACAACGCTATGTGTATTTTTTCCCTAGGGCACTCTGGTTAAGCGTTTGGAGCAGCAGATTTGCGAAAAATTTGTTGTCTTCTCAACCATTTCTTAGCTTCAAACTCTCATATCTCGCGAACGGATTGACCTAACTCAAAAATTCCTATTACATTTGAAAGTAGAAACTCGCCCGATTACAATGGTATGTGTATTTTTTCCCTAGGCAAATCTGGTTAAGCGTATGGAGCAGCAGAATTGCGAAACATTTTTTGGCTTCTCAACCATTTCTTGGCTTCAAACTCCCATATCTCGCGAACGGATTGACCTAACCCAAAAATTCCAGTTGCGTCTGAAAGTAGAAACTCGCCCGATTACAACGGTATGTGTATTTTTTCCCTAGGCCATTCGGGTTAAGCGTTTGGAGCAGCAGAATTACGAAAAATTTTTTGCCTTCTCAACCATTTCTTGGCTTCAAACTCCCATATCTCGCGAACGGATTGACCTAATCCAAAAATTCCTATTGCATCTGAAAGTAGAAACTCGCCCGATTACAAAGGTATGTGTATTTTTTCCCTAGGGCATTCTGGTTAAGCGTTCGGAGCAGCAGAATTGCGAAAAATTTTTTGCCTTCTCAACCATTTCTTTGCTTCAAACTCCCATATCTCGCGAACGGATTGACCTAACCCAAAAATTCCTGTTGCGTCTGAAAGTAGAAACTCGCCCGATTACAACGGTATGTGTATTTTTTCCCTAGGCCATTCGGGTTAAGCGGTTGGAGCAGCAGAATTGTGAAAATTTTTTTGCCTTTCTACCATTTCTTGGCTTCAAACTCCCATATCTCGCGAACGGATTGACCTAACTCGAAAATTCCTATTGCATCTTAAAGTAGAAACTCGCCCGATTACAACGGTATGTATATTTTTTCCCTAGGCCATTCTGGTTAAGCGTTTGGAGCAGCAGAATTGCGAAAAATTTTTTGCCTTCTCAACCATTTCTTGGCTTCAAACTCCCATACCTCGCGAACGGATTGACCTATCCCAAAAATTCCTATTGCATCTTAAAGTAGAAACTCGCCCGATTACAACGGTATGTGTATTTTTTCCCTAGGGCACTCTGGTTAAGCGTTTGGAGCAGCAGATTTGCGAAAAATTTGTTGTCTTCTCAACCATTTCTTAGCTTCAAACTCTCATATCTCGCGAACGGATTGACCTAACTCAAAAATTCCTATTACATTTGAAAGTAGAAACTCGCCCGATTACAATGGTATGTGTATTTTTTCCCTAGGCAATTCTGGTTAAGCGTATGGAGCAGCAGAATTGCGAAACATTTTTTGCCTTCTCAACCATTTCTTGGCTTCAAACTCCCATATCTCGCGAACGAATTGACCTAACCCAAAAATTCCAGTTGCGTCTGAAAGTAGAAACTCGCCCGATTACAACGGTATGTGTATTTTTTCCCTAGGCCATTCGGGTTAAGCGTTTGGAGCAGCAGAATTGCGAAAAATTTTTTGCCTTCTCAACCATTTCTTGGCTTTAAACTCCCATATCTCGCGAACGGATTGACCTAATCCAAAAATTCCTATTGCATCTGAAAGTAGAAACTCGCCCGATTACACGGTATGTGTATTTTTTCCCTAGGGCATTCTGGTTAAGCGTTCGGAGCAGCAGAATTGCGAAAAATTTTTTGCCTTCTCAACCATTTCTTGGCTTCAAACTCCCATATCTCGCGAACGGATTGACCTAACCCAAAAATTCCTGTTGCGTCTGAAAGTAGAAACTCGCCCAATTACAACGGTATGTGTATTTTTTCCCTAGGCCATTCGGGTTAAGCGGTTGGAGCAGCAGAATTGTGAAAATTTTTTTGCCTTTCTACCATTTCTTGGCTTCAAACTCCCATATCTCGCGAACGGATTGACCTAACTCGAAAATTCCTATTGCATCTTAAAGTAGAAACTCGCCCGATTACAACGGTATGTGTATTTTTTCCCTAGGCCATTCTGGTTAAGCGTTTGGAGCAGCAGAATTGCGAAAAATTTTTTGCCTTCTCAACCATTTCTTGGCTTCAAACTCCCATTTCTCGCGAACCGATTGACCTAACCCAAAAATTCCTGTTGCATCTGAAAGTAGAAATTCGCCCGATTACAACGGTATGCGTATTTTTTCCCTAGGCCATTCTGGTTAAGCGTTTGGAGCAGCAGAATTGCGAAAAATTTGTTGTCTTCTCAACCATTTCTTAGCTTCAAACTCCCATATCTCGCGAACGGATTGACCTAACCCAAAAATTCCTATTGCATATGAAAGTAGAAACTCGCCCGATTACAACGGTACGTGTATTTTTCCCCTAGGCCATTCTGGTTAAGCGATTGGAGCAGTAGAAGTGCGAAAAATTTGTTGTGTTGTCAACCACTTCTTAGCTTCAAAGTCCCATATCTCGTGTACGGATTGACCGAACCCAAAAATTCCTATTGTAACGGAAAGTAGAAACTCGCCCGATTAAAACGGTATGCGTATTTTTTCCCTAGGCCATTCTGGTTAAGCGTTTGGAGCAGCAGATTTGCGAAATATTTGTTGTCTTCTCAACCATATCTTAGCTTCAAACTCTCATATCTCGCGAACGGATTGACCTAACCCAAAAATTCCTCGTGCATTTGAAAGTAGAATCTCCCCCGATTACAACGGTACGTGTATTTTTTCCCTAGGTCATTCTGGTTAAGCGTTTGGAGCAGCAGAATTGTGAGAAATTTTTTGCCTTCTCTACCATTTCTTGGCTTCAAACTCCCATATCTCGCGAACGCATTGACCTAACCCAAAAATTCCTGTTGCGTCTGAAAGAAGAAACCCGCCCGATTACAACGTTATGCGTATTTTTTCCCTAGGCCACTCTGGTTAAGCGTTTGGGGCAGCAGATTTGCGAAAAATTGGTTGTCTCCTCAACCATTTCTTAGCTTCAAACTCCCATATCTCGCGAACGGATTGACCTAACCCAAAAATTCCTATTGCATCTGAAAGTAGAAACTCGCCCGATTACAACGGTATGTGTATTTTTTCCCGAGGCCATTCTGGTTAAGCGTTTGGAGAAGCAGAATTGCGAAAAATTTGTTGCCTTCTCAACCATTGCTGGTCTTCAAACTCCCATATCTCGCGAACGGATTGACCTAACCCAAAAATTCCTATTGCATCTGAAAGTAGAAACTCGCCCGATTACAACGATATGTGTATTTTTTCCCTAGGCCATTCTGGTTAAGCGTTTGGAGCAGCAGAATTGTGAAAATTTTTTTGCCTTTTCTACCATTTCTTGGCTTCAAACTCCCATATCTCGCGAACGGATTGACCTAACCCGAAAATTCCTATTGCATCTTAAAGTAGAAACTCGCCCGATTACAACGGTATGTGTATTTTTTCCCTAGGCCATTCTGGTTAAGCGTTTGGAGCAGCAGAATTGCGAAAAATTTTTTGCCTTCTCAACCATTTCTTGGCTTCAATCTCCCATTTCTGGCGAACCGATTGACCTAACCCAAAAATTCCTGTTGCATCTGAAAGTAGAAATTCGCCCTATTACAACGGTATGCGTATTTTTTCACTAGGCCATTCTGGTTAAGCGTTTGGAGCAGCAGAATTGCGAAAAATTTGTTGTCTTCTCAACCATTTCTTAGCTTCAAACTCACATATCTCGCGAACGGATTTACCTAACCCAAAAATTCCTATCGCATATGAAAGTAGAAACTCGCCAGATTACAACGGTACGTGTATTTTTCCCCCAGGCAATTGTGGTTAAGCGATTGGAGCAGCAGAAGTGCGAAAAATTTGTTGTCTTGTCAACCACTTCTTAGCTTCAAAGTCCCATATCTCGCGAACGGATTGACCTAACCCAAAAATTCCTATTGTAACTGAAAGTAGGAACTCGCCCGATTACAACGGTAGGTGTATTTTTTCCCTAGGCAAATCTGGTTAAGCGTATGGAGCAGCAGAATTGCGAAACATTTTTTGCCTTCTCAACCATTTCTTGGCTTCAAACTCCCATATCTCGCGAACGGATTGACCTAACCCAAAAAATCCAGTTGCGTCTGAAAGTAGAAACTCGCCCGATTACAACGGTATGTGTATTTTTTCCCTAGGCCATTCGGGTTAAGCGTTTGGAGCAGCAGAATTGCGAAAAATTTTTTGCCTTCTCAAACATTTCTTGGCTTCAAACTCCCATATCTCGCGAACGGATTGACCTAATCCAAAAATTCCTATTGCATCTGAAAGTAGAAACTCGCCCGATTACAAAGGTATGTGTATTTTTTCCCTAGGGCATTCTGGTTAAGCGTTCGGAGCAGCAGAATTGCGAAAAATTTTTTGCCTTCTCAACCATTTCTTGGCTTCAAACTCCCATATCTCGCGAACGGATTGACCTAACCCAAAAATTCCTGTTGCGTCTGAAAGTAGAAACTCGCCCGATTACAACGGTATGTGTATTTTTTCCCTAGGCCATTCGGGTTAAGCGGTTGGAGCAGCAGAATTGTGAAAATTTTTTTGCCTTTCTACCATTTCTTGGCTTCAAACTCCCATATCTCGCGAACGGATTGACCTAACTCGAAAATTCCTATTGCATCTTAAAGTAGAAACTCGCCCGATTACAACGGTATGTATATTTTTTCCCTAGGCCATTCTGGTTAAGCGTTTGGAGCAGCAGAATTGCGAAAAATTTTTTGCCTTCTCAACCATTTCTTGGCTTCAAACTCCCATACCTCGCGAACGGATTGACCTATCCCAAAAATTCCTATTGCATCTTAAAGTAGAAACTCGCCCGATTACAACGGTATGTGTATTTTTTCCCTAGGGCACTCTGGTTAAGCGTTCGGAGCAGCAGAATTGCGAAAAATTTTTTGCCTTCTCAACCATTTCTTGGCTTCAAACTCTCATATCTCGCGAACGGATTGACCTAACCCAAAAATTCCAGTTGCGTCTGAAAGTAGAAACTCGCCCGATTACAACGGTTTGTGTATTTTTTCCCTAGGCCATTCGGGTTAAGCGGTTGGAGCAGCAGAATTGTGAAAATTTTTTTGCCTTTCTACCATTTCTTGGCTTCAAACTCCCATATCTCGCGAACGGATTGACCTAACTCGAAAATTCCTATTGCATCTTAAAGTAGAAACTCGCCCGATTACAACGGTATGTGTATTTTTTCCCTAGGCCATTCTGGTTAAGCGTTTGGAGCAGCAGATTTGCGAAATATTTGTTGTCTTCTCAACCATTTCTTGGCTTCAAACTCCCATATCTCGCGAACGGATTGACCTAACCCAAAAATTCCTATTGCATCTGAAAGTAGAAACTCGCCCAATTACATCGGTATGTGTATTTTTCCCTAGGCCATTCTGGTTAAGCGTTTGGAGCAGCAGAATTGCGAAAAATTTTTTGCCTTCTCAACCATTTCTTGGCTTCAAACTCCCATATCTCGCGAACGGATTGACCTAACCCAAAAATTCTTATTGCATCTGAAAGTAGAATCTCGCCCGATTTCAACGGTATGTGTATTTTTTCCCTAGGCCATTCTGGTTAAGCGCTTGGAGCAGCAGAAGTGAGAAAAATTTGTTGCCTTCTCAACCATTTCTTGTGTTCAAACTCCCATATCTCGCGAACGGATTGACCCAACCCAAAAATTCCTATTGCATCTGAAAGTAGAAACTCGCCCGATTACAACGCTATGTGTATTTTTTCCCTAGGCCATTCTGGTTAAGCGTTTGGAGCAGCAGAATTGCGAAAAATTTTTTGCCTTCTCAACCATTTCTTGTCTTCAAACTCCCATATCTCGCGAACGGATTGACCCAACCCAAAAATTCCTATTGCATCTGAAAGTAGAAACTCGCCCGATCCCAACGGTATGTGTATTTTCTCCCTAGGCCATTCTGGTTAAGCGTTTGGAGCAGCAGAATTGCGAAAAATTTTTTGCCTTCTCAACCATTTCTTGGCTTCAAACTCCCATATCTCGCGAACCGATTGACCTAACCCAAAAATTCCTATTGCATCTGAAAGTAGAAACTCGCCCGATTACAACGGTGTGTGTATTTTTTCCCTAGGCCATTCTGGTTAAGCGATTGGAGCAGTAGAAGTGCGAAAAGTTTGTTGCCTTGTCAACCATTTCTTAGCTTCAAAGTCCCATATCTCGCGAACGGATTGACCTAACCCAAAAATTCCTATTGTAAGTGAAAGTAGATACTCGCCCGATTACAACGGTACGCGTATTTTTTCCCTAGGCCATTCTGGTTAAGCGTTTGGAACAGCAGATTTGCGAAAAATTTGTTGTCTTCTCAACCATATCTTAGCTTCAAACTCTCATATCTCGCGAACGGATGGACCTAACCCAAAAATTCCTATTGCTTTTGAAAGTAGAAACTCGCCCGATTACAACGGTATGTGTATTTTTTCCCTAGGCCATTCTGGTTAAGCGTTTGAAGCAGCAGAATTGCGAAAAATTTTTTGCCTTCTCATCCATTTCTTAGCTTCATACTCCCATACCTCGCGAACGGATTGACCTAACCGAAAAATTCCTGTTGCATCTGAAGGTAGAAACTTGCCCGATTACAACGGTATGCGTATTTTTCCCCTAGGCCATTCTGGTTAAGCGTTTGGAGCAGCAGAATTGCGAATAATTTGTTGTCTTCTCAACCATTTCTTAGCTTCAAACTCCCATATCTCGCGAACGGATTGACCTAACCCAAAAATTCTTATTGCATCTGAAAGTAGAAACTCGCCCGATTACAACGGTATGTGTATTTTTTCCCTAGGCCATTCTGGTTAAGCGTTTGGAGCAGCAGAATTGCGAAAAATTTTTTGCGTTCTCAACCATTACTTGTCTTCAAACTCCCATATCTCGCGAACGGATTGACCCAACCAAAAAATTCCTATTGCATCTGAAAGTAGAAACTCGCCCGATCACAACGGTATATGTATTTTTTCCCTAGGCCATTCTGGTTAAGCGTTTGGAGCAGCAGAATTGTGAAAAATTTTTCGCCTTTTCTACCATTTCTTGGCTTCAAACTCCCATATCTCGCGAACGGATTGACCTAACCCAAAAATTCCTATTGCATCTGAAAGTAGAAACTCGCCCAATTACATCGGTATGTGTATTTTTCCCTAGGCCATTCTGGTTAAGCGTTTGGAACAGCAGATTTGCGAAAAATTTTTTGCCTTCTCAACCATTTCTTGGCTTCAAACTCCCATATCTCGCGAAAGGATTGACCTAACCCAAAAATTCTTATTGCATCTGAAAGTAGAATCTCGCCCGATTTCAACGGTATGTGTATTTTTTCCCTAGGCCATTCTGGTTAAGCACTTGGAGCAGCAGAAGTGAGAAAAATTTGTTGCCTTCTCAACCATTTCTTGTGTTCAAACTCCCATATCTCGCGAACGGATTGACCCAACCCAAAAATTCCTATTGCATCTGAAAGTAGAAACTCGCCCGATTACAACGCTATGTGTATTTTTTCCCTAGGCCATTCTGGTTAAGCGTTTGGAGCAGCAGAATTGCGAAAAATTTTTTGCCTTCTCAACCATTTCTTGTCTTCAAACTCCCATATCTCGCGAACGGATTGACCCAACCCAAAAATTCCTATTGCATCTGAAAGTAGAAACTCGCCCGATCACAACGGTATGTGTATTTTCTCCCTAGGCCATTCTGGTTAAGCGTTTGGAGCAGCAGAATTGCGAAAAATTTTTTGCCTTCTCAACCATTTCTTGGCTTCAAACTCCCATATCTCGCGAACCGATTGACCTAACCCAAAAATTCCTATTGCATCTGAAAGTAGAAACTCGCCCGATTACAACGGTGTGTGTATTTTTTCCCTAGGCCATTCTGGTTAAGCGATTGGAGCAGTAGAAGTGCGAAGAGTTTGTTGTCTTGTCAACCATTTCTTAGCTTCAAAGTCCCATATCTCGCGAACGGATTGACCTAACCCAAAAATTCCTATTGTAACTGAAAGTAGATACTCGCCCGATTACAACGGTACGCGTATTTTTTCCCTAGGCCATTCTGGTTAAGCGTTTGGAACAGCAGATTTGCGAAAAATTTGTTGTCTTCTCAACCATATCTTAGCTTCAAACTCTCATATCTCGCGAACGGATGGACCTAACCCAAAAATTCCTATTGCTTTTGAAAGTAGAAACTCGCCCGATTACAACGGTATGTGTATTTTTTCCCTAGGCCATTCTGGTTAAGCGTTTGGAGCTGCAGAATTGCGAAAAATTTTTTGCGTTCTCAACCATTACTTGTCTTCAAACTCCCATATCTCGCGAACGGATTGAACCAACCAAAAAATTCCTATTGCATCTGAAAGTAGAAACTCGCCCGATCACAACGGTATATGTATTTTTTCCCTAGGCCATTCAGGTTAAGCGTTTGGAGCAGCAGAATTGTGAAAAATTTTTTGCCTTTTCTACCATTTCTTGGCTTCAAACTCCCATTTCTCGCGAACGGATTTACCTAACCCAAAAATTCCTGTTGCATCTGAAAGTAGAAACTCGCTCCATTACAACGGTGTGGGTATTTTTTCACTAGGCCATTCTGGTTAAGCGTTTGGAGCAGCAGAATTGCGAAAAATTTGTTGTCTTCTCAACCATTTCTTAGATCGAAACACCCATATCTCGCGAACCGATTGACCTAACCCAAAAATTCCTATTGCATTTGAAAGTAGAAACTCGCCCGATTACAACGGTAGGTGTATTTTTCCCCTAGGCCATTCTGGTTAAGCGATTGGAGCAGTAGAAGTGCGAAAAATTTGTTGTCTTCTCAACCATATCTTAGCTTCAAACTCTCATATCTCGCGAACGGATCGACCTAACCCAAAAATTCCTATTGCATTTGAAAGTAGAAACTCGCCCGATTACAACGGTATGTGTATTTTTCCCTAGGCCATTCTGGTTATGCGTTTGGAGCAGCAGAATTGCGAAAAATTTTTTGTCTTCTCAACCATTTCTTAGATTCAAACTCCCATATCTCGCGAACGGATTGAACTAACCCAAAAATTCCTGTTGCGTCTGAAAGTAGAAACTCGCCCGGTTACAACGGTATTTGTATTTTTTCCCTAGGCCATTCTGGTTAAGCGTTTGGTGCAGCAGAATTGCGAAAAATTTGTTGTCTTCTCAACCATTTCTTAGCTTCAAAGTCCCATATATCGCGAACGGATTGACCTAACCCAAAAATTCCTGTTGCATCTGAAAGTAGAAACTCGCCCGATTACAACGGTATGTGTATTTTTCCCCTAGGCCATTCTGGTTAAGCGATTGGAGCAGCAGAATTGCGAAAAATTTGTTGTCTTGACAAACATTTCTTAGCTTCAAACTCCCATATCTCGCGAACGGATTGAACTAACCCAAAAATTCCTGTTGCGTCTGAAAGTAGAAACTCGCCCGGTTACAACGGTATTTGTATTTTTTCCCTAGGCCATTCTGGTTAAGCGTTTGGTGCAGCAGAATTGCGAAAAATTTGTTGTCTTCTCAACCATTTCTTAGCTTCAAAGTCCCATATCTCGCGAACGGATTGACCTAACCCAAAAATTCCTGTTGCATCTGAAAGTAGAAACTCGCCCGATTACAACGGTATGTGTATTTTTCCCTTAGGCCATTCTGGTTAAGCGATTGGAGCAGCAGAATTGCGAAAAATTTGTTGTCTTGACAAACATTCCTTAGCTTCAAAGTCCCATATCTCGCGAACGGATTGACTTAACCCAAAAATTCCTATTGCATTTGAAAGTAGAAACTCGCCCGATCACAACGGTATATGTATTTTTTCCCTAGGCCATTCTGGTTAAGCGTTTGGAGCAGCAGAATTGTGAAAAATTTTTTGCCTTTTCTACCATTTCTTGGCTTCAAACTCCCATTTCTCGGGAACGGATTTACCTAACCCAAAAATTCCTGTTGCATCTGAAAGTAGAAACTCGCCCCATTACAATGGTGTGGGTATTTTTTCACTAGGCCATTCTGGTTAAGCGTTTGGAGCAGCAGAATTGCGAAAAATTTGTTGTCTTCTCAACCATTTCTTAGATCGAAACTCCCATATCTCGCGAACCGATTGACCTAACCCAAAAATTCCTGTTGCATTTGAAAGTAGAAACTCGCCCGATTACAGCGGTAGGTGTATTTTTCGCCTAGGCCATTCTGGTTAAGCGATTGGAGCAGTAGAAGTGCGAAAAATTTGTTGTCTTCTCAACCATATCTTAGCTTCAAACTCTCATATCTCGCGAACGGATCGACCTAACCCAAAAATTCCTGTTGCATTTGAAAGTAGAAACTCGCCCGATTACAACGCTATTTGTATTTTTTCCCTAGGCCATTCTGGTTAAGCGTTTGGTGCAGCAGAATTGCGAAAAATTTGTTGTCTTCTCAACCATTTCTTAGCTTCAAAGTCCCATATCTCGCGAACGGATTGACCTAACCCAAAAATTCCTATTGCATCTGAAAGTAGAAACTCGCCCAATTACAACGGTATGTGTATTTTTTCCCTAGGCCATTCTGGTTAAGCGCTTGGAGCAGCAGAAGTGAGAAAAATTTGTTGCCTTCTCAACCATTTCTTGTGTTCAAACTCCCATATCTCGCGAACGGATTGAGCCAACCCAAAAATTCCTATTGCATCTGAAAGTAGAAACTCGCCCGGTTACAACGGTGTGTGTATTTTTTCAAAAGCCCATTCTGGTGAAGCGTTTGGAGCAGCAGAATTGCGAAAAATTTGTTGTCTTCTCAAACATTTCTTAGCTTGAAACTCCCATATCTCGCGAACCGAATGACCTAACCCAAAAATTCCTATTGCATTTGAAAGTAGAAACTCGCCCGATTACAACGGTAGGTGTATTTTTCCCATAGGCCATTCTGGTTAAGCGATTGGAGCAGTAGAAGTGCGAAAAATTTGTTGTCTTGTCAACCATTTCTTAGCTTCAAAGTCCCATATCTCGCGAACGGATGGACCTAACCCAAAAATTCCTATTGTAACTGAAAGTAGAAACTCGCCCGATTACAACGGTACGCGTATTTTTTCCCTAGGCCATTCTGGTTAAGCGTTTGGAGCAGCAGATTTGCGAAAAATTTGTTGTCTTCTCAACCATATCTTAGCTTCAAACTCTCATATCTCGCGAACGGATTGACCTAACCCAAAAATTCCTATTGCATTTGAAAGTAGAAACTCGCCCGATTACAACGGTACGTGTATTTTTTCCCTAGGCCATTCTGGTTAAGCGCTTGGAGCAGCAGAAGTGAGAAAAATTTGTTGCCTTCTCAACCATTTCTTGTGTTCAAACTCCCATATCTCGCGAACGGATTGACCCAACCCAAAAATTCCTATTGCATCTGAAAGTAGAAACTCGCCCGATTACAACGGTGTGTGTATTTTTTCAAAAGCCCATTCTGGTGAAGCGTTTGGAGCAGCAGAATTGCGAAAAATTTGTTGTCTTCTCTACCATTTCTTGGCTTCAAACTCCCATATCTCGCGAACGGATTGACCTAACCCAAAAATTCCTGTTGCATCTGAAAGTAGAAACTCGCCCGATTACAACAGTATGGGTATTTTTTCCCTAGGCCATTCTGGTTAAGCGTTTGGAGCAGCAGAAGTGCGAAAAATTTGTTGTCTTCTCAACCATTTCTTGTCTTCAAACTACCATATCTCGCGAACGGATTGACCTAACCCAAAAATTCGTATTGCATCTGAAAGTAGAAACTCGCCCGATTACAACGGTATGTGTATTTTTTCCCTAGGCCATTCTGGTTAAGCGTTTGGAGCAGCAGAATTGTGAAAAATTTTTTGCCTTTTCTACCATTTCTTGGTTTCAAACTCCCATTTCTCGCGAACGGATTGACCTAACCCAAAAATTCCTGTTGCATCTGAAAGTAGAAACTCGCCCGATTACAAGGGTATGGGTATTTTTTCCCTAGGCCATTCTGGTTAAGCGTTTGGAGCAGCAGAATTGCGAAAAATTTTTTGCCTTCTCAACCATTACTTAGCTTCAAACTCCCATATCTCGCGAACGGATTGACCTAACCCAAAAATTCCTGTTGCATCTGAAGGTAGAAACTTGCCCGATAACAACGGTATGCGTATTTTTTCCCTAGGCCATTCTGGTTAAGCGTTTGGAGCAGCAGAATTGCGAATAATTTGTTGTCTTCTCAACCATTTCTTAGCTTCAAACTCCCATATCTCGCGAACGGATTGACCTAACCCAAAAATTCTTATTGCATCTGAAAGTAGAAACTCGCCCGATTACAACGGTATGCGTATTTTTTCCCTAGGCCATTCTGGTTAAGCGTTTGGAGCAGCAGAAGTGCGAAAAATTTGTTGTCTTCTCAAACATTTCTTAGCTTCAAAGTCCCATATCTCGCGAACGGATGGACCTAACCCAAAAATTCCTATTGTAACTGAAAGTAGAAACTCGCCCGATTACAACGGTACGCGTATTCTTTCCCTAGGCCATTCTGGTTAAGCGTTTGGAGCAGCAGATTTGCGAAAAATTTGGTGTCTTCTCAACCATATCTTAGCTTCAAACTCTCATATCTCGCGAACGGATTGACCTAACCCAAAAATTCCTATTGCATCTGAAAGTAGAAACTCGCCCGATTACAACGGTGTGTGTATTTTTTCAAAAGCCCATTCTGGTGTAGCGTTTGGAGCAGCAGAATTGCGAAAAATTTGTTGTCTTCTCTACCATTTCTTGGCTTCAAACTCCCATATCTCGCGAACGGATTGACCTAACCCAAAAATTCCTATTGCATCTGAAAGTAGAAACTCGCCCAATTACAACGGTATGTTTTTTTTTTCCCTAGGCCATTCTGGTTAAGCGTTTGGAGCAGCAGAATTGCGAAAAATTTTTTGCCTTCTCAACCATTTCTTGGCTTCAAACTCCCATATCTCGCGAACGGATTGACCTAACCCAAAAATTCTCATTGCATCTGAAAGTAGAAACTCGCCCGATTACAACGGTGTGTGTATTTTTTCCCTAGCCCATTCTGGTGAAGCGTTTGGAGCAGCAGAATTGCGAAAAATTTGTTGTCTTCTCAACCATTTCTTGGCTTCAAACTCCCATATCAAGCGAACGGATTGACCTAACCCAAAAATTCCTGTTGCGTCTGAAAGTAGAAACTCGCCCGATTACAACGGCATGTGTATTTTTTCCCTAGCCCATTCTGGTGAAGCGTTTGGAGCAGCAGAATTGCGAAAAATTTGTTGTCTTCTCAACCATTTCTTGGATTCAAACTCCCATATCAAGCGAACGGATTGACCTAACCCAAAAATTCCTGTTGCGTCTGAAAGTAGAAACTCGCCCGATTACAACGGCATGTGTATTTTTTCCCTAGCCCATTCTGGTTAAGCGTTTGGAGCAGCAGAATTGCGAAAAATTTTTTGCCTTCTCTACCATTCCGTGGATTCAAACTCCCATACCTCGCGAACGGATTGACCTAACCCAAAAATTCCTATTGCATCTGAAAGTAGAAACTCGCCCGATTACAACGGTATGTGTATTTTTTCCCTAGGCCATTCTGGTTAAGCGTTTGAAGCAGCAGAATTGCGAAAAATTTTTTGCCTTCTCAACCATTTCTTGGTTTCAAACTCCCATTTCTCGCGAACGGATTGACCTAACCCAAAAATTCCTGTTGCATCTGAAAGTAGAAACTCGCCCGATTACAAGGGTATGGGTATTTTTTCCCTAGGGCATTCTGGTTAAGCGTTTGGAGCAGCAGAATTGCGAAAAATTTGTTGTCTTCTCAAATATTTCTTAGCTTGAAACTCCCATATCTCGCGAACCGATTGACCTAACCCAAAAATTCCTATTGCATTTGAAAGTAGAAACTCGCCCGATTACAACGGTACGCGTATTTTTTCCCTAGGCCATTCTGGTTAAGCGTTTGGAGCAGCAGATTTGCGAAAAATTTGTTGTCTTCTCGACCATATCTTAGCTTCAAACTCTCATATCTCGCGAACGGATTGACCTAACCCAAAAATTCCTATTGCATTTGAAAGTAGAAACTCGCCCGATTACAACGGTATGTGTATTTTTTCCCTAGGCCATTCTGGTTAAGCGTTTGAAGCAGCAGAATTGCGAAAAATTTTTTGCCTTCTCAACCATTTCTTGTCTTCAAACTCCCATATCTCGCGAACGGATTGACCCAACCCAAAAATTCCTATTGCATCTGAAAGTAGAAACTCGCCCGATCACAACGGTATGTGTATTTTTTCCCTAGGCCATTCTGGTTAAGCGTTTGGAGCAGCAGAATTGCGAAAAATTTTTTGCCTTCTCAACCATTTCTTGGTTTCAAACTCCCATTTCTCGCGAACGGATTGACCTAACCCAAAAATTCCTGTTGCATCTGAAAGTAGAAACTCGCCCGATTACAAGGGTATGGGTATTTTTTCCCTAGGGCATTCTGGTTAAGCGTTTGGAGCAGCAGAATTGCGAAAAATTTGTTGTCTTCTCAAATATTTCTTAGCTTGAAACTCCCATATCTCGCGAACCGATTGACCTAACCCAAAAATTCCTATTGCATTTGAAAGTAGAAACTCGCCCGATTACAACGGTACGCGTATTTTTTCCCTAGGCCATTCTGGTTAAGCGTTTGGAGCAGCAGATTTGCGAAAAATTTGTTGTCTTCTCGACCATATCTTAGCTTCAAACTCTCATATCTCGCGAACGGATTGACCTAACCCAAAAATTCCTATTGCATTTGAAAGTAGAAACTCGCCCGATTACAACGGTATGTGTATTTTCTCCCTAGGCCATTCTGGTTAAGCGTTTGAAGCAGCAGAATTGCGAAAAATTTTTTGCCTTCTCAACCATTACTTAGCTTCAAACTCCCATATCTCGCGAACGGATTGACCTAACCCAACAATTCCTGTTGCATCTGAAAGTAGAAACTTGCCCGATAACAACGGTATGCGTATTTTTTCCCTAGGCCATTCTGGTTAAGCGTTTGGAGCAGCAGAATTGCGAATAATTTGTTGTCTTCTCAACCATTTCTTAGCTTCAAACTCCCATATCTCGCGAACGGATTGACCTAACCCAAAAATTCTTATTGCATTTGAAAGTAGAAACTCGCCCGATTAAAACGGTATGTGTATTTTTTCCCTAGGCCATTCTGGTTAAGCGTTTGGAGCAGCAGAATTGCGAATAATTTGTTGTCTTCTCAACAATTTCTTAGCTTCAAACTCCCATATCTCGCGAACCGATTGACCCAACCCAAAAATTCCTATTGCATCTGAAAGTAGAAACTCGCCCAATTACAACGGTATGTGTATTTTTTCCCTAGGCCATTCTGGTTAAGCGCTTGGAGCAGCAGAGGTGAGAAAAATTTGTTGCCTTCTCAACCATTTCTTGTGTTCAAACTCCCATATCTCGCGAACGGATTGACCCAACCCAAAAATTCCTATTGCATCTGAAAGTAGAAACTCGCCCGATTACAACGGTGTGTGTATTTTTTCAAAAGCCCATTCTGGTGAAGCGTTTGGAGCAGCAGAATTGGGAAAAATTTGTTGTCTTCTCTACCATTTCTTGGCTTCAAACTCCCATATCTCGCGAACGGATCGACCTAACCCAAAAATTCTTATTGCATCTGAAAGTAGAAACTCGCCAGATTCCAACGGGATGTGTATTTTTTCCCTAGGCCATTCTGGTTAAGCGCTTGGAGCAGCAGAAGTGAGAAAAATTTGTTGCCTTCTCAACCATTTCTTGTGTTCAAACTCCCATATCTCGCGAACGGATTGACCCAACCCAAAAATTCCTATTGCATCTGAAAGTAGAAACTCGCCCGATTACAACGGTGTGTGTATTTTTTCCCTAGCCCATTCTGGTGAAGCGTTTGGAGCAGCAGAATTGCGAAAAATTTGTTGTCTTCTCAACCATTTCTTGGCTTCAAACTCCCATATCAAGCGAACGGATTGACCTAACCCAAAAATTCCTGTTGCGTCTGAAAGTAGAAACTCGCCCGATTACAACGGCATGTGTATTTTTTCCCTAGCCCATTCTGGTGAAGCGTTTGGAGCAGCAGAATTGCGAAAAATTTGTTGTCTTCTCAACCATTTCTTGGATTCAAACTCCCATATCAAGCGAACGGATTGACCTAACCCAAAAATTCCTGTTGCGTCTGAAAGTAGAAACTCGCCCGATTACAACGGCATGTGTATTTTTTCCCTAGCCCATTCTGGTTAAGCGTTTGGAGCAGCAGAATTGCGAAAATTTTTTTGCCTTCTCTACCATTTCTTGGATTCAAACTCCCATACCTCGCGAACGGATTGACCTAACCCAAAAATTCCTATTGCATCTGAAAGTAGAAACTCGCCCGATTACAACGGTATGTGTATTTTTTCCCTAGGCCATTCTGGTTAAGCGTTTGAAGCAGCAGAATTGCGAAAAATTTTTTGCCTTCTCAACCATTTCTTGTCTTCAAACTCCCATATCTCGCAAACGGATTGACCCAACCCAAAAATTCCTATTGCATCTGAAAGTAGAAACTCGCCCGATTACAACGGTGTGTGTATTTTTTCAAAAGCCCATTCTGGTGAAGCGTTTGGAGCAGCAGAATTGCGAAAAATTTGTTGTCTTCTCTACCATTTCTTGGCTTCAAACTCCCATATCTCGCGAACGGATTGACCCAACCCAAAAATTCCTATTGCATCTGAAAGTAGAAACTCGCCCGATTACAACGTTGTGTGTATTTTTTCCCTAGCCCATTCTGGTGAAGCGTTTGGAGCAGCAGAATTGCGAAAAATTTGTTGTCTTCTCAACCATTTCTTGGCTTCAAACTCCCATATCAAGCGAACGGATTGACCTAACCCAAAAATTCCTGTTGCTTTTGAAAGTAGAAACTCGCCCGATTACAACGGCATGTGTATTTTTTCCCTAGCCCATTCTGGTGAAGCGTTTGGAGCAGCAGAATTGCGAAAAATTTGTTGTCTTCTCAACCATTTCTTGGATTCAAACTCCCATATCAAGCGAACGGATTGACCTAACCCAAAAATTCCTGTTGCGTCTGAAAGTAGAAACTCGCCCGATTACAACGGCATGTGTATTTTTTCCCTAGCCCATTCTGGTTAAGCGTTTGGAGCAGCAGAATTGCGAAAAATTTTTTGCCTTCTCTACCATTTCTTGGATTCAAACTCCCATACCTCGCGAACGGATTGACCTAACCCAAAAATTCCTATTGCATCTGAAAGTAGAAACTCGCCCGATTACAACGGTATGTGTATTTTTTCCCTAGGCCATTCTGGTTAAGCGTTTGAAGCAGCAGAATTGCGAAAAATTTTTTGCCTTCTCAACCATTTCTTGTCTTCAAACTCCCATATCTCGCGAACGGATTGATCCAACCCAAAAATTCCTATTGCATCTGAAAGTAGAAACTCGCCCGATCACAACGGTATGTGTATTTTTTCCCTAGGCCATTCTGGTTAAGCGTTTGGAGCAGCAGAATTGCGAAAAATTTTTTGCCTTCTCAACCATTTCTTGGCTTCAAACTCCCATATCTCGCGAACCGATTGACCTAACCCAACAATTCCTATTGCATTTGAAAGTAGAAACTCGCCCGATTACAACGGTAGGTTTATTTTTCCCCTAGGCCATTCTGGTTAAGCGATTGGAGCAGTAGAAGTGCGAAAAGTTTGTTGTCTTGTCAACCATTTCTTAGCTTCAAAGTCCCATATCTCGCGAACGGATGGACCTAACCCAAAAATTCCTATTGTAACTGAAAGTAGAAACTCGCCCGATTACAACGGTACGTGTATTTTTTCCCTAGGTCATTCTGGTTAAGCGTTTGGAGCAGTAGAATTGTGAAAAATTTTTTGCCTTCTCTACCATTTCTTGGCTTCAAACTCCCATATCTCGCGAACGGATTGACCTAACCCAAAAATTCCTATTGCATCTGAAAGTAGAAACTCGCCCAATTACAACGGTATGTGTATTTTTTCCCTAGGCCATTCTGGTTAAGCCTTTGGAGCAGCAGAATTGCGAAAAATTTTTTGCCTTCTCAACCATTTCTTGGCTTCAAACTCCCATTTCTCGCGAACGGATTGACCTAACCCAAAAATTCCTGTTGCATCTGGAAGTAGAAACTCGCCCGATTACAAGCGTATGGGTATTTTTTCCCTAGGCCATTCTGGTTAAGCGTTTGGAGCAGCAGAATTGCGAAAAATTTTTTGCCTTCTCAACCATTTCTTGTTTTCAAACTCCCATATCTCGCGAACGGATTGACCTAACCCAAAAATTCCTATTGCATCTGAAAGTAGAAACTCGCCCGACTACAACGGTATGTGTATTTTTTCCCTAGGCCATTCTGGTTAAGCGTTTGGAGCAGCAGAATTGTGAAAAATTTTTTGCCTTTTCTACCATTTCTTGGTTTCAAACACCCATTTCTCGCGAACGGATTGACCTAACCCAAAAATTCCTGTTGCATCTGAAAGTAGAAACTCGCCCGATTACAACGGTATGTGTATTTTTTCCCTAGGCCATTCTGGTTAAGCGTTTGGAGCAGCAGAATTGTGAAAAATTTTTTGCCTTTTCTACCATTTCTTGGTTTCAAACTCCCATTTCTCGCGAACGGATTGACCTAACCCAAAAATTCCTGTTGCATGTGAAAGTAGAAACTCGCCCGATTACAAGCGTATGGGTATTTTTTCCCTAGGCCATTCTGGATAAGCGTTTGGAGCAGCAGAATTGCGAAAAATTTTTTGCCTTCTCAACCATTTCTTGTCTTCAAACTCCCATATCTCGCGAACGGATTGATCCAACCCAAAAATTCCTATTGCATCTGAAAGTAGAAACTCGCCCGATCACAACGGTATGTGTATTTTTTCCCTAGGCCATTCTGGTTAAGCGTTTGGAGCAGCAGAATTGCGAAAAATTTTTTGCCTTCTCAACCATTTCTTGGCTTCAAACTCCCATATCTCGCGAACCGATTGACCTAACCCAACAATTCCTATTGCATTTGAAAGTAGAAACTCGCCCGATTACAACGGTAGGTTTATTTTTCCCCTAGGCCATTCTGGTTAAGCGATTGGAGCAGTAGAAGTGCGAAAAGTTTGTTGTCTTGTCAACCATTTCTTAGCTTCAAAGTCCCATATCTCGCGAACGGATTGACCTAACCCAAAAATTCCTATTGTAACTGAAAGTAGAAACTCGCCCGATTACAACGGTACGCGTATTTTTTCCCTAGGCCATTCTGGTTAAGCGTTTGGAGCAGCAGATTTGCGAAAAATTTGTTGTCTTCTCAACCATATCTTAGCTTCAAACTCTCATATCTCGCGAACGGATTGACCTAACCCAAAAATTCCTATTGCATTTGAAAGTAGAAACTCGCCCGATTACAACGGTACGTGTATTTTTTCCCTAGGTCATTCTGGTTAAGCGTTTGGAGCAGTAGAATTGTGAAAAATTTTTTGCCTTCTCTACCATTTCTTGGCTTCAAACTCCCATATCTCGCGAACGGATTGACCTAACCCAAAAATTCCTATTGCATCTGAAAGTAGAAACTCGCCCAATTACAACGGTATGTGTATTTTTTCCCTAGGCCATTCTGGTTAAGCCTTTGGTGCAGCAGATTTGCGAAAAATTTGTTGTCTTCTCAACCATTTCTTAGCTTCAAAGTCCCATATCTCGCGAACGGATTGACCTAACCCAAAAATTCCTATTGTAACTGAAAGTAGAAACACGCCCGATTACAGCGGTAAGCGTATTTTTTCCCTAGGCCATTCTGGTTAAGCGTTTGGAGCAGCAGAATTGCGAAAAATTTGTTGTCTTCTCAAACATTTCTTAGCTTGAAACTCCCATATCTCGCGAACCGATTGACCTAACCCAAAAATTCCTATTGCATTTGAAAGTAGAAACTCGCCCGATTACAACGGTACGCGTATTTTTTCCCTAGGCCATTCTGGTTAAGCGTTTGGAGCAGCAGAATTGTGAAAAATTTTTTGCCTTTTCTACCATTTCTTGGTTTCAAACTCCCATTTCTCGCGAACGGATTGACCTAACCCAAAAATTCCTGTTGCATCTGAAAGTAGAAACTCGCCCGATTACAACGGTATGTGTATTTTTTCCCTAGGCCATTCTGGTTAAGCGTTTGGAGCAGCAGAATTGTGAAAAATTTTTTGCCTTTTCTACCATTTCTTGGTTTCAAACTCCCATTTCTCGCGAACGGATTGACCTAACCCAAAAATTCCTGTTGCATCTGAAAGTAGAAACTCGCCCGATTACAAGGGTATGGGTATTTTTTCCCTAGGCCATTCTGGATAAGCGTTTGGAGCAGCAGAATTGCGAAAAATTTTTTGCCTTCTCAACCATTTCTTGGCTTCAAACTCCCATATCTCGCGAACGGATTGACCTAACCCAAAAATTCTTATTGCATCTGAAAGTAGAAACTCGCCCGATTACAAGGGTATGGGTATTTTTTCCCTAGGCCATTCTGGTTAAGCGTTTGGAGCAGCAGAATTGTGAAAAATTTTTTGCCTTTTCTACCATTTCTTGGTTTCAAACTCCCATTTCTCGCGAACGGATTGACCTAACCCAAAAATTCCTGTTGCATCTGAAAGTAGAAACTCGCCCGATTACAAGGGTATGGGTATTTTTTCCCTAGGCCATTCTGGTTAAGCGTTTGGAGCAGCAGAATTGTGAAAAATTTTTTGCCTTTTCTACCATTTCTTGGTTTCAAACTCCCATTTCTCGCGAACGGATTGACCTAACCCAAAAATTCCTGTTGCATCTGAAAGTAGAAACTCGCCCGATTACAACGGTACGCGTATTTTTTCCCTAGGCAATTCTGGTTAAGCGTTTGGAGCAGCAGAATTGCGATTAATTTGTTGTCTTCTCAACCATTTCTGGTCTTCAAACTCCCATATCTCGCGAACGGATTGACCTAACCCAAAAATTCTTGTTGCATCTGAAAGTAGAAACTCGCCCGATTACAACGGTACGTGTATTTTACCCCGTAGGCCATTCTGGTTAAGCGGTTTGAGCAGCAGAATTGCGAAAAATTTTTTGCCTTCTCAACCATTTCTTGTTTTCAAACTCCCATATCTCGCGAACGGATTGACCTAGCCCAAAAATTCCTATTGCATCTGAAAGTAGAAACTCGCCCGATTACAACGGTATGTGTATTTTTTCCCTAGGCTATTCTGGTTAAGCGTTTGGAGCAGCAGAATTGTGAAAAATTTTTTGCCTTTTCTACCATTTCTTGGTTTCAAACCCCCATTTCTCGCGAACGGATTGACCTAACCCAAAAATTCCTGTTGCATCTGAAAGTAGAAACTCGCCCGATTACAACGGTATGTGTATTTTTTCCCTAGGCCATTCTGGTTAAGCGTTTGGAGCAGCAGAATTGTGAAAAATTTTTTGCCTTTTCTACCATTTCTTGGTTTCAAACTCCCATTTCTCGCGAACGGATTGACCTAACCCAAAAATTTCTGTTGCATCTGAAAGTAGAAACTCGCCCGATTACAAGCGTATGGGTATTTTTTCCCTAGGCCATTCTGGATAAGCGTTTGAAGCAGCAGAATCGCGAAAAATTTGTTGTCTTCTCAAACATTTCTTAGCTTGAAACTCCCATATCTCGCGAACCGATTGACCTAACCCAAAAATTCCTATTGCATTTGAAAGTAGAAACTCGCCCGATTACAACGGTAGGTGTATTTTTCAACTAGGCCATTCTGGTTAAGCGATTGGAGCAGTAGAAGTGCGAAAAATTTGTTGTCTTGTCAACCATTTCTTAGCTTCAAAGTCCCATATCTCGCGAACGGATGGACCTAACCCAAAAATTCCTATTGTAACTGAAAGTAGAAACTCGCCCGATTACAACGGTACGCGTATTTTTTCCCTAGGCCATTCTGGTTAAGCGTTTGGTGCAGCAGATTTGCGAAAAATTTGTTGTCTTCTCAACCATTTCTTAGCTTCAAAGTCCCATATCTCGCGAACGGATTGACCTAACCCAAAAATTCCTATTGTAACTGAAAGTAGAAACACGCCCGATTACAGCGGTAAGCGTATTTTTTCCCTAGGCCATTCTGGTTAAGCGTT
Source organism: Ptiloglossa arizonensis (assembly GCF_051014685.1). Lineage (NCBI taxonomy): Eukaryota > Metazoa > Arthropoda > Insecta > Hymenoptera > Colletidae > Ptiloglossa > Ptiloglossa arizonensis. The sequence goes on along the minus strand of NW_027478778.1, from coordinate 142,349 downwards.
TGGAGCAGCAGAATTGCGAAAAATTTGTTGTCTTCTCAAACATTTCTTAGCTTGAAACTCCCATATCTCGCGAACCGATTGACCTAACCCAAAAATTCCTATTGCATTTGAAAGTAGAAACTCGCCCGATTACAACGGTACGCGTATTTTTTCCCTAGGCCATTCTGGTTAAGCGTTTGGAGCAGCAGAATTGTGAAAAATTTTTTGCCTTTTCTAACATTTCTTGGATTCAAACTCCCATTTCTCGCGAACGGATTGACCTAACCCAAAAATTCCTGTTGCATCTGAAAGTAGAAACTCGCCCGATTACAACGGTATGTGTATTTTTTCCCTAGGCCATTCTGGTTAAGCGTTTGGAGCAGCAGAATTGTGAAAAATTTTTTGCCTTTTCTACCATTTCTTGGTTTCAAACTCCCATTTCTCGCGAACGGATTGACCTAACCCAAAAATTCCTGTTGCATCTGAAAGTAGAAACTCGCCCGATTACAAGGGTATGGGTATTTTTTCCCTAGGCCATTCTGGTTAAGCGTTTGGAGCAGCAGAATTGTGAAAAATTTTTTGCCTTTTCTACCATTTCTTGGTTTCAAACTCCCATTTCTCGCGAACGGATTGACCTAACCCAAAAATTCCTGTTGCATCTGAAAGTAGAAACTCGCCCGATTACAAGGGTATGGGTATTTTTTCCCTAGGCCATTCTGGTTAAGCGTTTGGAGCAGCAGAATTGTGAAAAATTTTTTGCCTTTTCTACCATTTCTTGGTTTCAAACTCCCATTTCTCGCGAACGGATTGACCTAACCCAAAAATTCCTGTTGCATCTGAAAGTAGAAACTCGCCCGATTACAACGGTACGCGTATTTTTTCCCTAGGCAATTCTGGTTAAGCGTTTGGAGCAGCAGAATTGCGATTAATTTGTTGTCTTCTCAACCATTTCTGGTCTTCAAACTCCCATATCTCGCGAACGGATTGACCTAACCCAAAAATTCTTGTTGCATCTGAAAGTAGAAACTCGCCCGATTACAACGGTACGTGTATTTTACCCCGTAGGCCATTCTGGTTAAGCGGTTTGAGCAGCAGAATTGCGAAAAATTTTTTGCCTTCTCAACCATTTCTTGTTTTCAAACTCCCATATCTCGCGAACGGATTGACCTAGCCCAAAAATTCCTATTGCATCTGAAAGTAGAAACTCGCCCGATTACAACGGTATGTGTATTTTTTCCCTAGGCTATTCTGGTTAAGCGTTTGGAGCAGCAGAATTGTGAAAAATTTTTTGCCTTTTCTACCATTTCTTGGTTTCAAACCCCCATTTCTCGCGAACGGATTGACTTAACCCAAAAATTCCTGTTGCATCTGAAAGTAGAAACTCGCCCGATTACAACGGTATGTGTATTTTTTCCCTAGGCCATTCTGGTTAAGCGTTTGGAGCAGCAGAATTGTGAAAAATTTTTTGCCTTTTCTACCATTTCTTGGTTTCAAACTCCCATTTCTCGCGAACGGATTGACCTAACCCAAAAATTCCTGTTGCATCTGAAAGTAGAAACTCGCCCGATTACAAGCGTATGGGTATTTTTTCCCTAGGCCATTCTGGATAAGCGTTTGGAGCAGCAGAATCGCGAAAAATTTGTTGTCTTCTCAAACATTTCTTAGCTTGAAACTCCCATATCTCGCGAACCGATTGACCTAACCCAAAAATTCCTATTGCATTTGAAAGTAGAAACTCGCCCGATTACAACGGTAGGTGTATTTTTAAACTAGGCCATTCTGGTTAAGCGATTGGAGCAGTAGAAGTGCGAAAAATTTGTTGTCTTGTCAACCATTTCTTAGCTTCAAAGTCCCATATCTCGCGAACGGATGGACCTAACCCAAAAATTCCTATTGTAACTGAAAGTAGAAACTCGCCCGATTACAACGGTACGCGTATTTTTTCCCTAGGCCATTCTGGTTAAGCGTTTGGTGCAGCAGATTTGCGAAAAATTTGTTGTCTTCTCAACCATTTCTTAGCTTCAAAGTCCCATATCTCGCGAACGGATTGACCTAACCCAAAAATTCCTATTGTAACTGAAAGTAGAAACACGCCCGATTACAGCGGTAAGCGTATTTTTTCCCTAGGCCATTCTGGTTAAGCGTTTGGAGCAGCAGAATTGCGAAAAATTTGTTGTCTTCTCAAACATTTCTTAGCTTGAAACTCCCATATCTCGCGAACCGATTGACCTAACCCAAAAATTCCTATTGCATTTGAAAGTAGAAACTCGCCCGATTACAACGGTACGCGTATTTTTTCCCTAGGCCATTCTGGTTAAGCGTTTGGAGCAGCAGAATTGTGAAAAATTTTTTGCCTTTTCTACCATTTCTTGGATTCAAACTCCCATTTCTCGCGAACGGATTGACCTAACCCAAAAATTCCTGTTGCATCTGAAAGTAGAAACTCGCCCGATTACAACGGTATGTGTATTTTTTCCCTAGGCCATTCTGGTTAAGCGTTTGGAGCAGCAGAATTGTGAAAAATTTTTTGCCTTTTCTACCATTTCTTGGTTTCAAACTCCCATTTCTCGCGAACGGATTGACCTAACCCAAAAATTCCTGTTGCATCTGAAAGTAGAAACTCGCCCGATTACAAGGGTATGGGTATTTTTTCCCTAGGCCATTCTGGTTAAGCGTTTGGAGCAGCAGAATTGTGAAAAATTTTTTGCCTTTTCTACCATTTCTTGGTTTCAAACTCCCATTTCTCGCGAACGGATTGACCTAACCCAAAAATTCCTGTTGCATCTGAAAGTAGAAACTCGCCCGATTCCAACGGTATGTGTATTTTTTCCCTAGGCAATTCTGGTTAAGCGTTTGGAGCAGCAGAATTGCGATTAATTTGTTGTCTTCTCAACCATTTCTGGTCTTCAAACTCCCATATCTCGCGAACGGATTGACCTAACCCAAAAATTCTTGTTGCATCTGAAAGTAGAAACTCGCCCGATTACAACGGTACGTGTATTTTACCCCGTAGGCCATTCTGGTTAAGCGGTTTGAGCAGCAGAATTGCGAAAAATTTTTTGCCTTCTCAACCATTTCTTGTTTTCAAACTCCCATATCTCGCGAACGGATTGACCTAACCCAAAAATTCCTATTGCATCTGAAAGTAGAAACTCGCCCGATTACAACGGTATGTGTATTTTTTCCCTAGGCCATTCTGGTTAAGCGATTGGAGCAGTAGAAGTGCGAAAAATTTGTTGTCTTGTCAACCATTTCTTAGCTTCAAAGTCCCATATCTCGCGAACGGATGGACCTAACCCAAAAATTCCTATTGTAACTGAAAGTAGAAACTCGCCCGATCACAACGGTATGCGTATTTTTTCCCTAGGCCATTCTGGTTAAGCGTTTGGAGCAGCAGAATTGCGAATAATTTGTTGTCTTCTCAACCATTTCTTAGCTTCAAACTCCCATATCTCGCGAACGGATTGACCTAACCCAAAAATTCTTATTGCATCTGAAAGTAGAAACTCGCCCGATTACAACGGTATGCGTATTTTTTCCCTAGGCCATTCTGGTTAAGCGTTTGGAGCAGCAGAAGTGCGAAAAATTTGTTGTCTTCTCAAACATTTCTTAGCTTCAAAGTCCCATATCTCGCGAACGGATGGACCTAACCCAAAAATTCCTATTGTAACTGAAAGTAGAAACTCGCCCGATTACAACGGTACGCGTATTCTTTCCCTAGGCCATTCTGGTTAAGCGTTTGGAGCAGCAGATTTGCGAAAAATTTGGTGTCTTCTCAACCATATCTTAGCTTCAAACTCTCATATCTCGCGAACGGATTGACCTAACCCAAAAATTCCTATTGCATCTGAAAGTAGAAACTCGCCCGATTACAACGGTGTGTGTATTTTTTCAAAAGCCCATTCTGGTGTAGCGTTTGGAGCAGCAGAATTGCGAAAAATTTGTTGTCTTCTCTACCATTTCTTGGCTTCAAACTCCCATATCTCGCGAACGGATTGACCTAACCCAAAAATTCCTATTGCATCTGAAAGTAGAAACTCGCCCAATTACAACGGTATGTTTTTTTTTTCCCTAGGCCATTCTGGTTAAGCGTTTGGAGCAGCAGAATTGCGAAAAATTTTTTGCCTTCTCAACCATTTCTTGGCTTCAAACTCCCATATCTCGCGAACGGATTGACCTAACCCAAAAATTCTCATTGCATCTGAAAGTAGAAACTCGCCCGATTACAACGGTGTGTGTATTTTTTCCCTAGCCCATTCTGGTGAAGCGTTTGGAGCAGCAGAATTGCGAAAAATTTGTTGTCTTCTCAACCATTTCTTGGCTTCAAACTCCCATATCAAGCGAACGGATTGACCTAACCCAAAAATTCCTGTTGCGTCTGAAAGTAGAAACTCGCCCGATTACAACGGCATGTGTATTTTTTCCCTAGCCCATTCTGGTGAAGCGTTTGGAGCAGCAGAATTGCGAAAAATTTGTTGTCTTCTCAACCATTTCTTGGATTCAAACTCCCATATCAAGCGAACGGATTGACCTAACCCAAAAATTCCTGTTGCGTCTGAAAGTAGAAACTCGCCCGATTACAACGGCATGTGTATTTTTTCCCTAGCCCATTCTGGTTAAGCGTTTGGAGCAGCAGAATTGCGAAAAATTTTTTGCCTTCTCTACCATTCCGTGGATTCAAACTCCCATACCTCGCGAACGGATTGACCTAACCCAAAAATTCCTATTGCATCTGAAAGTAGAAACTCGCCCGATTACAACGGTATGTGTATTTTTTCCCTAGGCCATTCTGGTTAAGCGTTTGAAGCAGCAGAATTGCGAAAAATTTTTTGCCTTCTCAACCATTTCTTGTCTTCAAACTCCCATATCTCGCGAACGGATTGACCCAACCCAAAAATTCCTATTGCATCTGAAAGTAGAAACTCGCCCGATCACAACGGTATGTGTATTTTTTCCCTAGGCCATTCTGGTTAAGCGTTTGGAGCAGCAGAATTGCGAAAAATTTTTTGCCTTCTCAACCATTTCTTGGTTTCAAACTCCCATTTCTCGCGAACGGATTGACCTAACCCAAAAATTCCTGTTGCATCTGAAAGTAGAAACTCGCCCGATTACAAGGGTATGGGTATTTTTTCCCTAGGGCATTCTGGTTAAGCGTTTGGAGCAGCAGAATTGCGAAAAATTTGTTGTCTTCTCAAATATTTCTTAGCTTGAAACTCCCATATCTCGCGAACCGATTGACCTAACCCAAAAATTCCTATTGCATTTGAAAGTAGAAACTCGCCCGATTACAACGGTACGCGTATTTTTTCCCTAGGCCATTCTGGTTAAGCGTTTGGAGCAGCAGATTTGCGAAAAATTTGTTGTCTTCTCGACCATATCTTAGCTTCAAACTCTCATATCTCGCGAACGGATTGACCTAACCCAAAAATTCCTATTGCATTTGAAAGTAGAAACTCGCCCGATTACAACGGTATGTGTATTTTTTCCCTAGGCCATTCTGGTTAAGCGTTTGAAGCAGCAGAATTGCGAAAAATTTTTTGCCTTCTCAACCATTTCTTGTCTTCAAACTCCCATATCTCGCGAACGGATTGACCCAACCCAAAAATTCCTATTGCATCTGAAAGTAGAAACTCGCCCGATCACAACGGTATGTGTATTTTTTCCCTAGGCCATTCTGGTTAAGCGTTTGGAGCAGCAGAATTGCGAAAAATTTTTTGCCTTCTCAACCATTTCTTGGTTTCAAACTCCCATTTCTCGCGAACGGATTGACCTAACCCAAAAATTCCTGTTGCATCTGAAAGTAGAAACTCGCCCGATTACAAGGGTATGGGTATTTTTTCCCTAGGGCATTCTGGTTAAGCGTTTGGAGCAGCAGAATTGCGAAAAATTTGTTGTCTTCTCAAATATTTCTTAGCTTGAAACTCCCATATCTCGCGAACCGATTGACCTAACCCAAAAATTCCTATTGCATTTGAAAGTAGAAACTCGCCCGATTACAACGGTACGCGTATTTTTTCCCTAGGCCATTCTGGTTAAGCGTTTGGAGCAGCAGATTTGCGAAAAATTTGTTGTCTTCTCGACCATATCTTAGCTTCAAACTCTCATATCTCGCGAACGGATTGACCTAACCCAAAAATTCCTATTGCATTTGAAAGTAGAAACTCGCCCGATTACAACGGTATGTGTATTTTCTCCCTAGGCCATTCTGGTTAAGCGTTTGAAGCAGCAGAATTGCGAAAAATTTTTTGCCTTCTCAACCATTACTTAGCTTCAAACTCCCATATCTCGCGAACGGATTGACCTAACCCAACAATTCCTGTTGCATCTGAAAGTAGAAACTTGCCCGATAACAACGGTATGCGTATTTTTTCCCTAGGCCATTCTGGTTAAGCGTTTGGAGCAGCAGAATTGCGAATAATTTGTTGTCTTCTCAACCATTTCTTAGCTTCAAACTCCCATATCTCGCGAACGGATTGACCTAACCCAAAAATTCTTATTGCATTTGAAAGTAGAAACTCGCCCGATTAAAACGGTATGTGTATTTTTTCCCTAGGCCATTCTGGTTAAGCGTTTGGAGCAGCAGAATTGCGAATAATTTGTTGTCTTCTCAACAATTTCTTAGCTTCAAACTCCCATATCTCGCGAACCGATTGACCCAACCCAAAAATTCCTATTGCATCTGAAAGTAGAAACTCGCCCAATTACAACGGTATGTGTATTTTTTCCCTAGGCCATTCTGGTTAAGCGCTTGGAGCAGCAGAGGTGAGAAAAATTTGTTGCCTTCTCAACCATTTCTTGTGTTCAAACTCCCATATCTCGCGAACGGATTGACCCAACCCAAAAATTCCTATTGCATCTGAAAGTAGAAACTCGCCCGATTACAACGGTGTGTGTATTTTTTCAAAAGCCCATTCTGGTGAAGCGTTTGGAGCAGCAGAATTGGGAAAAATTTGTTGTCTTCTCTACCATTTCTTGGCTTCAAACTCCCATATCTCGCGAACGGATCGACCTAACCCAAAAATTCTTATTGCATCTGAAAGTAGAAACTCGCCAGATTCCAACGGGATGTGTATTTTTTCCCTAGGCCATTCTGGTTAAGCGCTTGGAGCAGCAGAAGTGAGAAAAATTTGTTGCCTTCTCAACCATTTCTTGTGTTCAAACTCCCATATCTCGCGAACGGATTGACCCAACCCAAAAATTCCTATTGCATCTGAAAGTAGAAACTCGCCCGATTACAACGGTGTGTGTATTTTTTCCCTAGCCCATTCTGGTGAAGCGTTTGGAGCAGCAGAATTGCGAAAAATTTGTTGTCTTCTCAACCATTTCTTGGCTTCAAACTCCCATATCAAGCGAACGGATTGACCTAACCCAAAAATTCCTGTTGCGTCTGAAAGTAGAAACTCGCCCGATTACAACGGCATGTGTATTTTTTCCCTAGCCCATTCTGGTGAAGCGTTTGGAGCAGCAGAATTGCGAAAAATTTGTTGTCTTCTCAACCATTTCTTGGATTCAAACTCCCATATCAAGCGAACGGATTGACCTAACCCAAAAATTCCTGTTGCGTCTGAAAGTAGAAACTCGCCCGATTACAACGGCATGTGTATTTTTTCCCTAGCCCATTCTGGTTAAGCGTTTGGAGCAGCAGAATTGCGAAAATTTTTTTGCCTTCTCTACCATTTCTTGGATTCAAACTCCCATACCTCGCGAACGGATTGACCTAACCCAAAAATTCCTATTGCATCTGAAAGTAGAAACTCGCCCGATTACAACGGTATGTGTATTTTTTCCCTAGGCCATTCTGGTTAAGCGTTTGAAGCAGCAGAATTGCGAAAAATTTTTTGCCTTCTCAACCATTTCTTGTCTTCAAACTCCCATATCTCGCAAACGGATTGACCCAACCCAAAAATTCCTATTGCATCTGAAAGTAGAAACTCGCCCGATTACAACGGTGTGTGTATTTTTTCAAAAGCCCATTCTGGTGAAGCGTTTGGAGCAGCAGAATTGCGAAAAATTTGTTGTCTTCTCTACCATTTCTTGGCTTCAAACTCCCATATCTCGCGAACGGATTGACCCAACCCAAAAATTCCTATTGCATCTGAAAGTAGAAACTCGCCCGATTACAACGTTGTGTGTATTTTTTCCCTAGCCCATTCTGGTGAAGCGTTTGGAGCAGCAGAATTGCGAAAAATTTGTTGTCTTCTCAACCATTTCTTGGCTTCAAACTCCCATATCAAGCGAACGGATTGACCTAACCCAAAAATTCCTGTTGCTTTTGAAAGTAGAAACTCGCCCGATTACAACGGCATGTGTATTTTTTCCCTAGCCCATTCTGGTGAAGCGTTTGGAGCAGCAGAATTGCGAAAAATTTGTTGTCTTCTCAACCATTTCTTGGATTCAAACTCCCATATCAAGCGAACGGATTGACCTAACCCAAAAATTCCTGTTGCGTCTGAAAGTAGAAACTCGCCCGATTACAACGGCATGTGTATTTTTTCCCTAGCCCATTCTGGTTAAGCGTTTGGAGCAGCAGAATTGCGAAAAATTTTTTGCCTTCTCTACCATTTCTTGGATTCAAACTCCCATACCTCGCGAACGGATTGACCTAACCCAAAAATTCCTATTGCATCTGAAAGTAGAAACTCGCCCGATTACAACGGTATGTGTATTTTTTCCCTAGGCCATTCTGGTTAAGCGTTTGAAGCAGCAGAATTGCGAAAAATTTTTTGCCTTCTCAACCATTTCTTGTCTTCAAACTCCCATATCTCGCGAACGGATTGATCCAACCCAAAAATTCCTATTGCATCTGAAAGTAGAAACTCGCCCGATCACAACGGTATGTGTATTTTTTCCCTAGGCCATTCTGGTTAAGCGTTTGGAGCAGCAGAATTGCGAAAAATTTTTTGCCTTCTCAACCATTTCTTGGCTTCAAACTCCCATATCTCGCGAACCGATTGACCTAACCCAACAATTCCTATTGCATTTGAAAGTAGAAACTCGCCCGATTACAACGGTAGGTTTATTTTTCCCCTAGGCCATTCTGGTTAAGCGATTGGAGCAGTAGAAGTGCGAAAAGTTTGTTGTCTTGTCAACCATTTCTTAGCTTCAAAGTCCCATATCTCGCGAACGGATGGACCTAACCCAAAAATTCCTATTGTAACTGAAAGTAGAAACTCGCCCGATTACAACGGTACGTGTATTTTTTCCCTAGGTCATTCTGGTTAAGCGTTTGGAGCAGTAGAATTGTGAAAAATTTTTTGCCTTCTCTACCATTTCTTGGCTTCAAACTCCCATATCTCGCGAACGGATTGACCTAACCCAAAAATTCCTATTGCATCTGAAAGTAGAAACTCGCCCAATTACAACGGTATGTGTATTTTTTCCCTAGGCCATTCTGGTTAAGCCTTTGGAGCAGCAGAATTGCGAAAAATTTTTTGCCTTCTCAACCATTTCTTGGCTTCAAACTCCCATTTCTCGCGAACGGATTGACCTAACCCAAAAATTCCTGTTGCATCTGGAAGTAGAAACTCGCCCGATTACAAGCGTATGGGTATTTTTTCCCTAGGCCATTCTGGTTAAGCGTTTGGAGCAGCAGAATTGCGAAAAATTTTTTGCCTTCTCAACCATTTCTTGTTTTCAAACTCCCATATCTCGCGAACGGATTGACCTAACCCAAAAATTCCTATTGCATCTGAAAGTAGAAACTCGCCCGACTACAACGGTATGTGTATTTTTTCCCTAGGCCATTCTGGTTAAGCGTTTGGAGCAGCAGAATTGTGAAAAATTTTTTGCCTTTTCTACCATTTCTTGGTTTCAAACACCCATTTCTCGCGAACGGATTGACCTAACCCAAAAATTCCTGTTGCATCTGAAAGTAGAAACTCGCCCGATTACAACGGTATGTGTATTTTTTCCCTAGGCCATTCTGGTTAAGCGTTTGGAGCAGCAGAATTGTGAAAAATTTTTTGCCTTTTCTACCATTTCTTGGTTTCAAACTCCCATTTCTCGCGAACGGATTGACCTAACCCAAAAATTCCTGTTGCATGTGAAAGTAGAAACTCGCCCGATTACAAGCGTATGGGTATTTTTTCCCTAGGCCATTCTGGATAAGCGTTTGGAGCAGCAGAATTGCGAAAAATTTTTTGCCTTCTCAACCATTTCTTGTCTTCAAACTCCCATATCTCGCGAACGGATTGATCCAACCCAAAAATTCCTATTGCATCTGAAAGTAGAAACTCGCCCGATCACAACGGTATGTGTATTTTTTCCCTAGGCCATTCTGGTTAAGCGTTTGGAGCAGCAGAATTGCGAAAAATTTTTTGCCTTCTCAACCATTTCTTGGCTTCAAACTCCCATATCTCGCGAACCGATTGACCTAACCCAACAATTCCTATTGCATTTGAAAGTAGAAACTCGCCCGATTACAACGGTAGGTTTATTTTTCCCCTAGGCCATTCTGGTTAAGCGATTGGAGCAGTAGAAGTGCGAAAAGTTTGTTGTCTTGTCAACCATTTCTTAGCTTCAAAGTCCCATATCTCGCGAACGGATGGACCTAACCCAAAAATTCCTATTGTAACTGAAAGTAGAAACTCGCCCGATTACAACGGTACGCGTATTTTTTCCCTAGGCCATTCTGGTTAAGCGTTTGGAGCAGCAGATTTGCGAAAAATTTGTTGTCTTCTCAACCATATCTTAGCTTCAAACTCTCATATCTCGCGAACGGATTGACCTAACCCAAAAATTCCTATTGCATTTGAAAGTAGAAACTCGCCCGAATACAACGGTACGTGTATTTTTTCCCTAGGTCATTCTGGTTAAGCGTTTGGAGCAGTAGAATTGTGAAAAATTTTTTGCCTTCTCTACCATTTCTTGGCTTCAAACTCCCATATCTCGCGAACGGATTGACCTAACCCAAAAATTCCTATTGCATCTGAAAGTAGAAACTCGCCCAATTACAACGGTATGTGTATTTTTTCCCTAGGCCATTCTGGTTAAGCCTTTGGTGCAGCAGATTTGCGAAAAATTTGTTGTCTTCTCAACCATTTCTTAGCTTCAAAGTCCCATATCTCGCGAACGGATTGACCTAACCCAAAAATTCCTATTGTAACTGAAAGTAGAAACACGCCCGATTACAGCGGTAAGCGTATTTTTTCCCTAGGCCATTCTGGTTAAGCGTTTGGAGCAGCAGAATTGCGAAAAATTTGTTGTCTTCTCAAACATTTCTTAGCTTGAAACTCCCATATCTCGCGAACCGATTGACCTAACCCAAAAATTCCTATTGCATTTGAAAGTAGAAACTCGCCCGATTACAACGGTACGCGTATTTTTTCCCTAGGCCATTCTGGTTAAGCGTTTGGAGCAGCAGAATTGTGAAAAATTTTTTGCCTTTTCTACCATTTCTTGGTTTCAAACTCCCATTTCTCGCGAACGGATTGACCTAACCCAAAAATTCCTGTTGCATCTGAAAGTAGAAACTCGCCCGATTACAACGGTATGTGTATTTTTTCCCTAGGCCATTCTGGTTAAGCGTTTGGAGCAGCAGAATTGTGAAAAATTTTTTGCCTTTTCTACCATTTCTTGGTTTCAAACTCCCATTTCTCGCGAACGGATTGACCTAACCCAAAAATTCCTGTTGCATCTGAAAGTAGAAACTCGCCCGATTACAAGGGTATGGGTATTTTTTCCCTAGGCCATTCTGGATAAGCGTTTGGAGCAGCAGAATTGCGAAAAATTTTTTGCCTTCTCAACCATTTCTTGGCTTCAAACTCCCATATCTCGCGAACGGATTGACCTAACCCAAAAATTCTTATTGCATCTGAAAGTAGAAACTCGCCCGATTACAAGGGTATGGGTATTTTTTCCCTAGGCCATTCTGGTTAAGCGTTTGGAGCAGCAGAATTGTGAAAAATTTTTTGCCTTTTCTACCATTTCTTGGTTTCAAACTCCCATTTCTCGCGAACGGATTGACCTAACCCAAAAATTCCTGTTGCATCTGAAAGTAGAAACTCGCCCGATTACAAGGGTATGGGTATTTTTTCCCTAGGCCATTCTGGTTAAGCGTTTGGAGCAGCAGAATTGTGAAAAATTTTTTGCCTTTTCTACCATTTCTTGGTTTCAAACTCCCATTTCTCGCGAACGGATTGACCTAACCCAAAAATTCCTGTTGCATCTGAAAGTAGAAACTCGCCCGATTACAACGGTACGCGTATTTTTTCCCTAGGCAATTCTGGTTAAGCGTTTGGAGCAGCAGAATTGCGATTAATTTGTTGTCTTCTCAACCATTTCTGGTCTTCAAACTCCCATATCTCGCGAACGGATTGACCTAACCCAAAAATTCTTGTTGCATCTGAAAGTAGAAACTCGCCCGATTACAACGGTACGTGTATTTTACCCCGTAGGCCATTCTGGTTAAGCGGTTTGAGCAGCAGAATTGCGAAAAATTTTTTGCCTTCTCAACCATTTCTTGTTTTCAAACTCCCATATCTCGCGAACGGATTGACCTAGCCCAAAAATTCCTATTGCATCTGAAAGTAGAAACTCGCCCGATTACAACGGTATGTGTATTTTTTCCCTAGGCTATTCTGGTTAAGCGTTTGGAGCAGCAGAATTGTGAAAAATTTTTTGCCTTTTCTACCATTTCTTGGTTTCAAACCCCCATTTCTCGCGAACGGATTGACCTAACCCAAAAATTCCTGTTGCATCTGAAAGTAGAAACTCGCCCGATTACAACGGTATGTGTATTTTTTCCCTAGGCCATTCTGGTTAAGCGTTTGGAGCAGCAGAATTGTGAAAAATTTTTTGCCTTTTCTACCATTTCTTGGTTTCAAACTCCCATTTCTCGCGAACGGATTGACCTAACCCAAAAATTTCTGTTGCATCTGAAAGTAGAAACTCGCCCGATTACAAGCGTATGGGTATTTTTTCCCTAGGCCATTCTGGATAAGCGTTTGAAGCAGCAGAATCGCGAAAAATTTGTTGTCTTCTCAAACATTTCTTAGCTTGAAACTCCCATATCTCGCGAACCGATTGACCTAACCCAAAAATTCCTATTGCATTTGAAAGTAGAAACTCGCCCGATTACAACGGTAGGTGTATTTTTCAACTAGGCCATTCTGGTTAAGCGATTGGAGCAGTAGAAGTGCGAAAAATTTGTTGTCTTGTAAACCATTTCTTAGCTTCAAAGTCCCATATCTCGCGAACGGATGGACCTAACCCAAAAATTCCTATTGTAACTGAAAGTAGAAACTCGCCCGATTACAACGGTACGCGTATTTTTTCCCTAGGCCATTCTGGTTAAGCGTTTGGTGCAGCAGATTTGCGAAAAATTTGTTGTCTTCTCAACCATTTCTTAGCTTCAAAGTCCCATATCTCGCGAACGGATTGACCTAACCCAAAAATTCCTATTGTAACTGAAAGTAGAAACACGCCCGATTACAGCGGTAAGCGTATTTTTTCCCTAGGCCATTCTGGTTAAGCGTTTGGAGCAGCAGAATTGCGAAAAATTTGTTGTCTTCTCAAACATTTCTTAGCTTGAAACTCCCATATCTCGCGAACCGATTGACCTAGCCCAAAAATTCCTATTGCATTTGAAAGTAGAAACTCGCCCGATTACAACGGTACGCGTATTTTTTCCCTAGGCCATTCTGGTTAAGCGTTTGGAGCAGCAGAATTGTGAAAAATTTTTTGCCTTTTCTAACATTTCTTGGATTCAAACTCCCATTTCTCGCGAACGGATTGACCTAACCCAAAAATTCCTGTTGCATCTGAATGTAGAAACTCGCCCGATTACAACGGTATGTGTATTTTTTCCCTAGGCCATTCTGGTTAAGCGTTTGGAGCAGCAGAATTGTGAAAAATTTTTTGCCTTTTCTACCATTTCTTGGTTTCAAACTCCCATTTCTCGCGAACGGATTGACCTAACCCAAAAATTCCTGTTGCATCTGAAAGTAGAAACTCGCCCGATTACAAGGGTATGGGTATTTTTTCCCTAGGCCATTCTGGTTAAGCGTTTGGAGCAGCAGAATTGTGAAAAATTTTTTGCCTTTTCTACCATTTCTTGGTTTCAAACTCCCATTTCTCGCGAACGGATTGACCTAACCCAAAAATTCCTGTTGCATCTGAAAGTAGAAACTCGCCCGATTACAAGGGTATGGGTATTTTTTCCCTAGGCCATTCTGGTTAAGCGTTTGGAGCAGCAGAATTGTGAAAAATTTTTTGCCTTTTCTACCATTTCTTGGTTTCAAACTCCCATTTCTCGCGAACGGATTGACCTAACCCAAAAATTCCTGTTGCATCTGAAAGTAGAAACTCGCCCGATTACAACGGTACGCGTATTTTTTCCCTAGGCAATTCTGGTTAAGCGTTTGGAGCAGCAGAATTGCGATTAATTTGTTGTCTTCTCAACCATTTCTGGTCTTCAAACTCCCATATCTCGCGAACGGATTGACCTAACCCAAAAATTCTTGTTGCATCTGAAAGTAGAAACTCGCCCGATTACAACGGTACGTGTATTTTACCCCGTAGGCCATTCTGGTTAAGCGGTTTGAGCAGCAGAATTGCGAAAAATTTTTTGCCTTCTCAACCATTTCTTGTTTTCAAACTCCCATATCTCGCGAACGGATTGACCTAGCCCAAAAATTCCTATTGCATCTGAAAGTAGAAACTCGCCCGATTACAACGGTATGTGTATTTTTTCCCTAGGCTATTCTGGTTAAGCGTTTGGAGCAGCAGAATTGTGAAAAATTTTTTGCCTTTTCTACCATTTCTTGGTTTCAAACCCCCATTTCTCGCGAACGGATTGACTTAACCCAAAAATTCCTGTTGCATCTGAAAGTAGAAACTCGCCCGATTACAACGGTATGTGTATTTTTTCCCTAGGCCATTCTGGTTAAGCGTTTGGAGCAGCAGAATTGTGAAAAATTTTTTGCCTTTTCTACCATTTCTTGGTTTCAAACTCCCATTTCTCGCGAACGGATTGACCTAACCCAAAAATTCCTGTTGCATCTGAAAGTAGAAACTCGCCCGATTACAAGCGTATGGGTATTTTTTCCCTAGGCCATTCTGGATAAGCGTTTGGAGCAGCAGAATCGCGAAAAATTTGTTGTCTTCTCAAACATTTCTTAGCTTGAAACTCCCATATCTCGCGAACCGATTGACCTAACCCAAAAATTCCTATTGCATTTGAAAGTAGAAACTCGCCCGATTACAACGGTAGGTGTATTTTTAAACTAGGCCATTCTGGTTAAGCGATTGGAGCAGTAGAAGTGCGAAAAATTTGTTGTCTTGTCAACCATTTCTTAGCTTCAAAGTCCCATATCTCGCGAACGGATGGACCTAACCCAAAAATTCCTATTGTAACTGAAAGTAGAAACTCGCCCGATTACAACGGTACGCGTATTTTTTCCCTAGGCCATTCTGGTTAAGCGTTTGGTGCAGCAGATTTGCGAAAAATTTGTTGTCTTCTCAACCATTTCTTAGCTTCAAAGTCCCATATCTCGCGAACGGATTGACCTAACCCAAAAATTCCTATTGTAACTGAAAGTAGAAACACGCCCGATTACAGCGGTAAGCGTATTTTTTCCCTAGGCCATTCTGGTTAAGCGTTTGGAGCAGCAGAATTGCGAAAAATTTGTTGTCTTCTCAAACATTTCTTAGCTTGAAACTCCCATATCTCGCGAACCGATTGACCTAACCCAAAAATTCCTATTGCATTTGAAAGTAGAAACTCGCCCGATTACAACGGTACGCGTATTTTTTCCCTAGGCCATTCTGGTTAAGCGTTTGGAGCAGCAGAATTGTGAAAAATTTTTTGCCTTTTCTACCATTTCTTGGATTCAAACTCCCATTTCTCGCGAACGGATTGACCTAACCCAAAAATTCCTGTTGCATCTGAAAGTAGAAACTCGCCCGATTACAACGGTATGTGTATCTTTTCCCTAGGCCATTCTGGTTAAGCGTTTGGAGCAGCAGAATTGTGAAAAATTTTTTGCCTTTTCTACCATTTCTTGGTTTCAAACTCCCATTTCTCGCGAACGGATTGACCTAACCCAAAAATTCCTGTTGCATCTGAAAGTAGAAACTCGCCCGATTACAAGGGTATGGGTATTTTTTCCCTAGGCCATTCTGGTTAAGCGTTTGGAGCAGCAGAATTGTGAAAAATTTTTTGCCTTTTCTACCATTTCTTGGTTTCAAACTCCCATTTCTCGCGAACGGATTGACCTAACCCAAAAATTCCTGTTGCATCTGAAAGTAGAAACTCGCCCGATTCCAACGGTATGTGTATTTTTTCCCTAGGCAATTCTGGTTAAGCGTTTGGAGCAGCAGAATTGCGATTAATTTGTTGTCTTCTCAACCATTTCTGGTCTTCAAACTCCCATATCTCGCGAACGGATTGACCTAACCCAAAAATTCTTGTTGCATCTGAAAGTAGAAACTCGCCCGATTACAACGGTACGTGTATTTTACCCCGTAGGCCATTCTGGTTAAGCGGTTTGAGCAGCAGAATTGCGAAAAATTTTTTGCCTTCTCAACCATTTCTTGTTTTCAAACTCCCATATCTCGCGAACGGATTGACCTAACCCAAAAATTCCTATTGCATCTGAAAGTAGAAACTCGCCCGATTACAACGGTATGTGTATTTTTTCCCTAGGCCATTCTGGTTAAGCGTTTGGAGCAGCAGAATTGTGAAAAATTTTTTGCCTTTTCTACCATTTCTTGGTTTCAAACCCCCATTTCTCGCGAACGGATTGACCTAACCCAAAAATTCCTGTTGCATCTGAAAGTAGAAACTCGCCCGATTACAACGGTATGTGTATTTTTTCCCTAGGCCATTCTGGTTAAGCGTTTGGAGCAGCAGAATTGTGAAAAATTTTTTGCCTTTTCTACCATTTCTTGGTTTCAAACTCCCATTTCTCGCGAACGGATTGACCTAACCCAAAAATTCCTGTTGCATCTGAAAGTAGAAACTCGCCCGATTACAAGCGTATGGGTATTTTTTCCCTAGGCCATTCTGGATAAGCGTTTGGAGCAGCAGAATCGCGAAAAATTTGTTGTCTTCTCAAACATTTCTTAGCTTGAAACTCCCATATCTCGCGAACCGATTGACCTAACCCAAAAATTCCTATTGCATTTGAAAGTAGAAACTCGCCCGATTACAACGGTAGGTGTATTTTTCCCCTAGGCCATTCTGGTTAAGCGATTGGAGCAGTAGAAGTGCGAAAAATTTGTTGTCTTGTCAACCATTTCTTAGCTTCAAAGTCCCATATCTCGCGAACGGATGGACCTAACCCAAAAATTCCTATTGTAACTGAAAGTAGAAACTCGCCCGATCACAACGGTATGCGTATTCCCTAGGCCATTCTGGTTAAGCGTTTGGAGCAGCAGAATTGCGAATAATTTGTTGTCTTCTCAACCATTTCTTAGCTTCAAACTCCCATATCTCGCGAACGGATTGACCTAACCCAAAAATTCTTATTGCATTTGAAAGTAGAAACTCGCCCGATTACAACGGTACGCGTATTTTTCCCCTAGGCCATTCTGGTTAAGCGTTTGGAGCAGCAGATTTGCGAAAAATTTGTTGTCTTCTCAACCATATCTTAGCTTCAAACTCTCATATCTCGCGAACGGATTGACCTAACCCAAAAATTCCTATTGCATTTGAAAGTAGAAACTCGCCCGATTACAACGGTACGTGTATTTTTTCCCTAGGTCATTCTGGTTAAGCGTTTGGAGCAGTAGAATTGTGAAAAATTTTTTGCCTTCTCTACCATTTCTTGGCTTCAAACTCCCATACCTCGCGAACGGATTGACCTAACCCAAAAATTCCTATTGCATCTGAAAGTAGAAACTCGCCCAATTACAACGGTATGTGTATTTTTTCCCTAGGCCACTCTGGTTAAGCGTTTGGAGCAGCAGAATTGCGAAAAATTTTTTGCCTTCTCAACCATTTCTTGGCTTCAAACTCCCATATCTCGCGAACGGATTGACCTAACCCAAAAATTCTTATTGCATCTGAAAGTAGAAACTCGCCCGATTCCAACGGTATGTGTATTTTTTCCCTAGGCAATTCTGGTTAAACGTTTGGAGCAGCAGAATTGCGATTAATTTGTTGTCTTCTCAACCATTTCTGGTCTTCAAACTCCCATATCTCGCGAACGGATTGACCTAACCCAAAAATTCTTGTTGCATCTGAAAGTAGAAACTCGCCCGATTACAACGGCACGTGTATTTTTTCCCTAGGCCATTCTGGTTAAGCGTTTGGAGCAGCAGAATTGTGAAAAATTTTTTGCCTTTTCTACCATTTCTTGGTTTCAAACCCCCATTTCTCGCGAACGGATTGACCTAACCCAAAAATTCCTGTTGCATCTGAAAGTAGAAACTCGCCCGATTACAACGGTATGTGTATTTTTTCCCTAGGCCATTCTGGTTAAGCGTTTGGAGCAGCAGAATTGTGAAAAATTTTTTGCCTTTTCTACCATTTCTTGGTTTCAAACTCCCATTTCTCGCGAACGGATTGACCTAACCCAAAAATTCCTGTTACATCTGAAAGTAGAAACTCGCCCGATTACAAGGGTATGGGTATTTTTTCCCTAGGCCATTCTGGATAAGCGTTTGGAGCAGCAGAATTGCGAAAAATTTGTTGTCTTCTCAAACATTTCTTAGCTTGAAACTCCCATATCTCGCGAACCGATTGACCTAACCCAAAAATTCCTATTGCATTTGAAAGTAGAAACTCGCCCGATTACAACGGTAGGTGTATTTTTCCCCTAGGCCATTCTGGTTAAGCGATTGGAGCAGTAGAAGTGCGAAAAATTTGTTGTCTTGTCAACCATTTCTTAGCTTCAAAGTCCCATATCTCGCGAACGGATGGACCTAACCCAAAAATTCCTATCGTAACTGAAAGTAGAAACTCGCCCGATTACAACGGTACGCGTATTTTTTCCCTAGGCCATTCTGGTTAAGCGTTTGGTGCAGCAGATTTGCGAAAAATTTGTTGTCTTCTCAACCATTTCTTAGCTTCAAAGTCCCATATCTCGCGAACGGATTGACCTAACCCAAAAATTCCTATTGTAACTGAAAGTAGAAACACGCCCGATCACAGCGGTAAGCGTATTTTTTCCCTAGGCCATTCTGGTTAAGCGTTTGGAGCAGCAGAATTGCGAAAAATTTGTTGTCTTCTCAAACATTTCTTAGCTTGAAACTCCCATATCTCGCGAACCGATTGACCTAACCCAAAAATTCCTATTGCATCTGAAAGTAGAAACTCGCCCGATTACAACGGTACGCGTATTTTTTCCCTAGGCCATTCTGGTTAAGCGTTTGGTGCAGCAGATTTGCGAAAAATTTGTTGTCTTCTCAACCATTTCTTAGCTTCAAAGTCCCATATCTCGCGAACGGATGGACCTAACCCAAAAATTCCTATCGTAACTGAAAGTAGAAACTCGCCCGATTACAACGGTACGCGTATTTTTTCCCTAGGCCATTCTGGTTAAGCGTTTGGTGCAGCAGATTTGCGAAAAATTTGTTGTCTTCTCAACCATTTCTTAGCTTCAAAGTCCCATATCTCGCGAACGGATTGACCTAACCCAAAAATTCCTATTGCATTTGAAAGTAGAAACTCGCCCGATTACAACGGTACGTGTATTTTTTCCCTAGGTCATTCTGGTTAAGCGTTTGGAGCAGTAGAATTGTGAAAAATTTTTTGCCTTCTCTACCATTTCTTGGCTTCAAACTCCCATACCTCGCGAACGGATTGACCTAACCCAAAAATTCCTATTGCATCTGAAAGTAGAAACTCGCCCAATTACAACGGTATGTGTATTTTTTCCCTAGGCCACTCTGGTTAAGCGTTTGGAGCAGCAGAATTGCGAAAAATTTTTTGCCTTCTCAACCATTTCTTGGCTTCAAACTCCCATATCTCGCGAACGGATTGACCTAACCCAAAAATTCTTATTGCATCTGAAAGTAGAAACTCGCCCGATTCCAACGGTATGTGTATTTTTTCCCTAGGCAATTCTGGTTAAACGTTTGGAGCAGCAGAATTGCGATTAATTTGTTGTCTTCTCAACCATTTCTGGTCTTCAAACTCCCATATCTCGCGAACGGATTGACCTAACCCAAAAATTCTTGTTGCATCTGAAAGTAGAAACTCGCCCGATTACAACGGCACGTGTATTTTTTCCCTAGGCCATTCTGGTTAAGCGTTTGGAGCAGCAGAATTGTGAAAAATTTTTTGCCTTTTCTACCATTTCTTGGTTTCAAACCCCCATTTCTCGCGAACGGATTGACCTAACCCAAAAATTCCTGTTGCATCTGAAAGTAGAAACTCGCCCGATTACAACGGTATGTGTATTTTTTCCCTAGGCCATTCTGGATAAGCGTTTGGAGCAGCAGAATTGCGAAAAATTTGTTGTCTTCTCAAACATTTCTTAGCTTGAAACTCCCATATCTCGCGAACCGATTGACCTAACCCAAAAATTCCTATTGCATTTGAAAGTAGAAACTCGCCCGATTACAACGGTAGGTGTATTTTTCCCCTAGGCCATTCTGGTTAAGCGATTGGAGCAGTAGAAGTGCGAAAAATTTGTTGTCTTGTCAACCATTTCTTAGCTTCAAAGTCCCATATCTCGCGAACGGATGGACCTAACCCAAAAATTCCTATCGTAACTGAAAGTAGAAACTCGCCCGATTACAACGGTACGCGTATTTTTTCCCTAGGCCATTCTGGTTAAGCGTTTGGTGCAGCAGATTTGCGAAAAATTTGTTGTCTTCTCAACCATTTCTTAGATTCAAAGTCCCATATCTCGCGAACGGATTGACCTAACCCAAAAATTCCTATTGTAACTGAAAGTAGAAACACGCCCGATCACAGCGGTAAGCGTATTTTTTCCCTAGGCCATTCTGGTTAAGCGTTTGGAGCAGCAGAATTGCGAAAAATTTGTTGTCTTCTCAAACATTTCTTAGCTTGAAACTCCCATATCTCGCGAACCGATTGACCTAACCCAAAAATTCCTATTGCATCTGAAAGTAGAAACTCGCCCGATTACAACGGTACGCGTATTTTTTCCCTAGGCCATTCTGGTTAAGCGTTTGGAGCAGCAGAATTGTGAAAAATTTTTTGCCTTTTCTACCATTCTCTTGGTTTCAAACTCCCATTTCTCGCGAACGGATTGACCTAACCCAAAAATTCCTGTTGCATCTGGAAGTAGAAACTCGCCCGATTACAACGGTATGTGTATTTTTTCCCTAGGCCATTCTGGTTAAGCGTTTGGAGCAGCAGAATTGTGAAAAATTTTTTGCCTCTTCTACCATTTCTTGGTTTCAAACTCCCATTTCTCGCGAACGGATTGACCTAACCCAAAAATTCCTGTTGCATCTGAAAGTAGAAACTCGCCCGATTACAAGGGTATGGGTATTTTTTCCCTAGGCCATTCTGGATAAGCGTTTGGAGCAGCAGAATTGCGAAAAATTTGTTGTCTTCTCAAACATTTCTTAGCTTGAAACTCCCATATCTCGCGAACCGATTGACCTAACCCAAAAATTCCTATTGCATTTGAAAGTAGAAACTCGCCCGATTACAACGGTAGGTGTATTTTTTCCCTAGGCCATTCTGTTTAAGCGTTTGGTGCAGCAGATTTGCGAAAAATTTGTTGTCTTCTCAACCATTTCTTAGCTTCAAAGTCCCATATCTCGCGAACGGATTGACCTAACCCAAAAATTCCTATTGTAACTGAAAGTAGAAACACGCCCGATTACAGCGGTACGCGTATTTTTTCCCTAGGCCATTCTGGTTAAGCGTTTGGAGCAGCAGAATTGCGAAAAATTTGTTGTCTTCTCAAACATTTCTTAGCTTGAAACTCCCATATCTCGCGAACCGATTGACCTAACCCAAAAATTCCTATTGCATTTGAAAGTAGAAACTCGCCCGATTACAACGGTACGCGTATTTTTTCCCTAGGCCATTCTGGTTAAGCGTTTGGAGCAGCAGATTTGCGAAAAATTTGTTGTCTTCTCAACCATATCTTAGCTTCAAACTCTCATATCTCGCGAACGGATTGACCTAACCCAAAAATTCCTATTGCATCTGAAAGTAGAAACTCGCCCAATTACAACGGTATGTGTATTTTTTCCCTAGGCCACTCTGGTTAAGCGTTTGGAGCAGCAGAATTGCGAAAAATTTTTTGCCTTCTCAACCATTTCTTGGCTTCAAACTCCCATATCTCGCGAACGGATTGACCTAACCCAAAAATTCTTATTGCATCTGAAAGTAGAAACTCGCCCGATTCCAACGGCATGTGTATTTTTTCCCTAGGCAATTCTGGTTAAACGTTTGGAGCAGCAGAATTGCGATTAATTTGTTGTCTTCTCAACCATTTCTGGTCTTCAAACTCCCATATCTCGCGAACGGATTGACCTAACCCAAAAATTCTTGTTGCATCTGAAAGTAGAAACTCGCCCGATTACAACGGCACGTGTATTTTTTCCCTAGGCCATTCTGGTTAAGCGTTTGGAGCAGCAGATTTGCGAAAAATTTGTTGTCTTCTCAACCATATCTTAGCTTCAAACTCTCATATCTCGCGAACGGATTGACCTAACCCAAAAATTCCTATTGCATTTGAAAGTAGAAACTCGCCCGATTACAACGGTGTGTGTATTTTTTCAAAAGCCCATTCAGGTGAAGCGTTTGGAGCAGCAGAATTGCGAAAAATTTGTTGTCTTCTCTACCATTTCTTGGCTTCAAACTCCCATATCTCGCGAACGGATTGACCTAACCCAAAAATTCCTATTGCATCTGAAAGTAGAAACTCGCCCAATTACAACGGTATGTGTATTTTTTCCCTAGGCCATTCTGGTTAAGCGTTTGGAGCAGCAGAATTGCGAAAAATTTGTTGTCTTCTCAACCATTTCTTGGCTTCAAACCCCCATATCTCGCGAACGGATTGACCTAACCCAAAAATTCCTGTTGCGTCTGAAAGTAGAAACTCGCCCGATTACAACGGTATGTGTGTTTTCTCCCTAGCCCATTCTGGTTAAGCGTTTGGAGCAGCAGAATTGCGAAAAATTTGTTGTCTTCTCATCCATTTCTTGGATTCAAACTCCCATATCCCGCGAACGGATTGACCTAACCCAAAAATTCCTGTTGCGTCTGAAAGTAGAAACTTGCCCGATTATAACGGTATGTGTATTTTTTCCCTAGGCCATTCTGGTTAAGCGTTTGGAGCAGCAGAATTGCGAAAAATTTGTTGTCTTCTCAACCATTTCTTAGCTTCAAAGTCCCATATCTCGCGAACGGATTGACCTAACCCAAAAATTCCTATTGTAACTGAAAGTAGAAACACGCCCGATTACAGCGGTACGCGTATTTTTTCCCTAGGCCATTCTGGTGAAGCGTTTGGAGCAGCAGAATTGCGAAAAATTTGTTGTCTTCTCTACCATTTCTTGGCTTCAAACTCCCATATCTCGCGAACGGATTGACCTAACCCAAAAATTCCTATTGCATCTGAAAGTAGAAACTCGCCCAATTACAACGGTATGTGTATTTTTTCCCTAGGCCATTCTGGTTAAGCGTTTGGAGCAGCAGAATTGCGAAAAATTTTTTGCCTTTTCTACCATTTCTTGGTTTCAAACTCCCATTTCTCGCGAACGGATTGACCTAACCCAAAAATTCCTGTTGCATCTGGAAGTAGAAACTCGCCCGATTACAACGGTATGTGTATTTTTTCCCTAGGCCATTCTGGTTAAGCGTTTGGAGCAGCAGAATTGTGAAAAATTTTTTGCCTTTTCTACCATTTCTTGGTTTCAAACTCCCATTTCTCGCGAACGGATTGACCTAACCCAAAAATTCCTGTTGCATCTGGAAGTAGAAACTCGCCCGATTACAACGGTATGTGTATTTTTTCCCTAGGCCATTCTGGTTAAGCGTTTGGAGCAGCAGAATTGTGAAAAATTTTTTGCCTTTTCTACCATTTCTTGGTTTCAAACTCCCATTTCTCGCGAACGGATTGACCTAACCCAAAAATTCCTGTTGCATCTGAAAGTAGAAACTCGCCCGATTACAAGGGTATGGGTATTTTTTCCCTAGGCCATTCTGGATAAGCGTTTGGAGCAGCAGAATTGCGAAAAATTTGTTGTCTTCTCAAACATTTCTTAGCTTGAAACTCCCATATCTCGCGAACCGATTGACCTAACCCAAAAATTCCTATTGCATTTGAAAGTAGAAACTCGCCCGATTACAACGGTAGGTGTATTTTTCCCCTAGGCCATTCTGGTTAAGCGATTGGATTAGTAGAAGTGCGAAAAATTTGTTGTCTTGTCAACCATTTCTTAGCTTCAAAGTCCCATATCTCGCGAACGGATGGACCTAACCCAAAAATTCCTATTGTAACTGAAAGTAGAAACTCGCCCCATTACAACGGTACGCGTATTTTTTCCCTAGGCCATTCTGGTTAAGCGTTTGGTGCAGCAGATTTGCGAAAAATTTGTTGTCTTCTCAACCATTTCTTAGCTTCAAAGTCCCATATCTCGCGAACGGATTGACCTAACCCAAAAATTCCTATTGTAACTGAAAGTAGAAACACGCCCGATTACAGCGGTACGCGTATTTTTTCCCTAGGCCATTCTGGTTAAGCGTTTGGAGCAGCAGAATTGCGAAAAATTTGTTGTCTTCTCAAACATTTCTTAGCTTGAAACTCCCATATCTCGCGAACCGATTGACCTAACCCAAAAATTCCTATTGCATTTGAAAGTAGAAACTCGCCCGATTACAACGGTACGCGTGTTTTTTCCCTAGGCCATTCTGGTTAAGCGTTTGGAGCAGCAGATTTGCGAAAAATTTGTTGTCTTCTCAACGATATCTTAGCTTCAAACTCTCATATCTCGCGAACGGATTGACCTAACCCAAAAATTCCTATTGCATTTGAAAGTAGAAACTCGCCCGATTACAACGGTATGTGTATTTTATCCCTAGGCCATTCTGGTTAAGCGTTTGAAGCAGCAGAATTGCGAAAAATTTTTTGCCTTCTCAACCATTACTTAGCTTCAAACTCCCATATCTCGCGAACGGATTGACCTAACCCAAAAATTCCTGCTGCATCTGAAGGTAGAAACTTGCCCGATAACAACGGTATGCGTATTTTTTCCCTAGGCCATTCTGGTTAAGCGTTTGGAGCAGCAGAATTGCGAATAATTTGTTGTCTTCTCAACCATTTCTTAGCTTCAAACTCCCATATCTCGCGAACGGATTGACCTAACCCAAAAATTCTTATTGCATTTGAAAGTAGAAACTCGCCCGATTACAACGGTACGCGTATTTTTCCCCTAGGCCATTCTGGTTAAGCGTTTGGAGCAGCAGATTTGCGAAAAATTTGTTGTCTTCTCAACCATATCTTAGCTTCAAACTCTCATATCTCGCGAACGGATTGACCTAACCCAAAAATTCCTATTGCATCTGAAAGTGGAAACTCGCCCAATTACAACGGTATGTGTATTTTTTCCCTAGGCCATTCTGGTTAAGCGTTTGGAGCAGCAGAATTGCGAAAAATTTGTTGTCTTCTCAACCATTTCTTGGCTTCAAACCCCCATATCTCGCGAACGGATTGACCTAACCCAAAAATTCCTGTTGCGTCTGAAAGTAGAAACTCGCCCGATTACAACGGTATGTGTGTTTTCTCCCTAGCCCATTCTGGTTAAGCGTTTGGAGCAGCAGAATTGCGAAAAATTTGTTGTCTTCTCATCCATTTCTTGGATTCAAACTCCCATATCCCGCGAACGGATTGACCTAACCCAAAAATTCCTGTTGCGTCTGAAAGTAGAAACTCGCCCGATTATAACGGTATGTGTATTTTTTCCCTAGGCCATTCTGGTTAAGCGTTTGGAGCAGCAGAATTGCGAAAAATTTGTTGTCTTCTCAACCATTTCTTGGATTCAAACTCCCATATCTCGCGAACGGATTGACCTAACCCAAAAATTCCTGTTGCGTCTGAAAGTAGAAACTCGCCCGATTACAACGGCATGTGTATTTTTTCCCTAGGCCATTCTGGTTAAGCGGTTTGAGCAGCAGAATTGCGAAAAATTTTTTGCCTTCTCAACCATTTCTTGTTTTCAAACTCCCATATCTCGCGAACGGATTGACCTAACCCAAAAATTCCTATTGCATCTGAAAGTAGAAACTCGCCCGATTACAACGGTATGTGTATTTTTTCCCTAGGCCATTCTGGTTAAGCGTTTGGAGCAGCAGAATTGTGAAAAATTTTTTGCCTTTTCTACCATTTCTTGGTTTCAAACTCCCATTTCTCGCGAACGGATTGACCTAACCCAAAAATTCCTGTTGCATCTGAAAGTAGAAACTCGCCCGATTACAAGGGTATCGGTATTTTTTCCCTAGGCCATTCTGGATAAGCGTTTGGAGCAGCAGAATTGCGAAAAATTTGTTGTCTTCTCAAACATTTCTTAGCTTGAAACTCCCATATCTCGCGAACCGATTGACCTAACCCAAAAATTCCTATTGCATTTGAAAGTAGAAACTCGCCCGATTACAACGGTATGTGTATTTTTCCCCTAGGCCATTCTGGTTAAGCGATTGGAGCAGTAGAAGTGCGAAAAATTTGTTGTCTTGTCAACCATTTCTTAGCTTCAAAGTCCCATATCTCGCGAACGGATGGACCTAACCCAAAAATTCCTATTGTAACTGAAAGTTGAAACTCGCCCGATTACAACGGTACGCGTATTTTTTCCCTAGGCCATTCTGGTTAAGCGTTTGGTGCAGCAGATTTGCGAAAAATTTGTTGTCTTCTCAACCATTTCTTAGCTTCAAAGTCCCATATCTCGCGAACGGATTGAACTAACCCAAAAATTCCTATTGTAACTGAAAGTAGAAACACGCCCGATTACAGCGGTACGCGTATTTTTTCCCTAGGCCATTCTGGTGAAGCGTTTGGAGCAGCAGAATTGCGAAAAATTTGTTGTCTTCTCTACCATTTCTTGGCTTCAAACTCCCATATCTCGCGAACGGATTGACCTAACCCAAAAATTCCTATTGCATCTGAAAGTAGAAACTCGCCCAATTACAACGGTATGTGTATTTTTTCCCTAGGCCATTCTGGTTAAGCGTTTGGAGCAGCAGAATTGCGAAAAATTTGTTGTCTTCTCAACCATTTCTTGGCTTCAAACCCCCATATCTCGCGAACGGATTGACCTAACCCAAAAATTCCTGTTGCGTCTGAAAGTAGAAACTCGCCCGATTACAACGGTATGTGTGTTTTCTCCCTAGCCCATTCTGGTTAAGCGTTTGGAGCAGCAGAATTGCGAAAAATTTGTTGTCTTCTCATCCATTTCTTGGATTCAAACTCCCATATCCCGCGAACGGATTGACCTAACCCAAAAATTCCTGTTGCGTCTGAAAGTAGAAACTCGCCCGATTATAACGGTATGTGTATTTTTTCCCTAGGCCATTCTGGTTAAGCGTTTGGAGCAGCAGAATTGCGAAAAATTTGTTGTCTTCTCAACCATTTCTTGGATTCAAACTCCCATATCTCGCGAACGGATTGACCTAACCCAAAAATTCCTGTTGCGTCTGAAAGTAGAAACTCGCCCGATTACAACGGCATGTGTATTTTTTCCCTAGGCCATTCTGGTTAAGCGGTTTGAGCAGCAGAATTGCGAAAAATTTTTTGCCTTCTCAACCATTTCTTGTTTTCAAACTCCCATATCTCGCGAACGGATTGACCTAACCCAAAAATTCCTATTGCATCTGAAAGTAGAAACTCGCCCGATTACAACGGTATGTGTATTTTTTCCCTAGGCCATTCTGGTTAAGCGTTTGGAGCAGCAGAATTGTGAAAAATTTTTTGCCTTTTCTACCATTTCTTGGTTTCAAACTCCCATTTCTCGCGAACGGATTGACCTAACCCAAAAATTCCTGTTGCATCTGAAAGTAGAAACTCGCCCGATTACAAGGGTATCGGTATTTTTTCCCTAGGCCATTCTGGATAAGCGTTTGGAGCAGCAGAATTGCGAAAAATTTGTTGTCTTCTCAAACATTTCTCAGCTTGAAACTCCCATATCTCGCGAACCGATTGACCTAACCCAAAAATTCCTATTGCATTTGAAAGTAGAAACTCGCCCGATTACAACGGTATGTGTATTTTTCCCCTAGGCCATTCTGGTTAAGCGATTGGAGCAGTAGAAGTGCGAAAAATTTGTTGTCTTGTCAACCATTTCTTAGCTTCAAAGTCCCATATCTCGCGAACGGATGGACCTAACCCAAAAATTCCTATTGTAACTGAAAGTTGAAACTCGCCCGATTACAACGGTACGCGTATTTTTCCCCTAGGCCATTCTGGTTAAGCGTTTGGTGCAGCAGATTTGCGAAAAATTTGTTGTCTTCTCAACCATTTCTTAGCTTCAAAGTCCCATATCTCGCGAACGGATTGAACTAACCCAAAAATTCCTACTGTAACTGAAAGTAGAAACACGCCCGATTACAGCGGTACGCTTTTTTTTTCCCTAGGCCATTCTGGTGAAGCGTTTGGAGCAGCAGAATTGCGAAAAATTTGTTGTCTTCTCAACCATTTCTTGGCTTCAAACCCCCATATCTCGCGAACGGATTGACCTAACCCAAAAATTCCTGTTGCGTCTGAAAGTAGAAACTCGCCCGATTACAACGGTATGTGTGTTTTCTCCCTAGCCCATTCTGGTTAAGCGTTTGGAGCAGCAGAATTGCGAAAAATTTGTTGTCTTCTCATCCATTTCTTGGATTCAAACTCCCATATCTCGCGAACGGATTGACCTAACCCAAAAATTCCTGTTGCGTCTGAAAGTAGAAACTCGCCCGATTATAACGGTATGTGTATTTTTTCCCTAGGCCATTCTGGTTAAGCGTTTGGAGCAGCAGAATTGCGAAAAATTTGTTGTCTTCTCAACCATTTCTTGGATTCAAACTCCCATATCTCGCGAACGGATTGACCAAACCCAAAAATTCCTGTTGCGTCTGAAATTAGAAACTCGCCCGATTATAACGGTATGCGTATTTTTTCCCTAGGCCATTCTGGTTAAGCGGTTTGAGCAGCAGAATTGCGAAAAATTTTTTGCCTTCTCAACCATTTCTTGTTTTCAAACTCCCATATCTCGCGAACGGATTGACCTAACCCAAAAATTCCTATTGCATCTGAAAGTAGAAACTCGCCCGATTACAACGGTATGTGTATTTTTTCCCTAGGCCATTCTGGTTAAGCGTTTGGAGCAGCAGAATTGCGAAAAATTTGTTGTCTTCTCAACCATTTCTTGGATTCAAACTCCCATATCTCGCGAACGGATTGACCAAACCCAAAAATTCCTGTTGCGTCTGAAATTAGAAACTCGCCCGATTATAACGGTATGCGTATTTTTTCCCTAGGCCATTCTGGTTAAGCGGTTTGAGCAGCAGAATTGCGAAAAATTTTTTGCCTTCTCAACCATTTCTTGTTTTCAAACTCCCATATCTCGCGAACGGATTGACCTAACCCAAAAATTCCTATTGCATCTGAAAGTAGAAACTCGCCCGATTACAACGGTATGTGTATTTTTTCCCTAGGCCATTCTGGTTAAGCGTTTGGTGCAGCAGATTTGCGAAAAATTTGTTGTCTTCTCAACCATTTCTTAGCTTCAAAGTCCCATATCTCGCGAACGGATTGACCTAACCCAAAAATTCCTATTGTAACTGAAAGTAGAAACTCGCCCGATTACAACGGTATGCGTATTTTCTCCCTAGGCCACTCTGGTTAAGCGTTTGGTGCAGCAGATTTGCGAAAAATTTGTTGTCCTCTCAACCATTTCTTAGCTTCAAAGTCCCATATCTCGCGAACGGATTGACCTAACCCAAAAATTCCTATTGTAACTGAAAGTAGAAACACGCCCGATTACAGCGGTACGCGTATTTTTTCCCTAGGCCATTCTGGTGAAGCGTTTGGAGCAGCAGAATTGCGAAAAATTTGTTGTCTTCTCATCCATTTCTTGGATTCAAACTCCCATATCTCGCGAACGGATTGACCTAACCCAAAAATTCCTGTTGCGTCTGAAAGTAGAAACTCGCCCGATTATAACGGTATGTGTATTTTTTCCCTAGGCCATTCTGGTTAAGCGTTTGGAGCAGCAGAATTGCGAAAAATTTGTTGTCTTCTCAACCATTTCTTGGATTCAAACTCCCATATCTCGCGAACGGATTGACCAAACCCAAAAATTCCTGTGGCGTCTGAAAGTAGAAACTCGCCCGATTACAACGGTATGTGTATTTTTTCCCTAGGCCATTCTGGTTAAGCGTTTGGAGCAGCAGAATTGTGAAAAATTTTTCGCCTTTTCTACCATTTCTTGGTTTCAAACTCCCATATCTCGCGAACGGATTGACCTAACCCAAAAATTCCTGTTGCGTCTGAAAGTAGAAACTCGCCCGATTATAACGGTATGTGTATTTTTTCCCTAGGCCATTCTGGTTAAGCGTTTGGAGCAGCAGAATTGCGAAAAATTTGTTGTCTTCTCAACCATTTCTTGGATTCAAACTCCCATATCTCGCGAACGGATTGACCTAACCCAAAAATTCCTGTTGCGTCTGAAAGTAGAAACTCGCCCGATTACAACGGTATGTGTGTTTTCTCCCTAGCCCATTCTGGTTAAGCGTTTGGAGCAGCAGAATTGCGAAAAATTTGTTGTCTTCTCATCCATTTCTTGGATTCAAACTCCCATATCTCGCGAACGGATTGACCTAACCCAAAAATTCCTGTTGCGTCTGAAAGTAGAAACTCGCCCGATTATAACGGTATGTGTATTTTTTCCCTAGGCCATTCTGGTTAAGCGTTTGGAGCAGCAGAATTGCGAAAAATTTGTTGTCTTCTCAACCATTTCTTGGATTCAAACTCCCATATCTCGCGAACGGATTGACCAAACCCAAAAATTCCTGTTGCGTCTGAAATTAGAAACTCGCCCGATTATAACGGTATGCGTATTTTTTCCCTAGGCCATTCTGGTTAAGCGGTTTGAGCAGCAGAATTGCGAAAAATTTTTTGCCTTCTCAACCATTTCTTGTTTTCAAACTCCCATATCTCGCGAACGGATTGACCTAACCCAAAAATTCCTATTGCATCTGAAAGTAGAAACTCGCCCGATTACAACGGTATGTGTATTTTTTCCCTAGGCCATTCTGGTTAAGCGTTTGGAGCAGCAGAATTGCGAAAAATTTGTTGTCTTCTCAACCATTTCTTGGATTCAAACTCCCATATCTCGCGAACGGATTGACCAAACCCAAAAATTCCTGTTGCGTCTGAAAGTAGAAACTCGCCCGATTATAACGGTATGTGTATTTTTTCCCTAGGCCATTCTGGTTAAGCGGTTTGAGCAGCAGAATTGCGAAAAATTTTTTGCCTTCTCAACCATTTCTTGTTTTCAAACTCCCATATCTCGCGAACGGATTGACCTAACCCAAAAATTCCTATTGCATCTGAAAGTAGAAACTCGCCCGATTACAACGGTATGTGTATTTTTCCCTAGGCCATTCTGGTTAAGCGTTTGGAGCAGCAGAATTGTGAAAAATTTTTTGCCTTTTCTACCATTTCTTGGTTTCAAACTCCCATTTCTCGCGAACGGATTGACCTAACCCAAAAATTCCTGTTGCATCTGAAAGTAGAAACTCGCCCGATTACAACGGTATGTGTATTTTTTCCCTAGGCCATTCTGGTTAAGCGTTTGGAGCAGCAGAATTGTGAAAAATTTTTTGCCTTTTCTACCATTTCTTGGTTTCAAACTCCCATTTCTCGCGAACGGATTGACCTAACCCAAAAATTCCTGTTGCATCTGAAAGTAGAAACTCGCCCGATTACAAGGGTATGGGTATTTTTTCCCTAGGCCATTCTGGATAAGCGTTTGGAGCAGCAGAATTGCGAAAAATTTGTTGTCTTCTCAAACATTTCTTAGCTTGAAACTCCCATATCTCGCGAACCGATTGACCTAACCCAAAAATTCCTATTGCATTTGAAAGTAGAAACTCGCCCGATTACAGCGGTAGGTGTATTTTTCCCCTAGGCCATTCTGGTTAAGCGATTGGAGCAGTAGAAGTGCGAAAAATTTGTTGTCTTGTCAACCATTTCTTAGCTTCAAAGTCCCATATCTCGCGAACGGATGGACCTAACCCAAAAATTCCTATTGTAACTGAAAGTAGAAACTCGCCCGATTACAACGGTACGCGTATTTTTTCCCTAGGCCATTCTGGTTAAGCGTTTGGTGCAGCAGATTTGCGAAAAATTTGTTGTCTTCTCAACCATTTCTTAGCTTCAAAGTCCCATATCTCGCGAACGGATTGACCTAACCCAAAAATTCCTATTGTAACTGAAAGTAGAAACACGCCCGATTACAGCGGTACGCGTATTTTTTCCCTAGGCCATTCTGGTTAAGCGTTTGGAGCAGCAGAATTGCGAAAAATTTGTTGTCTTCTCAACCATTTCTTGGCTTCAAACTCCCATATCAAGCGAACGGATTGACCTAACCCAAAAATTCCTGTTGCGTCTGAAAGTAGAAACTCGCCCGATTACAACGGCATGTGTATTTTTTCCCTAGCCCATTCTGGTGAAGCGTTTGGAGCAGCAGAATTGCGAAAAATTTGTTGTCTTCTCAACCATTTCTTGGATTCAAACTCCCATATCAAGCGAACGGATTGACCTAACCCAAAAATTCCTGTTGCGTCTGAAAGTAGAAACTCGCCCGATTACAACGGCATGTGTATTTTTTCCCTAGCCCATTCTGGTTAAGCGTTTGGAGCAGCAGAAATGCGAAAAATTTTTTGCCTTCTCTACCATTTCTTGGATTCAAACTCCCATATCTCGCGAACGGATTGACCCTACCCAAAAATTCCTATTGCATCTGAAAGTAGAAACTCGCCCGATAACAACGGTATGTGTATTTTTTCCCTAGGCCATTCTGGTTAAGCGTTTGGAGCAGCAGAATTGCGAAAAATTTTTTGCCTTCTCAACCATTTCTTGTCTTCAAACTCCCATATCTCGCGAACCGATTGACCTAACCCAACAATTCCTATTGCATTTGAAAGTAGAAACTCGCCCGATTACAACGGTAGGTTTATTTTTCCCCTAGGCCATTCTGGTTAAGCGATTGGAGCAGTAGAAGTGCGAAAAGTTTGTTGTCTTGTCAACCATTTCTTAGCTTCAAAGTCCCATATCTCGCGAACGGATGGACCTAACCCAAAAATTCCTATTGTAACTGAAAGTTGAAACTCGCCCGATTACAACGGTACGCGTATTTTTCCCCTAGGCCATTCTGGTTAAGCGTTTGGTGCAGCAGATTTGCGAAAAATTTGTTGTCTTCTCAACCATTTCTTAGCTTCAAAGTCCCATATCTCGCGAACGGATTGAACTAACCCAAAAATTCCTACTGTAACTGAAAGTAGAAACACGCCCGATTACAGCGGTACGCTTTTTTTTTCCCTAGGCCATTCTGGTGAAGCGTTTGGAGCAGCAGAATTGCGAAAAATTTGTTGTCTTCTCAACCATTTCTTGGCTTCAAACCCCCATATCTCGCGAACGGATTGACCTAACCCAAAAATTCCTGTTGCGTCTGAAAGTAGAAACTCGCCCGATTACAACGGTATGTGTGTTTTCTCCCTAGCCCATTCTGGTTAAGCGTTTGGAGCAGCAGAATTGCGAAAAATTTGTTGTCTTCTCATCCATTTCTTGGATTCAAACTCCCATATCTCGCGAACGGATTGACCTAACCCAAAAATTCCTGTTGCGTCTGAAAGTAGAAACTCGCCCGATTATAACGGTATGTGTATTTTTTCCCTAGGCCATTCTGGTTAAGCGTTTGGAGCAGCAGAATTGCGAAAAATTTGTTGTCTTCTCAACCATTTCTTGGATTCAAACTCCCATATCTCGCGAACGGATTGACCAAACCCAAAAATTCCTGTTGCGTCTGAAATTAGAAACTCGCCCGATTATAACGGTATGCGTATTTTTTCCCTAGGCCATTCTGGTTAAGCGGTTTGAGCAGCAGAATTGCGAAAAATTTTTTGCCTTCTCAACCATTTCTTGTTTTCAAACTCCCATATCTCGCGAACGGATTGACCTAACCCAAAAATTCCTATTGCATCTGAAAGTAGAAACTCGCCCGATTACAACGGTATGTGTATTTTTTC
This sequence comes from Ptiloglossa arizonensis, assembly GCF_051014685.1. Lineage (NCBI taxonomy): Eukaryota > Metazoa > Arthropoda > Insecta > Hymenoptera > Colletidae > Ptiloglossa > Ptiloglossa arizonensis. The sequence goes on along the minus strand of NW_027478778.1, from coordinate 108,211 downwards.
CCTAGGCCATTCTGGTTAAGCGTTTGGAGCAGCAGAATTGCGAAAAATTTGTTGTCTTCTCAACCATTTCTTGGATTCAAACTCCCATATCTCGCGAACGGATTGACCAAACCCAAAAATTCCTGTTGCGTCTGAAATTAGAAACTCGCCCGATTATAACGGTATGCGTATTTTTTCCCTAGGCCATTCTGGTTAAGCGGTTTGAGCAGCAGAATTGCGAAAAATTTTTTGCCTTCTCAACCATTTCTTGTTTTCAAACTCCCATATCTCGCGAACGGATTGACCTAACCCAAAAATTCCTATTGCATCTGAAAGTAGAAACTCGCCCGATTACAACGGTATGTGTATTTTTTCCCTAGGCCATTCTGGTTAAGCGTTTGGTGCAGCAGATTTGCGAAAAATTTGTTGTCTTCTCAACCATTTCTTAGCTTCAAAGTCCCATATCTCGCGAACGGATTGACCTAACCCAAAAATTCCTATTGTAACTGAAAGTAGAAACTCGCCCGATTACAACGGTATGCGTATTTTCTCCCTAGGCCACTCTGGTTAAGCGTTTGGTGCAGCAGATTTGCGAAAAATTTGTTGTCCTCTCAACCATTTCTTAGCTTCAAAGTCCCATATCTCGCGAACGGATTGACCTAACCCAAAAATTCCTATTGTAACTGAAAGTAGAAACACGCCCGATTACAGCGGTACGCGTATTTTTTCCCTAGGCCATTCTGGTGAAGCGTTTGGAGCAGCAGAATTGCGAAAAATTTGTTGTCTTCTCATCCATTTCTTGGATTCAAACTCCCATATCTCGCGAACGGATTGACCTAACCCAAAAATTCCTGTTGCGTCTGAAAGTAGAAACTCGCCCGATTATAACGGTATGTGTATTTTTTCCCTAGGCCATTCTGGTTAAGCGTTTGGAGCAGCAGAATTGCGAAAAATTTGTTGTCTTCTCAACCATTTCTTGGATTCAAACTCCCATATCTCGCGAACGGATTGACCAAACCCAAAAATTCCTGTGGCGTCTGAAAGTAGAAACTCGCCCGATTACAACGGTATGTGTATTTTTTCCCTAGGCCATTCTGGTTAAGCGTTTGGGGCAGCAGAATTGTGAAAAATTTTTCGCCTTTTCTACCATTTCTTGGTTTCAAACTCCCATATCTCGCGAACGGATTGACCTAACCCAAAAATTCCTGTTGCGTCTGAAAGTAGAAACTCGCCCGATTATAACGGTATGTGTATTTTTTCCCTAGGCCATTCTGGTTAAGCGTTTGGAGCAGCAGAATTGCGAAAAATTTGTTGTCTTCTCAACCATTTCTTGGATTCAAACTCCCATATCTCGCGAACGGATTGACCTAACCCAAAAATTCCTGTTGCGTCTGAAAGTAGAAACTCGCCCGATTACAACGGTATGTGTGTTTTCTCCCTAGCCCATTCTGGTTAAGCGTTTGGAGCAGCAGAATTGCGAAAAATTTGTTGTCTTCTCATCCATTTCTTGGATTCAAACTCCCATATCTCGCGAACGGATTGACCTAACCCAAAAATTCCTGTTGCGTCTGAAAGTAGAAACTCGCCCGATTATAACGGTATGTGTATTTTTTCCCTAGGCCATTCTGGTTAAGCGTTTGGAGCAGCAGAATTGCGAAAAATTTGTTGTCTTCTCAACCATTTCTTGGATTCAAACTCCCATATCTCGCGAACGGATTGACCAAACCCAAAAATTCCTGTTGCGTCTGAAATTAGAAACTCGCCCGATTATAACGGTATGCGTATTTTTTCCCTAGGCCATTCTGGTTAAGCGGTTTGAGCAGCAGAATTGCGAAAAATTTTTTGCCTTCTCAACCATTTCTTGTTTTCAAACTCCCATATCTCGCGAACGGATTGACCTAACCCAAAAATTCCTATTGCATCTGAAAGTAGAAACTCGCCCGATTACAACGGTATGTGTATTTTTTCCCTAGGCCATTCTGGTTAAGCGTTTGGAGCAGCAGAATTGCGAAAAATTTGTTGTCTTCTCAACCATTTCTTGGATTCAAACTCCCATATCTCGCGAACGGATTGACCAAACCCAAAAATTCCTGTTGCGTCTGAAAGTAGAAACTCGCCCGATTATAACGGTATGTGTATTTTTTCCCTAGGCCATTCTGGTTAAGCGGTTTGAGCAGCAGAATTGCGAAAAATTTTTTGCCTTCTCAACCATTTCTTGTTTTCAAACTCCCATATCTCGCGAACGGATTGACCTAACCCAAAAATTCCTATTGCATCTGAAAGTAGAAACTCGCCCGATTACAACGGTATGTGTATTTTTCCCTAGGCCATTCTGGTTAAGCGTTTGGAGCAGCAGAATTGTGAAAAATTTTTTGCCTTTTCTACCATTTCTTGGTTTCAAACTCCCATTTCTCGCGAACGGATTGACCTAACCCAAAAATTCCTGTTGCATCTGAAAGTAGAAACTCGCCCGATTACAACGGTATGTGTATTTTTTCCCTAGGCCATTCTGGTTAAGCGTTTGGAGCAGCAGAATTGTGAAAAATTTTTTGCCTTTTCTACCATTTCTTGGTTTCAAACTCCCATTTCTCGCGAACGGATTGACCTAACCCAAAAATTCCTGTTGCATCTGAAAGTAGAAACTCGCCCGATTACAAGGGTATGGGTATTTTTTCCCTAGGCCATTCTGGATAAGCGTTTGGAGCAGCAGAATTGCGAAAAATTTGTTGTCTTCTCAAACATTTCTTAGCTTGAAACTCCCATATCTCGCGAACCGATTGACCTAACCCAAAAATTCCTATTGCATTTGAAAGTAGAAACTCGCCCGATTACAGCGGTAGGTGTATTTTTCCCCTAGGCCATTCTGGTTAAGCGATTGGAGCAGTAGAAGTGCGAAAAATTTGTTGTCTTGTCAACCATTTCTTAGCTTCAAAGTCCCATATCTCGCGAACGGATGGACCTAACCCAAAAATTCCTATTGTAACTGAAAGTAGAAACTCGCCCGATTACAACGGTACGCGTATTTTTTCCCTAGGCCATTCTGGTTAAGCGTTTGGTGCAGCAGATTTGCGAAAAATTTGTTGTCTTCTCAACCATTTCTTAGCTTCAAAGTCCCATATCTCGCGAACGGATTGACCTAACCCAAAAATTCCTATTGTAACTGAAAGTAGAAACACGCCCGATTACAGCGGTACGCGTATTTTTTCCCTAGGCCATTCTGGTTAAGCGTTTGGAGCAGCAGAATTGCGAAAAATTTGTTGTCTTCTCAACCATTTCTTGGCTTCAAACTCCCATATCAAGCGAACGGATTGACCTAACCCAAAAATTCCTGTTGCGTCTGAAAGTAGAAACTCGCCCGATTACAACGGCATGTGTATTTTTTCCCTAGCCCATTCTGGTGAAGCGTTTGGAGCAGCAGAATTGCGAAAAATTTGTTGTCTTCTCAACCATTTCTTGGATTCAAACTCCCATATCTCGCGAACGGATTGACCTAACCCAAAAATTCCTGTTGCGTCTGAAAGTAGAAACTCGCCCGATTACAACGGCATGTGTATTTTTTCCCTAGCCCATTCTGGTTAAGCGTTTGGAGCAGCAGAAATGCGAAAAATTTTTTGCCTTCTCTACCATTTCTTGGATTCAAACTCCCATATCTCGCGAACGGATTGACCCTACCCAAAAATTCCTATTGCATCTGAAAGTAGAAACTCGCCCGATAACAACGGTATGTGTATTTTTTCCCTAGGCCATTCTGGTTAAGCGTTTGGAGCAGCAGAATTGCGAAAAATTTTTTGCCTTCTCAACCATTTCTTGTCTTCAAACTCCCATATCTCGCGAACCGATTGACCTAACCCAACAATTCCTATTGCATTTGAAAGTAGAAACTCGCCCGATTACAACGGTAGGTTTATTTTTCCCCTAGGCCATTCTGGTTAAGCGATTGGAGCAGTAGAAGTGCGAAAAGTTTGTTGTCTTGTCAACCATTTCTTAGCTTCAAAGTCCCATATCTCGCGAACGGATTGACCTAACCCAAAAATTCCTATTGTAACTGAAAGTAGAAACTCGCCCGATTACAACGGTACGCGTATTTTTTCCCTAGGCCATTCTGGTTAAGCGTTTGGAGCAGCAGAATTGCGAATAATTTGTTGTCTTCTCAACCATTTCTTGGATTCAAACTCCCATATCTCGCGAACGGATTGACCTAAGCCAAAAATTCCTATTGTAACTGAAAGTAGAGACTCGCCCGATTACAGCGGTATGTGTATTTTTTCCCTAGGCCATTCTGGTTAAGCGTTTGGAGCAGCAGAATTGCGAAAAATTTGTTGTCTTCTCATCCATTTCTTGGATTCAAACTCCCATATCTCGCGAACGGATTGACCTAACCCAAAAATTCCTGTTGCGTCTGAAAGTAGAAACTCGCCCGATTATAACCGTATGTGTATTTTTTCCCTAGGCCATTCTGGTTAAGCGCTTGGAGCAGCAGAAGTGAGAAAAATTTGTTGCCTTCTCAACCATTTCTTTTGTTCAAACTCCCATATCTCGCGAACGGATTGACCCAACCCAAAAATTCCTATTGCATCTGAAAGTAGAAACTCGCCCGATTACAACGGTGTGTGTATGTTTTCAAAAGCCCATTCTGGTGAAGCGTTTGGAGCAGCAGAATTGCGAAAAATTTGTTGTCTTCTCTACCATTTCTTGGCTTCAAACACCCATATCTCGCGAACGGATTGTCCTAACCCAAAAATTCTTATTGCATCTGAAAGTAGAAACTCGCCCGATTCCAACGGTATGTGTATTTTTTCCCTAGGCCATTCTGGTTAAGCGCTTGGAGCAGCACAAGTGAGAAAAATTTGTTGCCTTCTCAAACATTTCTTGTGTTCAAACTCCCATATCTCGCGAACGGATTGACCCAACCCAAAAATTCCTATTGCATCTGAAAGTAGAAACTCGCCCGATTACAACGGTGTGTGTATTTTTTCCCTAGCCCATTCTGGTGAAGCGTTTGGAGCAGCAGATTTGCGAAAAATTTGTTGTCTTCTCAACCATATCTTAGCTTCAAACTCTCATATCTCGCGAACGGATTGACCTAACCCAAAAATTCCTATTGCATTTGAAAGTAGAAACTCGCCCGATTACAACGGTACGTGTATTTTTTCCCTAGGTCATTCTGGTTAAGCGTTTGGAGCAGTAGAATTGTGAAAAATTTTTTGCCTTCTCTACCATTTCTTGGCTTCAAACTCCCATATCTCGCGAACGGATTGACCTAACCCAAAAATTCCTATTGCATCTGAAAGTAGAAACTCGCCCAATTACAACGGTATGTGTATTTTTTCCCTAGGCCATTCTGGTTAAGCGCTTGGAGCAGCAGAAGTGAGAAAAATTTGTTGCCTTCTCAACCATATCTTAGCTTCAAACTCTCATATCTCGCGAACGGATTGACCTAACCCAAAAATTCTTATTGCATCTGAAAGTAGAAACTCGCCCGATTCCAACGGTATGTGTATTTTTTCCCTAGGCAATTCTGGTTACGCGTTTGGAGCAGCAGAATTGCGAATAATTTGTTGTCTTCTCAACCATTTCTGGTCTTCAAACTCCCATATCTCGCGAACGGATTGACCTAACCCAAAAATTCCTGTTGCGTCTGAAAGTAGATACTCGCCCGATTATAACGGTATGTGTATTTTTTCCCTAGGCCATTCTGGTTAAGCGGTTTGAGCAGCAGAATTGCGAAAAATTTTTTGCCTTCTCTACCATTTCTTGGCTTCAAACTCCCATATCTCGCGAACGGATTGACCTAACCCAAAAATTCCTATTGCATTTGAAAGTAGAAACTCGCCCGATTACAACGGTATGTGTATTTTTCCCCTAGGCCATTCTGGTTAAGCGATTGGAGCAGTAGAAGTGCGAAAAATTTGTTGTCTTGTCAACCATTTCTTAGCTTCAAAGTCCCATATCTCGCGAACGGATGGACCTAACCCAAAAATTCCTATTGTAACTGAAAGTTGAAACTCGCCCGATTACAACGGTACGCGTATTTTTTCCCTAGGCCATTCTGGTTAAGCGTTTGGTGCAGCAGATTTGCGAAAAATTTGTTGTCTTCTCAACCATTTCTTAGCTTCAAAGTCCCATATCTCGCGAACGGATTGAACTAACCCAAAAATTCCTTATGTAACTGAAAGTAGAAACACGCCCGATTACAGCGGTACGCGTATTTTTTCCCTAGGCCATTCTGGTGAAGCGTTTGGAGCAGCAGAATTGCGAAAAATTTGTTGTCTTCTCTACCATTTCTTGGCTTCAAACTCCCATATCTCGCGAACGGATTGACCTAACCCAAAAATTCCTATTGCATCTGAAAGTAGAAACTCGCCCAATTACAACGGTATGTGTATTTTTTCCCTAGGCCATTCTGGTTAAGCGTTTGGAGCAGCAGAATTGCGAAAAATTTGTTGTCTTCTCAACCATTTCTTGGCTTCAAACCCCCATATCTCGCGAACGGATTGACCTAACCCAAAAATTCCTGTTGCGTCTGAAAGTAGAAACTCGCCCGATTACAACGGTATGTGTGTTTTCTCCCTAGCCCATTCTGGTTAAGCGTTTGGAGCAGCAGAATTGCGAAAAATTTGTTGTCTTCTCATCCATTTCTTGGATTCAAACTCCCATATCCCGCGAACGCATTGACCTAACCCAAAAATTCCTGTTGCGTCTGAAAGTAGAAACTCGCCCGATTATAACGGTATGTGTATTTTTTCCCTAGGCCATTCTGGTTAAGCGTTTGGAGCAGCAGAATTGCGAAAAATTTGTTGTCTTCTCAACCATTTCTTGGATTCAAACTCCCATATCTCGCGAACGGATTGACCTAACCCAAAAATTCCTGTTGCGTCTGAAAGTAGAAACTCGCCCGATTACAACGGCATGTGTATTTTTTCCCTAGGCCATTCTGGTTAAGCGGTTTGGGCAGCAGAATTGCGAAAAATTTTTTGCCTTCTCAACCATTTCTTGTTTTCAAACTCCCATATCTCGCGAACGGATTGACCTAACCCAAAAATTCCTATTGCATCTGAAAGTAGAAACTCGCCCGATTACAACGGTATGTGTATTTTTTCCCTAGGCCATTCTGGTTAAGCGTTTGGAGCAGCAGAATTGTGAAAAATTTTTTGCCATTTCTACCATTTCTTGGTTTCAAACTCCCATTTCTCGCGAACGGATTGACCTAACCCAAAAATTCCTGTTGCATCTGAAAGTAGAAACTCGCCCGATTACAAGGGTATCGGTATTTTTTCCCTAGGCCATTCTGGATAAGCGTTTGGAGCAGCAGAATTGCGAAAAATTTGTTGTCTTCTCAAACATTTCTTAGCTTGAAACTCCCATATCTCGCGAAGCGATAGACCTAACCCAAAAATTCCTATTGCATTTGAAAGTAGAAACTCGCCCGATTACAACGGTATGTGTATTTTTCCCCTAGGCCATTCTGGTTAAGCGTTTGGTGCAGCAGATTTGCGAAAAATTTGTTGTCTTCTCAACCATTTCTTAGCTTCAAAGTCCCATATCTCGCGAACGGATTGAACTAACCCAAAAATTCCTATTGTAACTGAAAGTAGAAACACGCCCGATTACAGCGGTACGCGTATTTTTTCCCTAGGCCATTCTGGTGAAGCGTTTGGAGCAGCAGAATTGCGAAAAATTTGTGGTCTTCTCTACCATTTCTTGGCTTCAAACTCCCATATCTCGCGAACGGATTGACCTAACCCAAAAATTCCTATTGCATCTGAAAGTAGAAACTCGCCCAATTACAACGGTATGTGTATTTTTTCCCTAGGCCATTCTGGTTAAGCGTTTGGAGCAGCAGAATTGCGAAAAATTTGTTGTCTTCTCAACCATTTCTTGGCTTCAAACCCCCATATCTCGCGAACGGATTGACCTAACCCAAAAATTCCAGTTGCGTCTGAAAGTAGAAACTCGCCCGATTACAACGGTATGTGTGTTTTCTCCCTAGCCCATTCTGGTTAAGCGTTTGGAGCAGCAGAATTGCGAAAAATTTGTTGTCTTCTCATCCATTTCTTGGATTCAAACTCCCATATCTCGCGAACGGATTGACCTAACCCAAAAATTCCTATTGCGTCTGAAAGTAGAAACTCGCCCGATTATAACGGTATGTGTATTTTTTCCCTAGGCCATTCTGGTTAAGCGTTTGGAGCAGCAGAATTGCGAAAAATTTGTTGTCTTCTCAACCATTTCTTGGATTCAAACTCCCATATCTCGCGAACGGATTGACCAAACCCAAAAATTCCTGTTGCGTCTGAAATTAGAAACTCGCCCGATTATAACGGTATGCGTATTTTTTCCCTAGACCAGTCTGGTTAAGCGGTTTGAGCAGCAGAATTGCGAAAAATTTTTTGCCTTCTCAACCATTTCTTGTTTTCAAACTCCCATATCTCGCGAACGGATTGACCTAACCCAAAAATTCCTATTGCATCTGAAAGTAGAAACTCGCCCGATTACAACGGTATGTGTATTTTTTCCCTAGGCCATTCTGGTTAAGCGTTTGGAGCAGCAGAATTGTGAAAAATTTTTTGCCTTTTCTACCATTTCTTGGTTTCAAACTCCCATTTCTCGCGAACGGATTGACCTAACCCAAAAATTCCTGTTGCATCTGAAAGTAGAAACTCGCCCGATTACAACGGTATGTGTATTTTTTCCCTAGGCCATTCTGGTTAAGCGTTTGGAGCAGCAGAATTGTGAAAAATTTTTTGCCTTTTCTACCATTTCTTGGTTTCAAACTCCCATTTCTCGCGAACGGATTGACCTAACCCAAAAATTCCTGTTGCATCTGAAAGTAGAAACTCGCCCGATTACAAGGGTATGGGTATTTTTTCCCTAGGCCATTCTGGATAAGCGTTTGGAGCAGCAGAATTGCGAAAAATTTGTTGTCTTCTCAAACATTTCTTAGCTTGAAACTCCCATATCTCGCGAACCGATTGACCTAACCCAAAAATTCCTATTGCATTTGAAAGTACAAACTCGCCCGATTACAACGGTAGGTGTATTTTTCCCCTAGGCCATTCTGGTTAAGCGTTTGGTGCAGCAGATTTGCGAAAAATTTGTTGTCTTCTCAACCATTTCTTAGCTTCAAAGTCCCATATCTCGCGAACGGATTGACCTAACCCAAAAATTCCTATTGTAACTGAAAGTAGAAACTCGCCCGATTATAACGGTATGTGTATTTTTTCCCTAGGCCATTCTGGTTAAGCGGTTTGAGCAGCAGAATTGCGAAAAATTTTTTGCCTTCTCAACCATTTCTTGTTTTCAAACTCCCATATCTCGCGAACGGATTGACCTAACCCAAAAATTCCTATTGCATCTGAAAGTAGAAACTCGCCCGATTACAACGGTATGTGTATTTTTTCCCTAGGCCATTCTGGTTAAGCGTTTGGAGCAGCAGAATTGTGAAAAATTTTTTGCCTTTTCTACCATTTCTTGGTTTCAAACTCCCATTTCTCGCGAACGGATTGACCTAACCCAAAAATTCCTGTTGCATCTGAAAGTAGAAACTCGCCCGATTACAAGGGTATGGGTATTTTTTCCCTAGGCCATTCTGGATAAGCGTTTGGAGCAGCAGAATTGCGAAAAATTTGTTGTCTTCTCAAACACTTCTTAGCTTGAAACTCCCATATCTCGCGAACCGATTGACCTAACCCAAAAATTCCTATTGCATTTGAAAGTAGAAACTCGCCCGATTACAACGGTAGGTGTATTTTTCCCCTAGGCCATTCTGGTTAAGCGTTTGGTGCAGCAGATTTGCGAAAAATTTGTTGTCTTCTCAACCATTTCTTAGCTTCAAAGTCCCATATCTCGCGAACGGATTGACCTAACCCAAAAATTCCTATTGTAACTGAAAGTAGAAACTCGCCCGATTACAACGGTATGCGTATTTTCTCCCTAGGCCACTCTGGTTAAGCGTTTGGTGCAGCAGATTTGCGAAAAATTTGTTGTCTTCTCAACCATTTCTTAGCTTCAAAGTCCCATATCTCGCGAACGGATTGACCTAACCCAAAAATTCCTATTGTAACTGAAAGTAGAAACACGCCCGATTACAGCGGTACGCGTATTTTTTCCCTAGGCCATTCTGGTGAAGCGTTTGGAGCAGCAGAATTGCGAAAAATTTGTTGTCTTCTCTACCATTTCTTGGCTTCAAACTCCCATATCTCGCGAACGGATTGACCTAACCCAAAAATTCCTATTGCATCTGAAAGTAGAAACTCGCCCAATTACAACGGTATGTGTATTTTTTCCCTAGGCCATTCTGGTTAAGCGTTTGGAGCAGCAGAATTGCGAAAAATTTGTTGTCTTCTCAACCATTTCTTGGCTTCAAACCCCCATATCTCGCGAACGGATTGACCAAACCCAAAAATTCCTGTTGCGTCTGAAAGTAGAAACTCGCCCGATTATAACGGTATGTGTATTTTTTCCCTAGGCCATTCTGGTTAAGCGGTTTGAGCAGCAGAATTGCGAAAAATTTTTTGCCTTCTCAACCATTTCTTGTTTTCAAACTCCCATATCTCGCGAACGGATTGACCTAACCCAAAAATTCCTATTGCAACTGAAAGTAGAAACTCGCCCGATTACAACGGTATGTGTATTTTTTCCCTAGGCCATTCTGGTTAAGCGTTTGGAGCAGCAGAATTGTGAAAAATTTTTCGCCTTTTCTACCATTTCTTGGTTTCAAACTCCCATTTCTCGCGAACGGATTGACCTAACCCAAAAATTCCTGTTGCATCTGAAAGTAGAAACTCGTCCGATTACAACGGTATGTGTATTTTTTCTCTAGGCCATTCTGGTTAAGCGTTTGGAGCAGCAGAATTGTGAAAAATTTTTTGCCTTTTCTACCATTTCTTGGTTTCAAACTCCCATTTCTCGCGAACGGATTGACCTAACCCAAAAATTCCTGTTGCATCTGAAAGTAGAAACTCGCCCGATTACAAGGGTATGGGTATTTTTTCCCTAGGCCATTCTGGATAAGCGTTTGGAGCAGCAGAATTGCGAAAAATTTGTTGTCTTCTCAAACATTTCTTAGCTTGAAACTCCCATATCTCGCGAACCGATTGACCTAACCCAAAAATTCCTATTGCATTTGAAAGTAGAAACTCGCCCGATTACAGCGGTAGGTGTATTTTTCCCCTAGGCCATTCTGGTTAAGCGATTGGAGCAGTAGAAGTGCGAAAAATTTGTTGTCTTGTCAAACCATTTCTTAGCTTCAAAGTCCCATATCTCGCGAACGGATGGACCTAACCCAAAAATTCCTATTGTAACTGAAAGTAGAAACTCGCCCGATTACAACGGTACGCGTATTTTTTCCCTAGGCCATTCTGGTTAAGCGTTTGGTGCAGCAGATTTGCGAAAAATTTGTTGTCTTCTCAACCATTTCTTAGCTTCAAAGTCCCATATCTCGCGAACGGATTGACCTAACCCAAAAATTCCTATTGTAACTGAAAGTAGAAACACGCCCGATTACAGCGGTACGCGTATTTTTTCCCTAGGCCATTCTGGTGAAGCGTTTGGAGCAGCAGAATTGCGAAAAATTTGTTGTCTTCTCTACCATTTCTTGGCTTCAAACTCCCATATCTCGCGAACGGATTGACCTAACCCAAAAATTCCTATTGCATCTGAAAGTAGAAACTCGCCCAATTACAACGGTATGTGTATTTTTTCCCTAGGCCATTCTGGTTAAGCGTTTGGAGCAGCAGAATTGCGAAAAATTTGTTGTCTTCTCAACCATTTCTTGGCTTCAAACCCCCATATCTCGCGAACGGATTGACCTAACCCAAAAATTCCTGTTGCGTCTGAAAGTAGAAACTCGCCCGATTACAACGGTATGTGTGTTTTCTCCCTAGCCCATTCTGGTTAAGCGTTTGGAGCAGCAGAATTGCGAAAAATTTGTTGTCTTCTCATCCATTTCTTGGATTCAAACTCCCATATCTCGCGAACGGATTGACCTAACCCAAAAATTCCTGTTGCGTCTGAAAGTAGAAACTCGCCCGATTATAACGGTATGTGTATTTTTTCCCTAGGCCATTCTGGTTAAGCGTTTGGAGCAGCAGAATTGCGAAAAATTTGTTGTCTTCTCAACCATTTCTTGGATTCAAACTCCCATATCTCGCGAACAGATTGACCAAACCCAAAAATTCCTGTTGCGTCTGAAAGTAGAAACTCGCCCGATTATAACGGTATGTGTATTTTTTCCCTAGGCCATTCTGGTTAAGCGGTTTGAGCAGCAGAATTGCGAAAAATTTTTTGCCTTCTCAACCATTTCTTGTTTTCAAACTCCCATATCTCGCGAACGGATTGACCTAACCCAAAAATTCCTATTGCATCTGAAAGTAGAAACTCGCCCGATTACAACGGTATGTGTATTTTTTCCCTAGGCCATTCTGGTTAAGCGTTTGGAGCAGCAGAATTGCGAAAAATTTGTTGTCTTCTCAACCATTTCTTGGATTCAAACTCCCATATCTCGCGAACGGATTGACCAAACCCAAAAATTCCTGTTGCGTCTGAAAGTAGAAACTCGCCCGATTATAACGGTATGTGTATTTTTTCCCTAGGCCATTCTGGTTAAGCGGTTTGAGCAGCAGAATTGCGAAAAATTTTTTGCCTTCTCAACCATTTCTTGTTTTCAAACTCCCATATCTCGCGAACGGATTGACCTAACCCAAAACTTCCTATTGCATCTGAAAGTAGAAACTCGCCCGATTACAACGGTATGTGTATTTTTCCCTAGGCCATTCTGGTTAAGCGTTTGGAGCAGCAGAATTGTGAAAAATTTTTTGCCTTTTCTACCATATCTTGGTTTCAAACTCCCATTTCTCGCGAACGGATTGACCTAACCCCAAAATTCCTGTTGCATCTGAAAGTAGAAACTCGCCCGATTACAACGGTATGTGTATTTTATCCCTAGGCCATTCTGGATAAGCGTTTGGAGCAGCAGAATTGCGAAAAATTTGTTGTCTTCTCAAACATTTCTTAGCTTGAAACTCCCATATCTCGCGAACCGATTGACCTAACCCAAAAATTCCTATTGCATTTGAAAGTAGAAACTCGCCCGATTACAGCGGTAGGTGTATTTTTCCCCTAGGCCATTCTGGTTAAGCGATTGGAGCAGTAGAAGTGCGAAAAATTTGTTGTCTTGTCAACCATTTCTTAGCTTCAAAGTCCCATATCTCGCGAACGGATGGACCTAACCCAAAAATTCCTATTGTAACTGAAAGTAGAAACTCGCCCGATTACAACGGTACTCGTATTTTTTCCCTAGGCCATTCTGGTTAAGCGTTTGGAGCAGCAGAATTGCGAAAAATTTGTTGTCTTCTCAACCATTTCTTGGCTTCAAACTCCCATATCAAGCGAACGGATTGACCTAACCCAAAAATTCCTGTTGCGTCTGAAAGTAGAAACTCGCCCGATTACAACGGCATGTGTATTTTTTCCCTAGCCCATTCTGGTGAAGCGTTTGGAGCAGCAGAATTGCGAAAAATTTGTTGTCTTCTCAACCATTTCTTGGATTCAAACTCCCATATCAAGCGAACGGATTGACCTAACCCAAAAATTCCTGTTGCGTCTGAAAGTAGAAACTCGCCCGATTACAACGGCATGTGTATTTTTTCCCTAGCCCATTCTGGTTAAGCGTTTGGAGCAGCAGAATTGCGAAAAATTTTTTGCCTTCTCTACCATTTCTTGGATTCAAACTCCCATATCTCGCGAACGGATTGACCCTACCCAAAAATTCCTATTGCATCTGAAAGTAGAAACTCGCCCGATAACAACGGTATGTGTATTTTTTCCCTAGGCCATTCTGGTTAAGCGTTTGGAGCAGCAGAATTGCGAAAAATTTTTTGCCTTCTCAACCATTTCTTGTCTTCAAACTCCCATATCTCGCGAACCGATTGACCTAACCCAACAATTCCTATTGCATTTGAAAGTAGAAACTCGCCCGATTACAACGGTAGGTTTATTTTTCCCCTAGGCCATTCTGGTTAAGCGATTGGAGCAGTAGAAGTGCGAAAAGTTTGTTGTCTTGTCAACCATTTCTTAGCTTCAAAGTCCCATATCTCGCGAACGGATTGACCTAACCCAAAAATTCCTATTGTAACTGAAAGTAGAAACTCGCCCGATTACAACGGTACGCGTATTTTTTCCCTAGGCCATTCTGGTTAAGCGTTTGGAGCAGCAGAATTGCGAATAATTTGTTGTCTTCTCAACCATTTCTTGGATTCAAACTCCCATATCTCGCGAACGGATTGACCTAAGCCAAAAATTCCTATTGTAACTGAAAGTAGAGACTCGCCCGATTACAGCGGTATGTGTATTTTTTCCCTAGGCCATTCTGGTTAAGCGTTTCGAGCAGCAGAATTGCGAAAAATTTGTTGTCTTCTCATCCATTTCTTGGATTCAAACTCCCATATCTCGCGAACGGATTGACCTAACCCAAAAATTCCTGTTGCGTCTGAAAGTAGAAACTCGCCCGATTATAACCGTATGTGTATTTTTTCCCTAGGCCATTCTGGTTAAGCGTTTGGAGCAGCAGAATTGCGAAAAATTTGTTGTATTCTCAACCATTTCTTGGATTCAAACTCCCATATCTCGCGAACGGATTGACCTAACCCAAAAATTCCTGTTGCGTCTGAAAGTAGAAACTCGCCCGATTATAACGGTATGTGTATTTTTTCCCTAGGCCATTCTGGTTAAGCGGTTTGAGCAGCAGAATTGCGAAAAATTTTTTGCCTTCTCAACCATTTCTTGTCTTCAAACTCCCATATCTCGCGAACGGATTGACCTAACCCAAAAATTCCTATTGCATCTGAAAGTAGAAACTCGCCCGATTACAACGGTATGTGTATTTTTTCCCTAGGCCATTCTGGTTAAGCGTTTGTAGCAGCAGAATTGTGAAAAATTTTTTGCCTTTTCTACCATTTCTTGGTTTCAATCTCCCATTTCTCGCGAACGGATTGACCTAACCCAAAAATTCCTGTTGCATCTGAAAGTAGAAACTCGCCCGATTACAACGGTATGTGTATTTTTTCCCTAGGCCATTCTGGTTAAGCGTTTGGAGCAGCAGAATTGTGAAAAATTTTTTGCCTTTTTTACCATTTCTTGGTTTCAAACTCCCATTTCTCGCGAACGGATTGACCTAACCCAAAAATTCCTGTTGCATCTGAAAGTAGAAACTCGCCCGATTACAAGGGTATGGGTATTTTTTCCCTAGGCCATTCTGGATAAGCGTTTGGAGCAGTAGAAGTGCGAAAAATTTGTTGTCTTGTCAACCATTTCTTAGCTTCAAAGTCCCATATCTCGCGAACGGATGGACCTAACCCAAAAATTCCTATTGTAACTGAAAGTAGAAACTCGCCCGATTACAACGGTACGCGTATTTTTTCCCTAGGCCATTCTGGTTAAGCGTTTGGTGCAGCAGATTTGCGAAAAATTTGTTGTCTTCTCAACCATTTCTTAGCTTCAAAGTCCCATATCTCGCGAACGGATTGACCTAACCCAAAAATTCCTATTGTAACTGAAAGTAGAAACACGCCCGATTACAGCGGTACGCGTATTTTTTCCCTAGGCCATTCTGGTTAAGCGTTTGGAGCAACAGAATTGCGAAAAATTTGTTGTCTTGTCAACCATTTCTTAGCTTCAAAGTCCCATATCTCGCGAACGGATTGACCTAACCCAAAAATTCCTATTGCATCTGAAAGTAGAAACTCGCCCAATTACAACGGTATGTGTATTTTTTCCCTAGGCCATTCTGGTTAAGCGTTTGGAGCAGCAGAATTGCGAAAAATTTTTTGCCTTCTCAACCATTTCTTGGCTTCAAACTCCCATATCTAGCGAACGGATTGACCTAACCCAAAAATTCTTATTGCATCTGAAAGTAGAAACTCGCCCGATTCCAACGGTATGTGTATTTTTTCCCTAGGCAATTCTGGTTACGCGTTTGGAGCAGCAGAATTGCGAATAATTTGTTGTCTTCTCAACCATTTCTGGTCTTCAAACTCCCATATCTCGCGAACGGATTGACCTAACCCAAAAATTCTTGTTCCATCTGAAAGTAGAAACTCGCCCGATTACAACGGTACGTGTATTTTACCCCGTAGGCCATTCTGGTTAAGCGATAGGAGCAGCAGAGGTGCGAAAAATTTGTTGTCTTCTCAACCATTTCTTGGATTCAAACTCCCATATCTCGCGAACGGATTGACCTAAGCCAAAAATTCCTATTGTAACTGAAAGTAGAAACTCGCCCGATTACAACGGTATGTGTATTTTTTCCCTAGGCCATTCTGGTTAAGCGTTTGGAGCAGCAGAAGTGCGAAAAATTTGTTGTCTTCTCAACCATTTCTTGGCTTCAAACCCCCATATCTCGCGAACGGATTGACCTAACCCAAAAATTCCTGTTGCGTCTGAAAGTAGAAACTCGCCCGATTACAACGGTATGTGTGTTTTCTCCCTAGCCCATTCTGGTTAAGCGTTTGGAGCAGCAGAATTGCGAAAAATTTGTTGTCTTCTCATCCATTTCTTGGATTCAAACTCCCATATCTCGCGAACGGATTGACCTAACCCAAAAATTCCTGTTGTGTCTGAAAGTAGAAACTCGCCCGATTATAACCGTATGTGTATTTTTTCCCTAGGCCATTCTGGTTAAGCGTTTGGAGCAGCAGAATTGCGAAAAATTTGTTGTCTTCTCAACCATTTCTTGGATTCAAACTCCCATATCTCGCGAACGGATTGACCTAACCCAAAAATTCCTGTTGGGTCTGAAAGTAGATACTCGCCCGATTATAACGGTATGTGTATTTTTTCCCTAGGCCATTCTGGTTAAGCGGTTTGAGCAGCAGAATTGCGAAAAATTTTTTGCCTTCTCAACCATTTCTTGTCTTCAAACTCCCATATCTCGCGAACGGATTGACATAACCCAAAAATTTCTATTGCATCTGAAAGTAGAAACTCGCCCGATTACAACGGTATGTGTATTTTTTCCCTAGGCCATTCTGGTTAAGCGTTTGGAGCAGCAGAATTGTGAAAAATTTTCTGCCTTTTCTACCATTTCTTGGTTTCACACTCCCATTTCTCGCGAACGGATTGACCTAACCCAAAAATTCCTGTTGCATCTGAAAGTAGAAACTCGCCCGATTACAACGGTATGTGTATTTTTTCCCTAGGCCATTCTGGTTAAGCGTTTGGAGCAGCAGAATTGTGAAAAATTTTTTGCCTTTTCTACCATTTCTTGGTTTCAAACTCCCATTTCTCGCGAACGGATTGACCTAACCCAAAAATTCCTGTTGCATCTGAAAGTAGAAACTCGCCCGATTACAAGGGTGTGGGTATTTTTTCCCTAGGCCATTCTGGATAAGCGTTTGGAGCAGCAGAATTGCGAAAAATTTGTTGTCTTCTCAAACATTTCTTAGCTTCAAACTCTCATATCTCGCGAACGGATTGACCTAACCCAAAAATTCCTATTGCATTTGAAAGTAGAAACTCGCCCGATTACAACGGTACGTGTATTTTTTCCCTAGGTCATTCTGGTTAAGCGTTTGGAGCAGTAGAATTGTGAAAAATTTTTTGCCTTCTCTACCATTTATTGGCTTCAAACTCCCATATCTCGCGAACGGATTGACCTAACCCAAAAATTCCTATTGCATCTGAAAGTAGAAACTCGCCCAATTACAACGGTATGTGTATTTTTTCCCTAGGCCATTCTGGTTAAGCGCTTGGAGCAGCAGAAGTGAGAAAAATTTGTTGCCTTCTCAACCATTTCTTGTGTTCAAACTCCCATATCTCGCGAACGGATTGACCCAACCCAAAAATTCCTATTGCATCTGAAAGTAGAAACTCGCCCGATTACAACGGTGTGTGTATTTTTTCAAAAGCCCATTCTGGTGAAGCGTTTGGAGCAGCAGAATTGCGAAAAATTTGTTGTCTTCTCTACCATTTCTTGGCTTCAAACACCCATATCTCGCGAACGGATTGTCCTAACCCAAAAATTCTTATTGCATCTGAAAGTAGAAACTCGCCCGATTCCAACGGTATGTGTATTTTTTCCCTAGGCCATTCTGGTTAAGCGCTTGGAGCAGCACAAGTGAGAAAAATTTGTTGCCTTCTCAAACATTTCTTGTGTTCAAACTCCCATATCTCGCGAACGGATTGACCCAACCCAAAAATTCCTATTGCATCTGAAAGTAGAAACTCGCCCGATTACAACGGTGTGTGTATTTTTTCCCTAGCCCATTCTGGTGAAGCGTTTGGAGCAGCAGAATTGCGAAAAACTTGTTGTCTTCTCAACCATTTCTTGGCTTCAAACTCCCATATCAAGCGAACGGATTGACATAACCCAAAAATTCCTGTTGCGTCTGAAAGTAGAAACTCGCCCGATTACAACGGCATGTGTATTTTTCCCCTAGGCCATTCTGGTTAAGCGTTTGGAGCAGCAGATTTGCGAAAAATTTGTTGTCTTCTCAACCATATCTTAGCTTCAAACTCTCATATCTCGCGAACGGATTGACCTAACCCAAAAATTCCTATTGCATTTGAAAGTAGAAACTCTCCCGATTACAACGGTAGGTGTATTTTTTCCCTAGGCCATTCTGGTTAAGCGTTTGGAGCAGCAGAATTGTGAAAAATTTTCTGCCTTTTCTACCATTTCTTGGTTTCACACTCCCATTTCTCGCGAACGGATTGACCTAACCCAAAAATTCCTGTTGCATCTGAAAGTAGAAACTCGCCCGATTACAACGGTATGTGTATTTTTTCCCTAGGCCATTCTGGTTAAGCGTTTGGAGCAGCAGAATTGTGAAAAATTTTTTGCCTTTTCTACCATTTCTTGGTTTCAAACTCCCATTTCTCGCGAACGGATTGACCTAACCCAAAAATTCCTGTTGCATCTGAAAGTAGAAACTCGCCCGATTACAAGGGTGTGGGTATTTTTTCCCTAGGCCATTCTGGATAAGCGTTTGGAGCAGCAGAATTGCGAAAAATTTGTTGTCTTCTCAAACATTTCTTAGCTTCAAACTCTCATATCTCGCGAACGGATTGACCTAACCCAAAAATTCCTATTGCATTTGAAAGTAGAAACTCGCCCGATTACAACGGTACGTGTATTTTTTCCCTAGGTCATTCTGGTTAAGCGTTTGGAGCAGTAGAATTGTGAAAAATTTTTTGCCTTCTCTACCATTTATTGGCTTCAAACTCCCATATCTCGCGAACGGATTGACCTAACCCAAAAATTCCTATTGCATCTGAAAGTAGAAACTCGCCCAATTACAACGGTATGTGTATTTTTTCCCTAGGCCATTCTGGTTAAGCGCTTGGAGCAGCAGAAGTGAGAAAAATTTGTTGCCTTCTCAACCATTTCTTGTGTTCAAACTCCCATATCTCGCGAACGGATTGACCCAACCCAAAAATTCCTATTGCATCTGAAAGTAGAAACTCGCCCGATTACAACGGTGTGTGTATTTTTTCAAAAGCCCATTCTGGTGAAGCGTTTGGAGCAGCAGAATTGCGAAAAATTTGTTGTCTTCTCTACCATTTCTTGGCTTCAAACACCCATATCTCGCGAACGGATTGTCCTAACCCAAAAATTCTTATTGCATCTGAAAGTAGAAACTCGCCCGATTCCAACGGTATGTGTATTTTTTCCCTAGGCCATTCTGGTTAAGCGCTTGGAGCAGCACAAGTGAGAAAAATTTGTTGCCTTCTCAAACATTTCTTGTGTTCAAACTCCCATATCTCGCGAACGGATTGACCCAACCCAAAAATTCCTATTGCATCTGAAAGTAGAAACTCGCCCGATTACAACGGTGTGTGTATTTTTTCCCTAGCCCATTCTGGTGAAGCGTTTGGAGCAGCAGAATTGCGAAAAACTTGTTGTCTTCTCAACCATTTCTTGGCTTCAAACTCCCATATCAAGCGAACGGATTGACATAACCCAAAAATTCCTGTTGCGTCTGAAAGTAGAAACTCGCCCGATTACAACGGCATGTGTATTTTTCCCCTAGGCCATTCTGGTTAAGCGTTTGGAGCAGCAGATTTGCGAAAAATTTGTTGTCTTCTCAACCATATCTTAGCTTCAAACTCTCATATCTCGCGAACGGATTGACCTAACCCAAAAATTCCTATTGCATTTGAAAGTAGAAACTCGCCCGATTACAACGGTACGTGTATTTTTTCCCTAGGTCATTCTGGTTAAGCGTTTGGAGCAGTAGAATTGTGAAAAATTTTTTGCCTTCTCTACCATTTCTTGGCTTCAAACTCCCATATCTCGCGAACGGATTGACCTAATCCAAAAATTCCTATTGCATCTGAAAGTAGAAACTCGCCCAATTACAACGGTATGTGTATTTTTTCCCTAGGCCATTCTGGTTAAGCGCTTGGAGCAGCAGAAGTGAGAAAAATTTGTTGCCTTCTCAACCATATCTTAGCTTCAAACTCTCATATCTCGCGAACGGATTGACCTAACCCAAAAATTCTTATTGCATCTGAAAGTAGAAACTCGCCCGATTCCAACGGTATGTGTATTTTTTCCCTAGGCAATTCTGGTTACGCGTTTGGAGCAGCAGAATTGCGAATAATTTGTTGTCTTCTCAACCATTTCTGGTCTTCAAACTCCCATATCTCGCGAACGGATTGACCTAACCCAAAAATTCCTGTTGCGTCTGAAAGTAGATACTCGCCCGATTATAACGGTATGTGTATTTTTTCCCTAGGCCATTCTGGTTAAGCGGTTTGAGCAGCAGAATTGCGAAAAATTTTTTGCCTTCTCTACCATTTCTTGGCTTCAAACTCCATATCTCGCGAACGGATTGACCTAACCCAAAAATTCCTATTGCATCTGAAAGTAGAAACTCGCCCGATTACAACGGTGTGTGTATTTTTTCCCTAGCCCATTCTGGTGAAGCGTTTGGAGCAGCAGAATTGCGAAAAACTTGTTGTCTTCTCAACCATTTCTTGGCTTCAAACTCCCATATCAAGCGAACGGATTGACATAACCCAAAAATTCCTGTTGCGTCTGAAAGTAGAAACTCGCCCGATTACAACGGCATGTGTATTTTTCCCCTAGGCCATTCTGGTTAAGCGTTTGGAGCAGCAGATTTGCGAAAAATTTGTTGTCTTCTCAACCATATCTTAGCTTCAAACTCTCATATCTCGCGAACGGATTGACCTAACCCAAATATTCCTATTGCATTTGAAAGTAGAAACTCGCCCGATTACAACGGTACGTGTATTTTTTCCCTAGGTCATTCTGGTTAAGCGTTTGGAGCAGTAGAATTGTGAAAAATTTTTTGCCTTCTCTACCATTTCTTGGCTTCAAACTCCCATATCTCGCGAACGGATTGACCTAACCCAAAAATTCCTATTGCATCTGAAAGTAGAAACTCGCCCAATTACAACGGTATGTGTATTTTTTCCCTAGGCCATTCTGGTTAAGCGCTTGGAGCAGCAGAAGTGAGAAAAATTTGTTGCCTTCTCAACCATATCTTAGCTTCAAACTCTCATATCTCGCGAACGGATTGACCTAACCCAAAAATTCTTATTGCATCTGAAAGTAGAAACTCGCCCGATTCCAACGGTATGTGTATTTTTTCCCTAGGCAATTCTGGTTACGCGTTTGGAGCAGCAGAATTGCGAATAATTTGTTGTCTTCTCAACCATTTCTGGTCTTCAAACTCCCATATCTCGCGAACGGATTGACCTAACCCAAAAATTCCTGTTGCGTCTGAAAGTAGATACTCGCCCGATTATAACGGTATGTGTATTTTTTCCCTAGGCAATTCTGGTTACGCGTTTGGAGCAGCAGAATTGCGAATAATTTGTTGTCTTCTCAACCATTTCTGGTCTTCAAACTCCCATATCTCGCGAACGGATTGACCTAACCCAAAAATTCCTGTTGCGTCTGAAAGTAGATACTCGCCCGATTATAACGGTATGTGTATTTTTTCCCTAGGCCATTCTGGTTAAGCGGTTTGAGCAGCAGAATTGCGAAAAATTTTTTGCCTTCTCTACCATTTCTTGGCTTCAAACTCCCATATCTCGCGAACGGATTGACCTAACCCAAAAATTCCTATTGCATCTGAAAGTAGAAACTCGCCCGATTACAACGGTGTGTGTATTTTTTCCCTAGCCCATTCTGGTGAAGCGTTTGGAGCAGCAGAATTGCGAAAAACTTGTTGTCTTCTCAACCATTTCTTGGCTTCAAACTCCCATATCAAGCGAACGGATTGACATAACCCAAAAATTCCTGTTGCGTCTGAAAGTAGAAACTCGCCCGATTACAACGGCATGTGTATTTTTCCCCTAGGCCATTCTGGTTAAGCGTTTGGAGCAGCAGATTTGCGAAAAATTTGTTGCCTTCTCAACCATATCTTAGCTTCAAACTCTCATATCTCGCGAACGGATTGACCTAACCCAAATATTCCTATTGCATTTGAAAGTAGAAACTCGCCCGATTACAACGGTACGTGTATTTTTTCCCTAGGTCATTCTGGTTAAGCGTTTGGAGCAGTAGAATTGTGAAAAATTTTTTGCCTTCTCTACCATTTCTTGGCTTCAAACTCCCATATCTCGCGAACGGATTGACCTAACCCAAAAATTCCTATTGCATCTGAAAGTAGAAACTCGCCCAATTACAACGGTATGTGTATTTTTTCCCTAGGCCATTCTGGTTAAGCGCTTGGAGCAGCAGAAGTGAGAAAAATTTGTTGCCTTCTCAACCATATCTTAGCTTCAAACTCTCATATCTCGCGAACGGATTGACCTAACCCAAAAATTCTTATTGCATCTGAAAGTAGAAACTCGCCCGATTCCAACGGTATGTGTATTTTTTCCCTAGGCAATTCTGGTTACGCGTTTGGAGCAGCAGAATTGCGAATAATTTGTTGTCTTCTCAACCATTTCTGGTCTTCAAACTCCCATATCTCGCGAACGGATTGACCTAACCCAAAAATTCCTGTTGCGTCTGAAAGTAGATACTCGCCCGATTATAACGGTATGTGTATTTTTTCCCTAGGCCATTCTGGTTAAGCGGTTTGAGCAGCAGAATTGCGAAAAATTTTTTGCCTTCTCTACCATTTCTTGGCTTCAAACTCCCATATCTCGCGAACGGATTGACCTAACCCAAAAATTCCTATTGCATCTGAAATTAGAAACTCGCCCAATTACAACGGTATGTGTATTTTTTCCCTAGGCCATTCTGGTTAAGCGTTTGGAGCAGCTGAAGTGCGAAAAATTTGTTGTCTTCTCAACCATTTCTTGGCTTCAAACCCCCATATCTCGCGAACGGATTGACCTAACCCAAAAATTCCTGTTGCGTCTGAAAGTAGAAACTCGCCCGATTACAACGGTATGTGTGTTTTCTCCCTAGCCCATTCTGGTTAAGCGTTTGGAGCAGCAGAATTGCGAAAAATTTGTTGTCTTCTCATCCATTTCTTGGATTCAAACTCCCATATCTCGCGAACGGATTGACCTAACCCAAAAATTCCTGTTGCGTCTGAAAGTAGAAACTCGCCCGATTATAACCGTATGTGTATTTTTTCCCTAGGCCATTCTGGTTAAGCGTTTGGAGCAGCAGAATTGCGAAAAATTTGTTGTCTTCTCAACCATTTCTTGGATTCAAACTCCCATATCTCGCGAACGGATTGACCTAACCCAAAAATTCCTGTTGCGTCTGAAAGTAGATACTCGCCCGACTATAACGGTATGTGTATTTTTTCCCTAGGCCATTCTGGTTAAGCGGTTTGAGCAGCAGAATTGCGAAAAATTTTTTGCCTTCTCAACCATTTCTTGTCTTCAAACTCCCATATCTCGCGAACGGATTGACATAACCCAAAAATTCCTATTGCATCTGAAAGTAGAAACTCGCCCGATTGCAACGATATGGGTATTTTTTCCCTAGGCCATTCTGGTTAAGCGTTTGGAGCAGCAGAATTGTGAAAAATTTTTTGCCTTTTCTACCATTTCTTGGATTCAAACTCCCATTTCTCGCGAACGGATTGACCTAACCCAAAAATTCCTGTTGCATCTGAAAGTAGAAACTCGCCCGATTACAACGGTATGTGTATTTTTTCCCTAGGCCATTCTGGTTAAGCGTTTGGAGCAGCAGAATTGTGAAAAATTTTTTGCCTTTTCTACCATTTCTTGGTTTCAAACTCCCATTTCTCGCGAACGGATTGACCTAACCCAAAAATTCCTGTTGCATCTGAAAGTAGAAGCTCGCCCGATTACAAGGGTATGGGTATTTTTTCCCTAGGCCATTCTGGATAAGCGTTTGGAGCAGCAGAATTGCGAAAAATTTGTTGTCTTCTCAAACATTTCTTAGCTTGAAGCTCCCATATGTCGCGAACCGATTGACCTAACCCAAGAATTCCTATTGCATTTGAAAGTAGAAACTCTCCCGATTACAACGGTAGGTGTATTTTTCCCCTAGGCCATTCTGGTTAAGCGATTGGAGCAGTAGAAGTGCGAAAAATTTGTTGTCTTGTCAACCATTTCTTAGCTTCAAAGTCCCATATCTCGCGAACGGATGGACCTAACCCAAAAATTCCTATTGTAACTGAAAGTAGAAACTCGCCCGATTACAACGGTACGCGTATTTTTTCCCTAGGCCATTCTGGTTAAGCGTTTGGAGCAGCAGAATTGCGAAAAATTTGTTGTCTTCTCAACCATTTCTTGGCTTCAAACTCCCATATCAAGCGAACGGATTGACCTAACCCAAAAATTCCTGTTGCGTCTGAAAGTAGAAACTCGCCCGATTACAACGGCATGTGTATTTTTTCCCTAGCCCATTCTGGTGAAGCGTTTGGAGCAGCAGAATTGCGAAAAATTTGTTGTCTTCTCAACCATTTCTTGGATTCAAACTCCCATATCAAGCGAACGGATTGACCTAACCCAAAAATTCCTGTTGCGTCTGAAAGTAGAAACTCGCCCGATTACAACGGCATGTGTATTTTTTCCCTAGCCCATTCTGGTTAAGCGTTTGGAGCAGCAGAATTGCGAAAAATTTTTTGCCTTCTCTACCATTTCTTGGATTCAAACTCCCATATCTCGCGAACGGATTGACCCTACCCAAAAATTCCTATTGCATCTGAAAGTAGAAACTCGCCCGATAACAACGGTATGTGTATTTTTTCCCTAGGCCATTCTGGTTAAGCGTTTGGAGCAGCAGAATTGCGAAAAATTTTTTGCCTTCTCAACCATTTCTTGTCTTCAAACTCCCATATCTCGCGAACCGATTGACCTAACCCAACAATTCCTATTGCATTTGAAAGTAGAAACTCGCCCGATTACAACGGTAGGTTTATTTTTCCCCTAGGCCATTCTGGTTAAGCGATTGGAGCAGTAGAAGTGCGAAAAGTTTGTTGTCTTGTCAACCATTTCTTAGCTTCAAAGTCCCATATCTCGCGAACGGATTGACCTAACCCAAAAATTCCTATTGTAACTGAAAGTAGAAACTCGCCCGATTACAACGGTACGCGTATTTTTTCCCTAGGCCATTCTGGTTAAGCGTTTGGAGCAGCAGAATTGCGAATAATTTGTTGTCTTCTCAACCATTTCTTGGATTCAAACTCCCATATCTCGCGAACGGATTGACCTAAGCCAAAAATTCCTATTGTAACTGAAAGTAGAGACTCGCCCGATTACAGCGGTATGTGTATTTTTTCCCTAGGCCATTCTGGTTAAGCGTTTCGAGCAGCAGAATTGCGAAAAATTTGTTGTCTTCTCATCCATTTCTTGGATTCAAACTCCCATATCTCGCGAACGGATTGACCTAACCCAAAAATTCCTGTTGCGTCTGAAAGTAGAAACTCGCCCGATTATAACCGTATGTGTATTTTTTCCCTAGGCCATTCTGGTTAAGCGTTTGGAGCAGCAGAATTGCGAAAAATTTGTTGTATTCTCAACCATTTCTTGGATTCAAACTCCCATATCTCGCGAACGGATTGACCTAACCCAAAAATTCCTGTTGCGTCTGAAAGTAGAAACTCGCCCGATTATAACGGTATGTGTATTTTTTCCCTAGGCCATTCTGGTTAAGCGGTTTGAGCAGCAGAATTGCGAAAAATTTTTTGCCTTCTCAACCATTTCTTGTCTTCAAACTCCCATATCTCGCGAACGGATTGACCTAACCCAAAAATTCCTATTGCATCTGAAAGTAGAAACTCGCCCGATTACAACGGTATGTGTATTTTTTCCCTAGGCCATTCTGGTTAAGCGTTTGTAGCAGCAGAATTGTGAAAAATTTTTTGCCTTTTCTACCATTTCTTGGTTTCAATCTCCCATTTCTCGCGAACGGATTGACCTAACCCAAAAATTCCTGTTGCATCTGAAAGTAGAAACTCGCCCGATTACAACGGTATGTGTATTTTTTCCCTAGGCCATTCTGGTTAAGCGTTTGGAGCAGCAGAATTGTGAAAAATTTTTTGCCTTTTTTACCATTTCTTGGTTTCAAACTCCCATTTCTCGCGAACGGATTGACCTAACCCAAAAATTCCTGTTGCATCTGAAAGTAGAAACTCGCCCGATTACAAGGGTATGGGTATTTTTTCCCTAGGCCATTCTGGATAAGCGTTTGGAGCAGTAGAAGTGCGAAAAATTTGTTGTCTTGTCAACCATTTCTTAGCTTCAAAGTCCCATATCTCGCGAACGGATGGACCTAACCCAAAAATTCCTATTGTAACTGAAAGTAGAAACTCGCCCGATTACAACGGTACGCGTATTTTTTCCCTAGGCCATTCTGGTTAAGCGTTTGGTGCAGCAGATTTGCGAAAAATTTGTTGTCTTCTCAACCATTTCTTAGCTTCAAAGTCCCATATCTCGCGAACGGATTGACCTAACCCAAAAATTCCTATTGTAACTGAAAGTAGAAACACGCCCGATTACAGCGGTACGCGTATTTTTTCCCTAGGCCATTCTGGTTAAGCGTTTGGAGCAACAGAATTGCGAAAAATTTGTTGTCTTGTCAACCATTTCTTAGCTTCAAAGTCCCATATCTCGCGAACGGATTGACCTAACCCAAAAATTCCTATTGCATCTGAAAGTAGAAACTCGCCCAATTACAACGGTATGTGTATTTTTTCCCTAGGCCATTCTGGTTAAGCGTTTGGAGCAGCAGAATTGCGAAAAATTTTTTGCCTTCTCAACCATTTCTTGGCTTCAAACTCCCATATCTCGCGAACGGATTGACCTAACCCAAAAATTCTTATTGCATCTGAAAGTAGAAACTCGCCCGATTCCAACGGTATGTGTATTTTTTCCCTAGGCAATTCTGGTTACGCGTTTGGAGCAGCAGAATTGCGAATAATTTGTTGTCTTCTCAACCATTTCTGGTCTTCAAACTCCCATATCTCGCGAACGGATTGACCTAACCCAAAAATTCTTGTTCCATCTGAAAGTAGAAACTCGCCCGATTACAACGGTACGTGTATTTTACCCCGTAGGCCATTCTGGTTAAGCGATAGGAGCAGCAGAGGTGCGAAAAATTTGTTGTCTTCTCAACCATTTCTTGGATTCAAACTCCCATATCTCGCGAACGGATTGACCTAAGCCAAAAATTCCTATTGTAACTGAAAGTAGAAACTCGCCCGATTACAACGGTATGTGTATTTTTTCCCTAGGCCATTCTGGTTAAGCGTTTGGAGCAGCAGAAGTGCGAAAAATTTGTTGTCTTCTCAACCATTTCTTGGCTTCAAACCCCCATATCTCGCGAACGGATTGACCTAACCCAAAAATTCCTGTTGCGTCTGAAAGTAGAAACTCGCCCGATTACAACGGTATGTGTGTTTTCTCCCTAGCCCATTCTGGTTAAGCGTTTGGAGCAGCAGAATTGCGAAAAATTTGTTGTCTTCTCATCCATTTCTTGGATTCAAACTCCCATATCTCGCGAACGGATTGACCTAACCCAAAAATTCCTGTTGTGTCTGAAAGTAGAAACTCGCCCGATTATAACCGTATGTGTATTTTTTCCCTAGGCCATTCTGGTTAAGCGTTTGGAGCAGCAGAATTGCGAAAAATTTGTTGTCTTCTCAACCATTTCTTGGATTCAAACTCCCATATCTCGCGAACGGATTGACCTAACCCAAAAATTCCTGTTGGGTCTGAAAGTAGATACTCGCCCGATTATAACGGTATGTGTATTTTTTCCCTAGGCCATTCTGGTTAAGCGGTTTGAGCAGCAGAATTGCGAAAAATTTTTTGCCTTCTCAACCATTTCTTGTCTTCAAACTCCCATATCTCGCGAACGGATTGACATAACCCAAAAATTTCTATTGCATCTGAAAGTAGAAACTCGCCCGATTACAACGGTATGTGTATTTTTTCCCTAGGCCATTCTGGTTAAGCGTTTGGAGCAGCAGAATTGTGAAAAATTTTCTGCCTTTTCTACCATTTCTTGGTTTCACACTCCCATTTCTCGCGAACGGATTGACCTAACCCAAAAATTCCTGTTGCATCTGAAAGTAGAAACTCGCCCGATTACAACGGTATGTGTATTTTTTCCCTAGGCCATTCTGGTTAAGCGTTTGGAGCAGCAGAATTGTGAAAAATTTTTTGCCTTTTCTACCATTTCTTGGTTTCAAACTCCCATTTCTCGCGAACGGATTGACCTAACCCAAAAATTCCTGTTGCATCTGAAAGTAGAAACTCGCCCGATTACAAGGGTATGGGTATTTTTTCCCTAGGCCATTCTGGATAAGCGTTTGGAGCAGCAGAATTGCGAAAAATTTGTTGTCTTCTCAAACATTTCTTAGCTTCAAACTCTCATATCTCGCGAACGGATTGACCTAACCCAAAAATTCCTATTGCATTTGAAAGTAGAAACTCGCCCGATTACAACGGTGTGTGTATTTTTTCAAAAGCCCATTCTGGTGAAGCGTTTGGAGCAGCAGAATTGCGAAAAATTTGTTGTCTTCTCTACCATTTCTTGGCTTCAAACACCCATATCTCGCGAACGGATTGACCCAACCCAAAAATTCCTATTGCATCTGAAAGTAGAAACTCGCCCGATTACAACGGTGTGTGTATTTTTTCAAAAGCCCATTCTGGTGAAGCGTTTGGAGCAGCAGAATTGCGAAAAATTTGTTGTCTTCTCTACCATTTCTTGGCTTCAAACACCCATATCTCGCGAACGGATTGTCCTAACCCAAAAATTCTTATTGCATCTGAAAGTAGAAACTCGCCCGATTCCAACGGTATGTGTATTTTTTCCCTAGGCCATTCTGGTTAAGCGCTTGGAGCAGCACAAGTGAGAAAAATTTGTTGCCTTCTCAAACATTTCTTGTGTTCAAACTCCCATATCTCGCGAACGGATTGACCCAACCCAAAAATTCCTATTGCATCTGAAAGTAGAAACTCGCCCGATTACAACGGTGTGTGTATTTTTCCCCTAGGCCATTCTGGTTAAGCGTTTGGAGCAGCAGATTTGCGAAAAATTTGTTGTCTTCTCAACCATATCTTAGCTTCAAACTCTCATATCTCGCGAACGGATTGACCTAACCCAAAAATTCCTATTGCATTTGAAAGTAGAAACTCGCCCGATTACAACGGTACGTGTATTTTTTCCCTAGGTCATTCTGGTTAAGCGTTTGGAGCAGTAGAATTGTGAAAAATTTTTTGCCTTCTCTACCATTTCTTGGCTTCAAACTCCCATATCTCGCGAACGGATTGACCTAACCCAAAAATTCCTATTGCATCTGAAAGTAGAAACTCGCCCAATTACAACGGTATGTGTATTTTTTCCCTAGGCCATTCTGGTTAAGCGCTTGGAGCAGCAGAAGTGAGAAAAATTTGTTGCCTTCTCAACCATATCTTAGCTTCAAACTCTCATATCTCGCGAACGGATTGACCTAACCCAAAAATTCTTATTGCATCTGAAAGTAGAAACTCGCCCGATTCCAACGGTATGTGTATTTTTTCCCTAGGCAATTCTGGTTACGCGTTTGGAGCAGCAGAATTGCGAATAATTTGTTGTCTTCTCAACCATTTCTGGTCTTCAAACTCCCATATCTCGCGAACGGTTTGACCTAACCCAAAAATTCCTGTTGCGTCTGAAAGTAGATACTCGCCCGATTATAACGGTATGTGTATTTTTTCCCTAGGCCATTCTGGTTAAGCGGTTTGAGCAGCAGAATTGCGAAAAATTTTTTGCCTTCTCTACCATTTCTTGGCTTCAAACTCCCATTTCTCGCGAACGGATTGACCTAACCCAAAAATTCCTGTTGCATCTGAAAGTAGAAACTCGCCCGATTACAAGGGTATGGGTATTTTTTCCCTAGGCCATTCTGGATAAGCGTTTGGAGCAGTAGAAGTGCGAAAAATTTGTTGTCTTGTCAACCATTTCTTAGCTTCAAAGTCCCATATCTCGCGAACGGATGGACCTAACCCAAAAATTCCTATTGTAACTGAAAGTAGAAACTCGCCCGATTACAACGGTACGCGTATTTTTTCCCTAGGCCATTCTGGTTAAGCGTTTGGTGCAGCAGATTTGCGAAAAATTTGTTGTCTTCTCAACCATTTCTTAGCTTCAAAGTCCCATATCTCGCGAACGGATTGACCTAACCCAAAAATTCCTATTGTAACTGAAAGTAGAAACACGCCCGATTACAGCGGTACGCGTATTTTTTCCCTAGGCCATTCTGGTTAAGCGTTTGGAGCAACAGAATTGCGAAAAATTTGTTGTCTTGTCAACCATTTCTTAGCTTCAAAGTCCCATATCTCGCGAACGGATTGACCTAACCCAAAAATTCCTATTGCATCTGAAAGTAGAAACTCGCCCAATTACAACGGTATGTGTATTTTTTCCCTAGGCCATTCTGGTTAAGCGTTTGGAGCAGCAGAATTGCGAAAAATTTTTTGCCTTCTCAACCATTTCTTGGCTTCAAACTCCCATATCTCGCGAACGGATTGACCTAACCCAAAAATTCTTATTGCATCTGAAAGTAGAAACTCGCCCGATTCCAACGGTATGTGTATTTTTTCCCTAGGCAATTCTGGTTACGCGTTTGGAGCAGCAGAATTGCGAATAATTTGTTGTCTTCTCAACCATTTCTGGTCTTCAAACTCCCATATCTCGCGAACGGATTGACCTAACCCAAAAATTCTTGTTCCATCTGAAAGTAGAAACTCGCCCGATTACAACGGTACGTGTATTTTACCCCGTAGGCCATTCTGGTTAAGCGATAGGAGCAGCAGAGGTGCGAAAAATTTGTTGTCTTCTCAACCATTTCTTGGATTCAAACTCCCATATCTCGCGAACGGATTGACCTAAGCCAAAAATTCCTATTGTAACTGAAAGTAGAAACTCGCCCGATTACAACGGTATGTGTATTTTTTCCCTAGGCCATTCTGGTTAAGCGTTTGGAGCAGCAGAAGTGCGAAAAATTTGTTGTCTTCTCAACCATTTCTTGGCTTCAAACCCCCATATCTCGCGAACGGATTGACCTAACCCAAAAATTCCTGTTGCGTCTGAAAGTAGAAACTCGCCCGATTACAACGGTATGTGTGTTTTCTCCCTAGCCCATTCTGGTTAAGCGTTTGGAGCAGCAGAATTGCGAAAAATTTGTTGTCTTCTCATCCATTTCTTGGATTCAAACTCCCATATCTCGCGAACGGATTGACCTAACCCAAAAATTCCTGTTGTGTCTGAAAGTAGAAACTCGCCCGATTATAACCGTATGTGTATTTTTTCCCTAGGCCATTCTGGTTAAGCGTTTGGAGCAGCAGAATTGCGAAAAATTTGTTGTCTTCTCAACCATTTCTTGGATTCAAACTCCCATATCTCGCGAACGGATTGACCTAACCCAAAAATTCCTGTTGGGTCTGAAAGTAGATACTCGCCCGATTATAACGGTATGTGTATTTTTTCCCTAGGCCATTCTGGTTAAGCGGTTTGAGCAGCAGAATTGCGAAAAATTTTTTGCCTTCTCAACCATTTCTTGTCTTCAAACTCCCATATCTCGCGAACGGATTGACATAACCCAAAAATTTCTATTGCATCTGAAAGTAGAAACTCGCCCGATTACAACGGTATGTGTATTTTTTCCCTAGGCCATTCTGGTTAAGCGTTTGGAGCAGCAGAATTGTGAAAAATTTTCTGCCTTTTCTACCATTTCTTGGTTTCACACTCCCATTTCTCGCGAACGGATTGACCTAACCCAAAAATTCCTGTTGCATCTGAAAGTAGAAACTCGCCCGATTACAACGGTATGTGTATTTTTTCCCTAGGCCATTCTGGTTAAGCGTTTGGAGCAGCAGAATTGTGAAAAATTTTTTGCCTTTTCTACCATTTCTTGGTTTCAAACTCCCATTTCTCGCGAACGGATTGACCTAACCCAAAAATTCCTGTTGCATCTGAAAGTAGAAACTCGCCCGATTACAAGGGTATGGGTATTTTTTCCCTAGGCCATTCTGGATAAGCGTTTGGAGCAGCAGAATTGCGAAAAATTTGTTGTCTTCTCAAACATTTCTTAGCTTCAAACTCTCATATCTCGCGAACGGATTGACCTAACCCAAAAATTCCTATTGCATTTGAAAGTAGAAACTCGCCCGATTACAACGGTACGTGTATTTTTTCCCTAGGTCATTCTGGTTAAGCGTTTGGAGCAGTAGAATTGTGAAAAATTTTTTGCCTTCTCTACCATTTATTGGCTTCAAACTCCCATATCTCGCGAACGGATTGACCTAACCCAAAAATTCCTATTGCATCTGAAAGTAGAAACTCGCCCAATTACAACGGTATGTGTATTTTTTCCCTAGGCCATTCTGGTTAAGCGCTTGGAGCAGCAGAAGTGAGAAAAATTTGTTGCCTTCTCAACCATTTCTTGTGTTCAAACTCCCATATCTCGCGAACGGATTGACCCAACCCAAAAATTCCTATTGCATCTGAAAGTAGAAACTCGCCCGATTACAACGGTGTGTGTATTTTTTCAAAAGCCCATTCTGGTGAAGCGTTTGGAGCAGCAGAATTGCGAAAAATTTGTTGTCTTCTCTACCATTTCTTGGCTTCAAACACCCATATCTCGCGAACGGATTGTCCTAACCCAAAAATTCTTATTGCATCTGAAAGTAGAAACTCGCCCGATTCCAACGGTATGTGTATTTTTTCCCTAGGCCATTCTGGTTAAGCGCTTGGAGCAGCACAAGTGAGAAAAATTTGTTGCCTTCTCAAACATTTCTTGTGTTCAAACTCCCATATCTCGCGAACGGATTGACCCAACCCAAAAATTCCTATTGCATCTGAAAGTAGAAACTCGCCCGATTACAACGGTGTGTGTATTTTTCCCCTAGGCCATTCTGGTTAAGCGTTTGGAGCAGCAGATTTGCGAAAAATTTGTTGTCTTCTCAACCATATCTTAGCTTCAAACTCTCATATCTCGCGAACGGATTGACCTAACCCAAAAATTCCTATTGCATTTGAAAGTAGAAACTCGCCCGATTACAACGGTACGTGTATTTTTTCCCTAGGTCATTCTGGTTAAGCGTTTGGAGCAGTAGAATTGTGAAAAATTTTTTGCCTTCTCTACCATTTCTTGGCTTCAAACTCCCATATCTCGCGAACGGATTGACCTAACCCAAAAATTCCTATTGCATCTGAAAGTAGAAACTCGCCCAATTACAACGGTATGTGTATTTTTTCCCTAGGCCATTCTGGTTAAGCGCTTGGAGCAGCAGAAGTGAGAAAAATTTGTTGCCTTCTCAACCATATCTTAGCTTCAAACTCTCATATCTCGCGAACGGATTGACCTAACCCAAAAATTCTTATTGCATCTGAAAGTAGAAACTCGCCCGATTCCAACGGTATGTGTATTTTTTCCCTAGGCAATTCTGGTTACGCGTTTGGAGCAGCAGAATTGCGAATAATTTGTTGTCTTCTCAACCATTTCTGGTCTTCAAACTCCCATATCTCGCGAACGGTTTGACCTAACCCAAAAATTCCTGTTGCGTCTGAAAGTAGATACTCGCCCGATTATAACGGTATGTGTATTTTTTCCCTAGGCCATTCTGGTTAAGCGGTTTGAGCAGCAGAATTGCGAAAAATTTTTTGCCTTCTCTACCATTTCTTGGCTTCAAACTCCCATTTCTCGCGAACGGATTGACCTAACCCAAAAATTCCTGTTGCATCTGAAAGTAGAAACTCGCCCGATTACAAGGGTATGGGTATTTTTTCCCTAGGCCATTCTGGATAAGCGTTTGGAGCAGTAGAAGTGCGAAAAATTTGTTGTCTTGTCAACCATTTCTTAGCTTCAAAGTCCCATATCTCGCGAACGGATGGACCTAACCCAAAAATTCCTATTGTAACTGAAAGTAGAAACTCGCCCGATTACAACGGTACGCGTATTTTTTCCCTAGGCCATTCTGGTTAAGCGTTTGGTGCAGCAGATTTGCGAAAAATTTGTTGTCTTCTCAACCATTTCTTAGCTTCAAAGTCCCATATCTCGCGAACGGATTGACCTAACCCAAAAATTCCTATTGTAACTGAAAGTAGAAACACGCCCGATTACAGCGGTACGCGTATTTTTTCCCTAGGCCATTCTGGTTAAGCGTTTGGAGCAACAGAATTGCGAAAAATTTGTTGTCTTGTCAACCATTTCTTAGCTTCAAAGTCCCATATCTCGCGAACGGATTGACCTAACCCAAAAATTCCTATTGCATCTGAAAGTAGAAACTCGCCCAATTACAACGGTATGTGTATTTTTTCCCTAGGCCATTCTGGTTAAGCGTTTGGAGCAGCAGAATTGCGAAAAATTTTTTGCCTTCTCAACCATTTCTTGGCTTCAAACTCCCATATCTCGCGAACGGATTGACCTAACCCAAAAATTCTTATTGCATCTGAAAGTAGAAACTCGCCCGATTCCAACGGTATGTGTATTTTTTCCCTAGGCAATTCTGGTTACGCGTTTGGAGCAGCAGAATTGCGAATAATTTGTTGTCTTCTCAACCATTTCTGGTCTTCAAACTCCCATATCTCGCGAACGGATTGACCTAACCCAAAAATTCTTGTTCCATCTGAAAGTAGAAACTCGCCCGATTACAACGGTACGTGTATTTTACCCCGTAGGCCATTCTGGTTAAGCGATAGGAGCAGCAGAGGTGCGAAAAATTTGTTGTCTTCTCAACCATTTCTTGGATTCAAACTCCCATATCTCGCGAACGGATTGACCTAAGCCAAAAATTCCTATTGTAACTGAAAGTAGAAACTCGCCCGATTACAACGGTATGTGTATTTTTTCCCTAGGCCATTCTGGTTAAGCGTTTGGAGCAGCAGAAGTGCGAAAAATTTGTTGTCTTCTCAACCATTTCTTGGCTTCAAACCCCCATATCTCGCGAACGGATTGACCTAACCCAAAAATTCCTGTTGCGTCTGAAAGTAGAAACTCGCCCGATTACAACGGTATGTGTGTTTTCTCCCTAGCCCATTCTGGTTAAGCGTTTGGAGCAGCAGAATTGCGAAAAATTTGTTGTCTTCTCATCCATTTCTTGGATTCAAACTCCCATATCTCGCGAACGGATTGACCTAACCCAAAAATTCCTATTGTGTCTGAAAGTAGAAACTCGCCCGATTATAACCGTATGTGTATTTTTTCCCTAGGCCATTCTGGTTAAGCGTTTGGAGCAGCAGAATTGCGAAAAATTTGTTGTCTTCTCAACCATTTCTTGGATTCAAACTCCCATATCTCGCGAACGGATTGACCTAACCCAAAAATTCCTGTTGGGTCTGAAAGTAGATACTCGCCCGATTATAACGGTATGTGTATTTTTTCCCTAGGCCATTCTGGTTAAGCGGTTTGAGCAGCAGAATTGCGAAAAATTTTTTGCCTTCTCAACCATTTCTTGTCTTCAAACTCCCATATCTCGCGAACGGATTGACATAACCCAAAAATTTCTATTGCATCTGAAAGTAGAAACTCGCCCGATTACAACGGTATGTGTATTTTTTCCCTAGGCCATTCTGGTTAAGCGTTTGGAGCAGCAGAATTGTGAAAAATTTTCTGCCTTTTCTACCATTTCTTGGTTTCACACTCCCATTTCTCGCGAACGGATTGACCTAACCCAAAAATTCCTGTTGCATCTGAAAGTAGAAACTCGCCCGATTACAACGGTATGTGTATTTTTTCCCTAGGCCATTCTGGTTAAGCGTTTGGAGCAGCAGAATTGTGAAAAATTTTTTGCCTTTTCTACCATTTCTTGGTTTCAAACTCCCATTTCTCGCGAACGGATTGACCTAACCCAAAAATTCCTGTTGCATCTGAAAGTAGAAACTCGCCCGATTACAAGGGTATGGGTATTTTTTCCCTAGGCCATTCTGGATAAGCGTTTGGAGCAGCAGAATTGCGAAAAATTTGTTGTCTTCTCAAACATTTCTTAGCTTCAAACTCTCATATCTCGCGAACGGATTGACCTAACCCAAAAATTCCTATTGCATTTGAAAGTAGAAACTCGCCCGATTACAACGGTACGTGTATTTTTTCCCTAGGTCATTCTGGTTAAGCGTTTGGAGCAGTAGAATTGTGAAAAATTTTTTGCCTTCTCTACCATTTATTGGCTTCAAACTCCCATATCTCGCGAACGGATTGACCTAACCCAAAAATTCCTATTGCATCTGAAAGTAGAAACTCGCCCAATTACAACGGTATGTGTATTTTTTCCCTAGGCCATTCTGGTTAAGCGCTTGGAGCAGCAGAAGTGAGAAAAATTTGTTGCCTTCTCAACCATTTCTTGTGTTCAAACTCCCATATCTCGCGAACGGATTGACCCAACCCAAAAATTCCTATTGCATCTGAAAGTAGAAACTCGCCCGATTACAACGGTGTGTGTATTTTTTCAAAAGCCCATTCTGGTGAAGCGTTTGGAGCAGCAGAATTGCGAAAAATTTGTTGTCTTCTCTACCATTTCTTGGCTTCAAACACCCATATCTCGCGAACGGATTGTCCTAACCCAAAAATTCTTATTGCATCTGAAAGTAGAAACTCGCCCGATTCCAACGGTATGTGTATTTTTTCCCTAGGCCATTCTGGTTAAGCGCTTGGAGCAGCACAAGTGAGAAAAATTTGTTGCCTTCTCAAACATTTCTTGTGTTCAAACTCCCATATCTCGCGAACGGATTGACCCAACCCAAAAATTCCTATTGCATCTGAAAGTAGAAAC
Source organism: Ptiloglossa arizonensis (assembly GCF_051014685.1). NCBI lineage: Eukaryota > Metazoa > Arthropoda > Insecta > Hymenoptera > Colletidae > Ptiloglossa > Ptiloglossa arizonensis. The sequence continues at coordinate 71,071 of NW_027478778.1, read as the reverse complement.
TCGCCCGATTACAACGGTGTGTGTATTTTTCCCCTAGGCCATTCTGGTTAAGCGTTTGGAGCAGCAGATTTGCGAAAAATTTGTTGTCTTCTCAACCATATCTTAGCTTCAAACTCTCATATCTCGCGAACGGATTGACCTAACCCAAAAATTCCTATTGCATTTGAAAGTAGAAACTCGCCCGATTACAACGGTACGTGTATTTTTTCCCTAGGTCATTCTGGTTAAGCGTTTGGAGCAGTAGAATTGTGAAAAATTTTTTGCCTTCTCTACCATTTCTTGGCTTCAAACTCCCATATCTCGCGAACGGATTGACCTAACCCAAAAATTCCTATTGCATCTGAAAGTAGAAACTCGCCCAATTACAACGGTATGTGTATTTTTTCCCTAGGCCATTCTGGTTAAGCGCTTGGAGCAGCAGAAGTGAGAAAAATTTGTTGCCTTCTCAACCATATCTTAGCTTCAAACTCTCATATCTCGCGAACGGATTGACCTAACCCAAAAATTCTTATTGCATCTGAAAGTAGAAACTCGCCCGATTCCAACGGTATGTGTATTTTTTCCCTAGGCAATTCTGGTTACGCGTTTGGAGCAGCAGAATTGCGAATAATTTGTTGTCTTCTCAACCATTTCTGGTCTTCAAACTCCCATATCTCGCGAACGGTTTGACCTAACCCAAAAATTCCTGTTGCGTCTGAAAGTAGATACTCGCCCGATTATAACGGTATGTGTATTTTTTCCCTAGGCCATTCTGGTTAAGCGGTTTGAGCAGCAGAATTGCGAAAAATTTTTTGCCTTCTCTACCATTTCTTGGCTTCAAACTCCCATATCTCGCGAACGGATTGACCTAACCCAAAAATTCCTATTGCATCTGAAAGTAGAAACTCGCCCGATTACAACGGTGTGTGTATTTTTTCCCTAGCCCATTCTGGTGAAGCGTTTGGAGCAGCAGAATTGCGAAAAACTTGTTGTCTTCTCAACCATTTCTTGGCTTCAAACTCCCATATCAAGCGAACGGATTGACATAACCCAAAAATTCCTGTTGCGTCTGAAAGTAGAAACTCGCCCGATTACAACGGCATGTGTATTTTTCCCCTAGGCCATTCTGGTTAAGCGTTTGGAGCAGCAGATTTGCGAAAAATTTGTTGTCTTCTCAACCATATCTTAGCTTCAAACTCTCATATCTCGCGAACGGATTGACCTAACCCAAATATTCCTATTGCATTTGAAAGTAGAAACTCGCCCGATTACAACGGTACGTGTATTTTTTCCCTAGGTCATTCTGGTTAAGCGTTTGGAGCAGTAGAATTGTGAAAAATTTTTTGCCTTCTCTACCATTTCTTGGCTTCAAACTCCCATATCTCGCGAACGGATTGACCTAACCCAAAAATTCCTATTGCATCTGAAAGTAGAAACTCGCCCAATTACAACGGTATGTGTATTTTTTCCCTAGGCCATTCTGGTTAAGCGCTTGGAGCAGCAGAAGTGAGAAAAATTTGTTGCCTTCTCAACCATATCTTAGCTTCAAACTCTCATATCTCGCGAACGGATTGACCTAACCCAAAAATTCTTATTGCATCTGAAAGTAGAAACTCGCCCGATTCCAACGGTATGTGTATTTTTTCCCTAGGCAATTCTGGTTACGCGTTTGGAGCAGCAGAATTGCGAATAATTTGTTGTCTTCTCAACCATTTCTGGTCTTCAAACTCCCATATCTCGCGAACGGATTGACCTAACCCAAAAATTCCTGTTGCGTCTGAAAGTAGATACTCGCCCGATTATAACGGTATGTGTGTTTTCTCCCTAGCCCATTCTGGTTAAGCGTTTGGAGCAGCAGAATTGCGAAAAATTTGTTGTCTTCTCATCCATTTCTTGGATTCAAACTCCCATATCTCGCGAACGGATTGACCTAACCCAAAAATTCCTGTTGCGTCTGAAAGTAGAAACTCGCCCGATTATAACCGTATGTGTATTTTTTCCCTAGGCCATTCTGGTTAAGCGTTTGGAGCAGCAGAATTGCGAAAAATTTGTTGTCTTCTCAACCATTTCTTGGATTCAAACTCCCATATCTCGCGAACGGATTGACCTAACCCAAAAATTCCTGTTGCGTCTGAAAGTAGATACTCGCCCGACTATAACGGTATGTGTATTTTTTCCCTAGGCCATTCTGGTTAAGCGGTTTGAGCAGCAGAATTGCGAAAAATTTTTTGCCTTCTCAACCATTTCTTGTCTTCAAACTCCCATATCTCGCGAACGGATTGACATAACCCAAAAATTCCTATTGCATCTGAAAGTAGAAACTCGCCCGATTACAACGGTATGGGTATTTTTTCCCTAGGCCATTCTGGTTAAGCGTTTGGAGCAGCAGAATTGTGAAAAATTTTTTGCCTTTTCTACCATTTCTTGGTTTCAAACTCCCATTTCTCGCGAACGGATTGACCTAACCCAAAAATTCCTGTTGCATCTGAAAGTAGAAACTCGCCCGATTACAACGGTATGTGTATTTTTTCCCTAGGCCATTCTGGTTAAGCGTTTGGAGCAGCAGAATTGTGAAAAATTTTTTGCCTTTTCTACCATTTCTTGGTTTCAAACTCCCATTTCTCGCGAACGGATTGACCTAACCCAAAAATTCCTGTTGCATCTGAAAGTAGAAGCTCGCCCGATTACAAGGGTATGGGTATTTTTTCCCTAGGCCATTCTGGATAAGCGTTTGGAGCAGCAGAATTGCGAAAAATTTGTTGTCTTCTCAAACATTTCTTAGCTTGAAGCTCCCATATGTCGCGAACCGATTGACCTAACCCAAGAATTCCTATTGCATTTGAAAGTAGAAACTCTCCCGATTACAACGGTAGGTGTATTTTTCCCCTAGGACATTCTGGTTAAGCGATTGGAGCAGTAGAAGTGCGAAAAATTTGTTGATTTGTCAACCATTTCTTAGCTTCAAAGTCCCATATCTCGCGAACGGATGGACCTAACCCAAAAATTCCTATTGTAACTGAAAGTAGAAACTCGCCCGATTACAACGGTACGCGTATTTTTTCCCTAGGCCATTCTGGTTAAGCGTTTGGTGCAGCAGATTTGCGAAAAATTTGTTGTCTTCTCAACCATATCTTAGCTTCAAACTCTCATATCTCGCGAACGGATTGACCTAACCCAAAAATTCCTATTGCATTTGAAAGTAGAAACTCGCCCGATTACAACGGTACGTGTATTTTTTCCCTAGGTCTTTCTGGTTAAGCGTTTGGAGCAGTAGAATTGTGAAAAATTTTTTGCCTTCTCTACCATTTATTGGCTTCAAACTCCCATATCTCGCGAACGGATTGACCTAACCCAAAAATTCCTATTGCATCTGAAAGTAGAAACTCGCCCAATTACAACGGTATGTGTATTTTTTCCCTAGGCCATTCTGGTTAAGCGCTTGGAGCAGCAGAAGTGAGAAAAATTTGTTGCCTTCTCAACCATTTCTTGTGTTCAAACTCCCATATCTCGCGAACGGATTGACCCAACCCAAAAATTCCTATTGCATCTGAAAGTAGAAACTCGCCCGATTACAACGGTGTGTGTATTTTTTCAAAAGCCCATTCTGGTGAAGCGTTTGGAGCAGCAGAATTGCGAAAATTTGTTGTCTTCTCTACCATTTCTTGGCTTCAAACACCCATATCTCGCGAACGGATTGACCTAACCCAAAAATTCTTATTGCATCTGAAAGTAGAAACTCGCCCGATTCCAACGGTATGTGTATTTTTTCCCTAGGCCATTCTGGTTAAGCGCTTGGAGCAGCACAAGTGAGAAAAATTTGTTGCCTTCTCAAACATTTCTTGTGTTCAAACTCCCATATCTCGCGAACGGATTGACCCAACCCAAAAATTCCTATTGCATCTGAAAGTAGAAACTCGCCCGATTACAACGGTGTGTGTATTTTTTCCCTAGCCCATTCTGGTGAAGCGTTTGGAGCAGCAGAATTGCGAAAAACTTGTTGTCTTCTCAACCATTTCTTGGCTTCAAACTCCCATATCAAGCGAACGGATTGACATAACCCAAAAATTCCTGTTGCGTCTGAAAGTAGAAACTCGCCCGATTACAACGGCATGTGTATTTTTTCCCTAGCCCATTCTGGTGAAGCGTTTGGAGCAGCAGAATTGCGAAAAATTTGTTGTCTTCTCAACCATTTCTTGGATTCAAACTCCCATATCAAGCGAACGGATTGACCTAACCCAAAAAGTCCTGTTGCGTCTGAAAGTAGAAACTCGCCCGATTACAACGGCATGTGTATTTTTTCCCTAGCCCATTCTGGTTAAGCGTTTGGAGCAGCAGAATTGCGAAAAATTTTTTGCCTTCTCTACCATTTCTTGGTTTCAAACTCCCATATCTCGCGAACGGATTGACCTAACCCAAAAATTCCTGTTGCATCTGAAGGTAGAAACTTGCCCGATAACAACGGTATGCGTATTTTTTCCCTAGGCCATTCTGGTTAAGCGTTTGGAGCAGCAGAATTGCGAATAATTTGTTGTCTTCTCAACCATTTCTTAGCTTCAAACTCCCATATCTCGCGAACGGATTGACCTAACCCAAAAATTCTTATTGCACTTGAAAGTAGAAACTCGCCCGATTACAACGGTACGCGTATTTTTCCCCTAGGCCATTCTGGTTAAGCGTTTGGAGCAGCAGATTTGCGAAAAATTTGTTGTCTTCTCAACCATATCTTAGCTTCAAACTCTCATATCTCGCGAACGGATTGACCTAACCCAAAAATTCCTATTGCATTTGAAAGTAGAAACTCGCCCGATTACAACGGTACGTGTATTTTTTCCCTAGGTCATTCTGGTTAAGCGTTTGGAGCAGTAGAATTGTGAAAAATTTTTTGCCTTCTCTACCATTTCTTGGCTTCAAACTCCCATATCTCGCGAACGGATTGACCTAACCCAAAAATTCCTATTGCATCTGAAAGTAGAAACTCGCCCAATTACAACGGTATGTGTATTTTTTCCCTAGGCCATTCTGGTTAAGCGCTTGGAGCAGCAGAAGTGAGAAAAATTTGTTGCCGTCTCAACCATTTCTTGTGTTCAAACTCCCATATCTCGCGAACGGATTGACCCAACCCAAAAATTCCTATTGCATCTGAAAGTAGAAACTCGCCCGATTACAACGGTGTGTGTATTTTTTCAAAAACCCATTCTGGTGAAGCGTTTGGAGCAGCAGAATTGCGAAAAATTTGTTGTCTTGTCAACCATTTCTTAGCTTCAAAGTCCCATATCTCGCGAACGGATGGACCTAACCCAAAAATTCCTATTGTAACTGAAAGTAGAAACTCGCCCGATTACAACGGTACGCGTATTTTTTCCCTAGGCCATTCTGGTTAAGCGTTTGGAGCAGCAGATTTGCGAAAAATTTGTTGTCTTCTCAACCATATCTTAGCTTCAAACTCTCATATCTCGCGAACGGATTGACCTAACCCAAAAATTCCTATTGCATCTGAAAGTAGAAACTCGCCCAATTACAACGGTATGTGTATTTTTTCCCTAGGCCATTCTGGTTAAGCGTTTGGAGCAGCAGAATTGCGAAAAATTTTTTGCCTTCTCAACCATTTCTTGGCTTCAAACTCCCATATCTCGCGAACGGATTGACCTAACCCAAAAATTCTTATTGCATCTGAAAGTAGAAACTCGCCCGATTCCAACGGTATGTGTATTTTTTCCCTAGGCAATTCTGGTTAAGCGTTTGGAGCAGCAGAATTGCGAATAATTTGTTGTCTTCTCAACCATTTCTTGGATTCAAACTCCCATATCTCGCGAACGGATTGGCCTAAGCCAAAAATTCGTATTGTAACTGAAAGTAGAAACTCGCCCGATTACAACGGTATGTGTATTTTTTCCCTAGGCCACTCTGGTTAAGCGTTTGGAGCAGCAGAAGTGCGAAAAATTTGTTGTCTTCTCATCCATTTCTTGGCTTCAAACCCCCATATCTCGCGAACGGATTGACCTAACCCAAATATTCCTGTTGCGTCTGAAAGTAGAAACTCGCCCGATTACAACGGTATGTGTGTTTTCTCCCTAGCCCATTCTGGTTAAGCGTTTGGAGCAGCAGAATTGCGAAAAATTTGTTGTCTTCTCATCCATTTCTTGGATTCAAACTCCCATATCTCGCGAACGGATTGACCTAACCCAAAAATTCCTGTTGCGTCTGAAAGTAGAAACTCGCCCGATTATAACCGTATGTGAATTTTTTCCCTAGGCCATTCTGGTTAAGCGTTTGGAGCAGCAGAATTGCGAAAAATTTGTTGTCTTCTCAACCATTTCTTGGATTCAAACTCCCATATCTCGCGAACGGATTGGCCTAACCCAAAAATTCCTCTTGCGTCTGAAAGTAGAAACTCGCCCGATTATAACGGTATGTGTATTTTGTCCCTAGGCCATTCTGGTTAAGCGGTTTGAGCAGCAGAATTGCGAAAAATTTTTTGCCTTCTCAACCATTTCTTGTCTTCAAACTCCCATATCTCGCGAACGGATTGACCTAACCCAAAAATTCCTATTGCATCTGAAAGTAGAAACTCGCCCGATTACAACGGTATGTGTATTTTTTCCCTAGGCCATTCTGGTTAAGCGTTTGGTGCAGCAGAATTGTGAAAAATTTTTTGCCTTTTCTACCATTTCTTGGTTTCAAACTCCCATTTCTCGCGAACGGATGGACCTAACCCAAAAATTCCTATTGTAACTGAAAGTAGAAACTCGCCCGATTACAACGGTACGCGTATTTTTTCCCTAGGCCATTCTGGTTAAGCGTTTGGTGCAGCAGATTTGCGAAAAATTTGTTGTCTTCTCAACCATTTCTTGGCTTCAAACTCCCATATCTCGCGAACGGATTGACCTAACCCAAAAATTCCTATTGCATCTGAAAGTAGAAACTCGCCCAATTACAACGGTATGTGTATTTTTTCCCTAGGCCATTCTGGTTAAGCGCTTGGAGCAGCAGAAGTGAGAAAAATTTGTTGCCTTCTCAACCATTTCTTGTGTTCAAACTCCCATATTTCGCGAACGGATTGACCCAACCCAAAAATTCCTATTGCATCTGAAAGTAGAAACTCGCCCGATTACAACGGTGTGTGTATTTTTTCAAAAACCCATTCTGGTGAAGCGTTTGGAGCAGCAGAATTGCGAAAAATTTGTTGTCTTCTCTACCATTTCTTGGCTTCAAACACCCATATCTCGCGAACGGATTGACCTAACCCAAAAATTCCTATTGCATCTGAAAGTAGAAACTCGCCCAATTACAACGGTATGTGTATTTTTTCCCTAGGCCATTCTGGTTAAGCGTTTGGAGCAGCAGAATTGCGAAAAATTTTTTGCCTTCTCAACCATTTCTTGGCTTCAAACTCCCATATCTCGCGAACGGATTGACCTAACCCAAAAATTCTTATTGCATCTGAAAGTAGAAACTCGACCGATTCCAACGGTATGTGTATTTTTTCCCTAGGCCATTCTGGTTAAGCGCTTGGAGCAGCACAAGTGAGAAAAATTTGTTGCCTTCTCAAACATTTCTTGTGTTCAAACTCCCATATCTCGCGAACGGATTGACCCAACCCAAAAATTCCTATTGCATCTGAAAGTAGAAACTCGCCCGATTACAACGGTGTGTGTATTTTTTCCCTAGCCCATTCTGGTGAAGCGTTTGGAGCAGCAGAATTGCGAAAAATTTGTTGTCTTCTCTACCATTTCTTGGCTTCAAACACCCATATCTCGCGAACGGATTGACCTAACCCAAAAATTCCTATTGCATCTGAAAGTAGAAACTCGCCCAATTACAACGGTATGTGTATTTTTTCCCTAGGCCATTCTGGTTAAGCGTTTGGAGCAGCAGAATTGCGAAAAATTTTTTGCCTTCTCAACCATTTCTTGGCTTCAAACTCCCATATCTCGCGAACGGATTGACCTAACCCAAAAATTCTTATTGCATCTGAAAGTAGAAACTCGCCCGATTCCAACGGTATGTGTATTTTTTCCCTAGGCCATTCTGGTTAAGCGCTTGGAGCAGCACAAGTGAGAAAAATTTGTTGCCTTCTCAAACATTTCTTGTGTTCAAACTCCCATATCTCGCGAACGGATTGACCCAACCCAAAAATTCCTATTGCATCTGAAAGTAGAAACTCGCCCGATTACAACGGTGTGTGTATTTTTTCCCTAGCCCATTCTGGTGAAGCGTTTGGAGCAGCAGAATTGCGAAAAATTTTTTGCCTTCTCAACCATTCCTTGGCTTCAAACTCCCATATCTCGCGAACGGATTGACCTAACCCAAAAATTCTTATTGCATCTGAAAGTAGAAACTCGCCCGATTCCAACGGTATGTGTATTTTTCCCCTAGGCCATTCTGGTTAAGCGATTGGAGCAGTAGAAGTGCGAAAAATTTGTTGTCTTGTCAACCATTTCTTAGCTTCAAAGTCCCATATCTCGCGAACGGATGGACCTAACCCAAAAATTCCTATTGTAACTGAAAGTAGAAACTCGCCCGATTACAACGGTACGCGTATTTTTTCCCTAGGCCATTCTGGTTAAGCGTTTGGAGCAGCAGATTTGCGAAAAATTTGTTGTCTTCTCAACCATATCTTAGCTTCAAACTCTCATATCTCGCGAACGGATTGACCTAACCCAAAAATTCCTATTGCATTTGAAAGTAGAAACTCGCCCGATTACAACGGTACGTGTATTTTTTCCCCAGGTCATTCTGGTTAAGCGTTCGGAGCAGTAGAATTGTGAAAAATTTTTTGCCTTCTCTACCATTTCTTGGCTTCAAACTCCCATATCTCGCGAACGGACTGACCTAACCCAAAAATTCCTATTGCATCTGAAAGTAGAAACTCGCCCAATTAGAACGGTATGTGTATTTTTTCCCTAGGCCATTCTGGTTAAGCGTTTGGAGCAGCAGAATTGCGAAAAATTTTTTGCCTTCTCAACCATTTCTTGGCTTCAAACTCCCATATCTCGCGAACGGATTGACCTAACCCAAAAATTCTTATTGCATCTGAAAGTAGAAACTCGCCCGATTCCAACGGTATGTGTATTTTTTCCCTAGGCAATTCTGGTTAAGCGTTTGGAGCAGCAGAATCGCGAATAATTTGTTGTCTTCTCAACCATTTCTGGTCTTCAAACTCCCATATCTCGCGAACGGATTGACCTAACCCAAAAATTCTTGTTGCATCTGAAAGTAGAAACTCGCCCGATTACAACGGTATGTGTATTTTACCCCGTAGGCCATTCTGGTTAAGCGATAGGAGCAGCAGAAGTGCGAAAAATTTGTTGTCTTCTCAACCATTTCTTGGATTCAAACTCCCATATCTCGCGAACGGATTGACCTAAGCCAAAAATTCCTATTGTAACTGAAAGTAGAAACTCGCCCGATTACAACGGTATGTGTATTTTTTCCCTAGGCCATTCTGTTTAAGCGTTTGGAGCAGCAGAAGTGCGAAAAATTTGTTGTCTTCTCAACCATTTCTTGGCTTCAAACCCCCATATCTCGCGAACGGATTGACCTAACCCAAAAATTCCTGTTGCATCTGAAAGTAGAAACTCGCCCAATTACAACGGTATGTGTATTTTTTCCCTAGGCCATTCTGGTTAAGCGTTTGGAGCAGCAGAATTGCGAAAAATTTTTTGCCTTCTCAACCATTTCTTGGCTTCAAACTCCCATATCTCGCGAACGGATTGACCTAACCCAAAAATTCTTATTGCATCTGAAAGTAGAAACTCGCCCGATTCCAACGGTATGTGTATTTTTTCCCTAGGCAATTCTGGTTAAGCGTTTGGAGCAGCAGAATCGCGAATAATTTGTTGTCTTCTCAACCATTTCTGGTCTTCAAACTCCCATATCTCGCGAACGGATTGACCTAACCCAAAAATTCTTGTTGCATCTGAAAGTAGAAACTCGCCCGATTACAACGGTATGTGTATTTTACCCCGTAGGCCATTCTGGTTAAGCGATAGGAGCAGCAGAAGTGCGAAAAATTTGTTGTCTTCTCAACCATTTCTTGGATTCAAACTCCCATATCTCGCGAACGGATTGACCTAAGCCAAAATTTCCTATTGTAACTGAAAGTAGAAACTCGCCCGATTACAACGGTATGTGTATTTTTTCCCTAGGCCATTCTGTTTAAGCGTTTGGAGCAGCAGAAGTGCGAAAAATTTGTTGTCTTCTCAACCATTTCTTGGCTTCAAACCCCCATATCTCGCGAACGGATTGACCTAACCCAAAAATTCTTGTTGCATCTGAAAGTAGAAACTCGCCCGATTACAACGGTATGTGTATTTTACCCCGTAGGCCATTCTGGTTAAGCGATAGGAGCAGCAGAAGTGCGAAAAATTTGTTGTCTTCTCAACCATTTCTTGGATTCAAACTCCCATATCTCGCGAACGGATTGACCTAAGCCAAAAATTCCTATTGTAACTGAAAGTAGAAACTCGCCCGATTACAACGGTATGTGTATTTTTTCCCTAGGCCATTCTGTTTAAGCGTTTGGAGCAGCAGAAGTGCGAAAAATTTGTTGTCTTCTCAACCATTTCTTGGCTTCAAACCCCCATATCTCGCGAACGGATTGACCTAACCCAAAAATTCCTGTTGCGTCTGAAAGTAGAAACTCGCCCGATTACAACGATATGTGTGTTTTCTCCCTAGCCCATTCTGGTTAAGCGTTTGGAGCAGCAGAATTGCGAATAATTTGTTGTCTTCTCAACCATTTCTTGTGTTCAAACTCCCATATTTCGCGAACGGATTGACCCAACCCAAAAATTCCTATTGCATCTGAAAGTAGAAACTCGCCCGATTACAACGGCGTGTGTATTTTTTCAAAAACCCATTCTGGTGAAGCGTTTGGAGCAGCAGAATTGCGAAAAATTTGTTGTCTTCTCTACCATTTCTTGGCTTCAAACACCCATATCTCGCGAACGGATTGACCTAACCCAAAAATTCCTATTGCATCTGAAAGTAGAAACTCGCCCAATTACAACGGTATGTGTATTTTTTCCCTAGGCCATTCTGGTTAAGCGTTTGGAGCAGCAGAATTGCGAAAAATTTTTTGCCTTCTCAACCATTTCTTGGCTTCAAACTCCCATATCTCGCGAACGGATTGACCTAACCCAAAAATTCTTATTGCATCTGAAAGTAGAAACTCGCCCGATTCCAACGGTATGTGTATTTTTTCCCTAGGCCATTCTGGTTAAGCGCTTGGAGCAGCACAAGTGAGAAAAATTTGTTGCCTTCTCAAACATTTCTTGTGTTCAAACTCCCATATCTCGCGAACGGATTGACCCAACCCAAAAATTCCTATTGCATCTGAAAGTAGAAACTCGCCCGATTACAACGGTGTGTGTGTTTTTTCCCTAGCCCATTCTGGTGAAGCGTTTGGAGCAGCAGAATTGCGAAAAATTTTTTGCCTTCTCAACCATTTCTTGGCTTCAAACTCCCATATCTCGCGAACGGATTGACCTAACCCAAAAATTCTTATTGCATCTGAAAGTAGAAACTCGCCCGATTCCAACGGTACGCGTATTTTTTCCCTAGGCCATTCTGGTTAAGCGTTTGGAGCAGCAGATTTGCGAAAAATTTGTTGTCTTCTCAACCATATCTTAGCTTCAAACTCTCATATCTCGCGAACGGATTGACCTAACCCAAAAATTCCTATTGCATTTGAAAGTAGAAACTCGCCCGATTACAACGGTACGTGTATTTTTTCCCCAGGTCATTCTGGTTAAGCGTTCGGAGCAGTAGAATTGTGAAAAATTTTTTGCCTTCTCTACCATTTCTTGGCTTCAAACTCCCATATCTCGCGAACGGATTGACCTAACCCAAAAATTCCTATTGCATCTGAAAGTAGAAACTCGCCCAATTACAACGGTATGTGTATTTTTTCCCTAGGCCATTCTGGTTAAGCGTTTGGAGCAGCAGAATTGCGAAAAATTTTTTGCCTTCTCAACCATTTCTTGGCTTCAAACTCCCATATCTCGCGAACGGATTGACCTAACCCAAAAATTCTTATTGCATCTGAAAGTAGAAACTCGCCCGATTCCAACGGTATGTGTATTTTTTCCCTAGGCAATTCTGGTTAAGCGTTTGGAGCAGCAGAATCGCGAATAATTTGTTGTCTTCTCAACCATTTCTGGTCTTCAAACTCCCATATCTCGCGAACGGATTGACCTAACCCAAAAATTCTTGTTGCATCTGAAAGTAGAAACTCGCCCGATTACAACGGTATGTGTATTTTACCCCGTAGGCCATTCTGGTTAAGCGATAGGAGCAGCAGAAGTGCGAAAAATTTGTTGTCTTCTCAACCATTTCTTGGATTCAAACTCCCATATCTCGCGAACGGATTGACCTAAGCCAAAAATTCCTATTGTAACTGAAAGTAGAAACTCGCCCGATTACAACGGTATGTGTATTTTTTCCCTAGGCCATTCTGTTTAAGCGTTTGGAGCAGCAGAAGTGCGAAAAATTTGTTGTCTTCTCAACCATTTCTTGGCTTCAAACCCCCATATCTCGCGAACGGATTGACCTAACCCAAAAATTCCTGTTGCATCTGAAAGTAGAAACTCGCCCAATTACAACGGTATGTGTATTTTTTCCCTAGGCCATTCTGGTTAAGCGTTTGGAGCAGCAGAATTGCGAAAAATTTTTTGCCTTCTCAACCATTTCTTGGCTTCAAACTCCCATATCTCGCGAACGGATTGACCTAACCCAAAAATTCTTATTGCATCTGAAAGTAGAAACTCGCCCGATTCCAACGGTATGTGTATTTTTTCCCTAGGCAATTCTGGTTAAGCGTTTGGAGCAGCAGAATCGCGAATAATTTGTTGTCTTCTCAACCATTTCTGGTCTTCAAACTCCCATATCTCGCGAACGGATTGACCTAACCCAAAAATTCTTGTTGCATCTGAAAGTAGAAACTCGCCCGATTACAACGGTATGTGTATTTTACCCCGTAGGCCATTCTGGTTAAGCGATAGGAGCAGCAGAAGTGCGAAAAATTTGTTGTCTTCTCAACCATTTCTTGGATTCAAACTCCCATATCTCGCGAACGGATTGACCTAAGCCAAAATTTCCTATTGTAACTGAAAGTAGAAACTCGCCCGATTACAACGGTATGTGTATTTTTTCCCTAGGCCATTCTGTTTAAGCGTTTGGAGCAGCAGAAGTGCGAAAAATTTGTTGTCTTCTCAACCATTTCTTGGCTTCAAACCCCCATATCTCGCGAACGGATTGACCTAACCCAAAAATTCTTGTTGCATCTGAAAGTAGAAACTCGCCCGATTACAACGGTATGTGTATTTTACCCCGTAGGCCATTCTGGTTAAGCGATAGGAGCAGCAGAAGTGCGAAAAATTTGTTGTCTTCTCAACCATTTCTTGGATTCAAACTCCCATATCTCGCGAACGGATTGACCTAAGCCAAAAATTCCTATTGTAACTGAAAGTAGAAACTCGCCCGATTACAACGGTATGTGTATTTTTTCCCTAGGCCATTCTGTTTAAGCGTTTGGAGCAGCAGAAGTGCGAAAAATTTGTTGTCTTCTCAACCATTTCTTGGCTTCAAACCCCCATATCTCGCGAACGGATTGACCTAACCCAAAAATGCCTGTTGCGTCTGAAAGTAGAAACTCGCCCGATTACAACGGTATGTGTGTTTTCTCCCTAGCCCATTCTGGTTAAGCGTTTGGAGCAGCAGAATTGCGAATAATTTGTTGTCTTCTCAACCATTTCTTAGCTTGAAACTCCCATATCTCGCGAACCGATTGACCTAACCCAAAAATTCCTATTGCATTTGAAAGTAGAAACTCGCCCGATTACAACGGTAGGTGTATTTTTCCCCTAGGCCATTCTGGTTAAGCGATTGGAGCAGTAGAAGTGCGAAAAATTTGTTGTCTTGTCAACCATTTCTTAGCTTCAAAGTCCCATATCTCGCGAACGGATGGACCTAACCCAAAAATTCCTATTGTAACTGAAAGTAGAAACTCGCCCGATTACAACGGTACGCGTATTTTTTCCCTAGGCCATTCTGGTTAAGCGTTTGGAGCAGCAGATTTGCGAAAAATTTGTTGTCTTCTCAACCATATCTTAGCTTCAAACTCTCATATCTCGCGAACGGATTGACCTAACCCAAAAATTCCTATTGCATTTGAAAGTAGAAACTCGCCCGATTACAACGGTACGTGTATTTTTTCCCCAGGTCATTCTGGTTAAGCGTTCGGAGCAGTAGAATTGTGAAAAATTTTTTGCCTTCTCTACCATTTCTTGGCTTCAAACTCCCATATCTCGCGAACGGATTGACCTAACCCAAAAATTCCTATTGCATCTGAAAGTAGAAACTCGCCCAATTACAACGGTATGTGTATTTTTTCCCTAAGCCATTCTGTTTAAGCGTTTGGAGCAGCAGAATTGCGAATAATTTGTTGTCTTCTCAACCATTTCTGGTCTTCAAACTCCCATATCTCGCGAACGGATTGACCTAACCCAAAAATTCTTGTTGCATCTGAAAGTAGAAACTCGCCCGATTACAACGGTATGTGTATTTTACCCCGTAGGCCATTCTGGTTAAGCGATAGGAGCAGCAGAAGTGCGAAAAATTTGTTGTCTTCTCAACCATTTCTTGGATTCAAACTCCCATATCTCGCGAACGGATTGACCTAAGCCAAAAATTCCTATTGTAACTGAAAGTAGAAACTCGCCCGATTACAACGGTATGTGTATTTTTTCCCTAGGCCATTCTGTTTAAGCGTTTGGAGCAGCAGAAGTGCGAAAAATTTGTTGTCTTCTCAACCATTTCTTGGCTTCAAACCCCCATATCTCGCGAACGGATTGACCTAACCCAAAAATTCCTGTTGCGTCTGAAAGTAGAAACTCGCCCGATTACAACGGTATGTGTGTTTTCTCCCTAGCCCATTCTGGTTAAGCGTTTGGAGCAGCAGAATTGCGAAAAATTTGTTGTCTTCTCATCCATTTCTTGGATTCAAACTCCCATATCTCGCGAACGGATTGTTCTAACCCAAAAATTCCTGTTGCGTCTGAAAGTAGAAACTCGCCCGATTATAACCGTATGTGTATTTTTTCCCTAGGCCATTCTGGTTAAGCGTTTGGAGCAGCAGAATTGCGAAAAATTTGTTGTCTTCTCAACCATTTCTTGGATTCAAACTCCCATATCTCGCGAACGGATTGACCTAACCCAAAAATTCCTGTTGCGTCTGAAAGTAGAAACTCGCCCGATTATAACGGTATGTGTATTTTTTCCCTAGGCCATTGTGGTTAAGCGGTTTGAGCAGCAGAATTGCGAAAAATTTTTTGCCTTCTCAACCATTTCTTGTCTTCAAACTCCCATATCTCGCGAACGGATTGACCTAACCCAAAAATTCCTATTGCATCTGAAAGTAGAAACTCGCCCGATTACAACGGTATGTGTATTTTTTCCCTAGGCCATTCTGGTTAAGCGTTTGGAGCAGCAGAATTGTGAAAAATTTTTTGCCTTTTCTACCATTTCTTGGTTTCAAACTCCCATTTCTCGCGAACGGATTGACCTAACCCAAAAATTCCTGTTGCATCTGAAAGTAGAAACTCGCCCGATTACAACGGTATGTGTATTTTACCCCGTAGGCCATTCTGGTTAAGCGATAGGAGCAGCAGAAGTGCGAAAAATTTGTTGTCTTCTCAACCATTTCTTGGATTCAAACCCCCATATCTCGCGAACGGATTGACCTAACCCAAAAATGCCTGTTGCGTCTGAAAGTAGAAACTCGCCCGATTACAACGGTATGTGTGTTTTCTCCCTAGCCCATTCTGGTTAAGCGTTTGGAGCAGCAGAATTGCGAATAATTTGTTGTCTTCTCAACCATTTCTTAGCTTGAAACTCCCATATCTCGCGAACCGATTGACCTAACCCAAAAATTCCTATTGCATTTGAAAGTAGAAACTCGCCCGATTACAACGGTAGGTGTATTTTTCCCCTAGGCCATTCTGGTTAAGCGATTGGAGCAGTAGAAGTGCGAAAAATTTGTTGTCTTGTCAACCATTTCTTAGCTTCAAAGTCCCATATCTCGCGAACGGATGGACCTAACCCAAAAATTCCTATTGTAACTGAAAGTAGAAACTCGCCCGATTACAACGGTACGCGTATTTTTTCCCTAGGCCATTCTGGTTAAGCGTTTGGAGCAGCAGATTTGCGAAAAATTTGTTGTCTTCTCAACCATATCTTAGCTTCAAACTCTCATATCTCGCGAACGGATTGACCTAACCCAAAAATTCCTATTGCATTTGAAAGTAGAAACTCGCCCGATTACAACGGTACGTGTATTTTTTCCCCAGGTCATTCTGGTTAAGCGTTCGGAGCAGTAGAATTGTGAAAAATTTTTTGCCTTCTCTACCATTTCTTGGCTTCAAACTCCCATATCTCGCGAACGGATTGACCTAACCCAAAAATTCCTATTGCATCTGAAAGTAGAAACTCGCCCAATTACAACGGTATGTGTATTTTTTCCCTAAGCCATTCTGTTTAAGCGTTTGGAGCAGCAGAATTGCGAATAATTTGTTGTCTTCTCAACCATTTCTGGTCTTCAAACTCCCATATCTCGCGAACGGATTGACCTAACCCAAAAATTCTTGTTGCATCTGAAAGTAGAAACTCGCCCGATTACAACGGTATGTGTATTTTACCCCGTAGGCCATTCTGGTTAAGCGATAGGAGCAGCAGAAGTGCGAAAAATTTGTTGTCTTCTCAACCATTTCTTGGATTCAAACTCCCATATCTCGCGAACGGATTGACCTAAGCCAAAAATTCCTATTGTAACTGAAAGTAGAAACTCGCCCGATTACAACGGTATGTGTATTTTTTCCCTAGGCCATTCTGTTTAAGCGTTTGGAGCAGCAGAAGTGCGAAAAATTTGTTGTCTTCTCAACCATTTCTTGGCTTCAAACCCCCATATCTCGCGAACGGATTGACCTAACCCAAAAATTCCTGTTGCGTCTGAAAGTAGAAACTCGCCCGATTACAACGGTATGTGTGTTTTCTCCCTAGCCCATTCTGGTTAAGCGTTTGGAGCAGCAGAATTGCGAAAAATTTGTTGTCTTCTCATCCATTTCTTGGATTCAAACTCCCATATCTCGCGAACGGATTGTTCTAACCCAAAAATTCCTGTTGCGTCTGAAAGTAGAAACTCGCCCGATTATAACCGTATGTGTATTTTTTCCCTAGGCCATTCTGGTTAAGCGTTTGGAGCAGCAGAATTGCGAAAAATTTGTTGTCTTCTCAACCATTTCTTGGATTCAAACTCCCATATCTCGCGAACGGATTGACCTAACCCAAAAATTCCTGTTGCGTCTGAAAGTAGAAACTCGCCCGATTATAACGGTATGTGTATTTTTTCCCTAGGCCATTGTGGTTAAGCGGTTTGAGCAGCAGAATTGCGAAAAATTTTTTGCCTTCTCAACCATTTCTTGTCTTCAAACTCCCATATCTCGCGAACGGATTGACCTAACCCAAAAATTCCTATTGCATCTGAAAGTAGAAACTCGCCCGATTACAACGGTATGTGTATTTTTTCCCTAGGCCATTCTGGTTAAGCGTTTGGAGCAGCAGAATTGTGAAAAATTTTTTGCCTTTTCTACCATTTCTTGGTTTCAAACTCCCATTTCTCGCGAACGGATTGACCTAACCCAAAAATTCCTGTTGCATCTGAAAGTAGAAACTCGCCCGATTACAACGGTATGTGTATTTTACCCCGTAGGCCATTCTGGTTAAGCGATAGGAGCAGCAGAAGTGCGAAAAATTTGTTGTCTTGTCAACCATTTCTTAGCTTCAAAGTCCCATATCTCGCGAACGGATGGACCTAACCCAAAAATTCCTATTGTAACTGAAAGTAGAAACTCGCCCGATTACAACGGTACGCGTATTTTTTCCCTAGGCCATTCTGGTTAAGCGTTTGGAGCAGCAGATTTGCGAAAAATTTGTTGTCTTCTCAACCATATCTTAGCTTCAAACTCTCATATCTCGCGAACGGAATGACCTAACCCAAAAATTCCTATTGCATTTGAAAGTAGAAACTCGCCCGATTACAACGGTACGTGTATTTTTTCCCCAGGTCATTCTGGTTAAGCGTTCGGAGCAGTAGAATTGTGAAAAATTTTTTGCCTTCTCTACCATTTCTTGGCTTCAAACTCCCATATCTCGCGAACGGATTGACCTAACCCAAAAATTCCTATTGCATCTGAAAGTAGAAACTCGCCCAATTACAACGGTATGTGTATTTTTTCCCTAAGCCATTCTGGTTAAGCGTTTGGAGCAGCAGAATTGCGAATAATTTGTTGTCTTCTCAACCATTTCTGGTCTTCAAACTCCCATATCTCGCGAACGGATTGACCTAACCCAAAAATTCTTATTGCATCTGAAAGTAGAAACTCGCCCGATTCCAACGGTATGTGTATTTTTTCCCTAGGCAATTCTGGTTAAGCGTTTGGAGCAGCAGAATTGCGAATAATTTGTTGTCTTCTCAACCATTTCTGGTCTTCAAACTCCCATATCTCGCGAACGGATTGACCTAACCCAAAAATTCTTGTTGCATCTGAAAGTAGAAACTCGCCCGATTACAACGGTATGTGTATTTTACCCCGTAGGCCATTCTGGTTAAGCGATAGGAGCAGCAGAAGTGCGAAAAATTTGTTGTCTTCTCAACCATTTCTTGGATTCAAACTCCCATATCTCGCGAACGGATTGACCTAAGCCAAAAATTCCTATTGTAACTGAAAGTAGAAACTCGCCCGATTACAACGGTATGTGTATTTTTTCCCTAGGCCATTCTGTTTAAGCGTTTGGAGCAGCAGAAGTGCGAAAAATTTGTTGTCTTCTCAACCATTTCTTGGCTTCAAACCCCCATATCTCGCGAACGGATTGACATAACCCAAAAATTCCTGTTGCGTCTGAAAGTAGAAACTCGCCCGATTACAACGGTATGTGTGTTTTCTCCCTAGCCCATTCTGGTTGAGCGTTTGGAGCAGCAGAATTGCGAAAAATTTGTTGTCTTCTCATCCATTTCTTGGATTCAAACTCCCATATCTCGCGAACGGATTGTTCTAACCCAAAAATTCCTGTTGCGTCTGAAAGTAGAAACTCGCCCGATTATAACCGTTTGTGTATTTTTTCCCTAGGCCATTCTGGTTAAGCGTTTGGAGCAGCAGAATTGCGAAAAATTTGTTGTCTTCTCAACCATTTCTTGGATTCAAACTCCCATATCTCGCGAACGGATTGACCTAACCCAAAAATTCCTGTTGCGTCTGAAAGTAGAAACTCGCCCGATTATAACGGTATGTGTATTTTTTCCCTAGGCCATTGTGGTTAAGCGGTTTGAGCAGCAGAATTGCGAAAAATTTTTTGCCTTCTCAACCATTTCTTGTCTTCAAACTCCCATATCTCGCGAACGGATTGACCTAACCCAAAAATTCCTATTGCATCTGAAAGTAGAAACTCGCCCGATTACAACGGTATGTGTATTTTTTCCCTAGGCCATTCTGGTTAAGCGTTTGGAGCAGCAGAATTGTGAAAAATTTTTTGCCTTTTCTACCATTTCTTGGTTTCAAACTCCCATTTCTCGCGAACGGATTGACCTAACCCAAAAATTCCTGTTGCATCTGAAAGTAGAAACTCGCCCGATTACAACGGTATGTGTATTTTTTCCCTAGGCCATTCTGGTTAAGCGTTTCGAGCAGCAGAATTGTGAAAAATTTTTTGCCTTTTCTACCATTTCTTGGATTCAAACTCCCATTTCTCGCGAACGGATTGACCTAACCCAAAAATTCCTGTTGCGTCTGAAAGTAGAAACTCGCCCGATTACAACGGTATGTGTGTTTTCTCCCTAGCCCATTCTGGTTAAGCGTTTGGAGCAGCAGAATTGCGAAAAATTTGTTGTCTTCTCATCCATTTCTTGGATTCAAACTCCCATATCTCGCGAACGGATTGACCTAACCCAAAAATTCCTGTTGCGTCTGAAAGTAGAAACTCGTCCGATTATAACCGTATGTGTATTTTTTCCCTAGGCCATTCTGGTTAAGCGTTTGGAGCAGCAGAATTGCGAAAAATTTGTTGTCTTCTCAACCATTTCTTGGATTCAAACTCCCATATCTCGCGAACGGATTGACCTAACCCAAAAATTCCTGTTGCGTCTGAAAGTAGAAACTCGCCCGATTATAACGGTATGTGTATTTTTTCCCTAGGCCATTCTGGTTAAGCGGTTTGAGCAGCAGAATTGCGAAAAATTTTTTGCCTTCTCAACCATTTCTTGTCTTCAAACTCCCATATCTCGCGAACGGATTGACCTAACCCAAAAATTCCTATTGCATCTGAAAGTAGAAACTCGCCCGATTACAACGGTATGTGTATTTTTTCCCTAGGCCATTCTGGTTAAGCGTTTGGAGCAGCAGAATTGTGAAAAATTTTTTGCCTTTTCTACCATTTCTTGGTTTCAAACTCCCATTTCTCGCGAACGGATTGACCTAACCCAAAAATTCCTGTTGCATCTGAAAGTAGAAACTCGCCCGATTACAACGGTATGTGTATTTTTTCCCTAGGCCATTCTGGTTAAGCGTTTGGAGCAGCAGAATTGTGAAAAATTTTTTGCCTTTTCTACCATTTCTTGGATTCAAACTCCCATTTCTCGCGAACGGATTGACCTAACCCAAAAATTCCTGTTGCATCTGAAAGTAGAAACTCGCCCGATTACAAGGGTATGGGTATTTTTTCCCTAGGCCATTCTGGATAAGCGTTTGGAGCAGCAGAATTGCGAAAAATTTGTTGTCTTCTCAAACATTTCTTAGCTTGAAACTCCCATATCTCGCGAACCGATTGACCTAACCCAAAAATTCCTATTGCATTTGAAAGTAGAAACTCGCCCGATTACAAAGGTAGGTGTATTTTTCCCCTAGGCCATTCTGGTTAAGCGATTGGAGCAGTAGAAGTGCGAAAAATTTGTTGTCTTGTCAACCATTTCTTAGCTTCAAAGTCCCATATCTCTCGAACGGATGGACCTAACCCAAAAATTCCTATTGTAACTGAAAGTAGAAACTCGACCGATTACAACGGTACGCGTATTTTTTCCCTAGGCCATTCTGGTTAAGCGTTTGGTGCAGCAGATTTGCGAAAAATTTGTTGCCTTCTCAACCATATCTTAGCTTCAAACTCTCATATCTCGCGAACGGATTGACCTAACCCAAAAATTCCTATTGCATTTGAAAGTAGAAACTCGCCCGATTACAACGGTACGTGTATTTTTTCCCTAGGTCATTCTGGTTAAGCGTTTGGAGCAGTAGAATTGTGAAAAATTTTTTGCCTTCTCTACCATTTCTTGGCTTCAAACTCCCATATCTCGCGAACGGATTGACCTAACCCAAAAATTCTTATTGCATCTGAAAGTAGAAACTCGCCCGATTCCAACGGTATGGGTATTTTTTCCCTAGGCCATTCTGGTTAAGCGCTTGGAGCAGCACAAGTGAGAAAAATTTGTTGCCTTCTCAAACATTTCTTGTGTTCAAACTCCCATATCTCGCGAACGGATTGACCCAACCCAAAAATTCCTATTGCATCTGAAAGTAGAAACTCGCCCGATTACAACGGTGTGTGTATTTTTTCCCTAGACCATTCTGGTGAAGCGTTTGGAGCAGCAGAATTGCGAAAAACTTGTTGTCTTCTCAACCATTTCTTGGCTTCAAACTCCCATATCAAGCGAACGGATTGACATAACCCAAAAATTCCTGTTGCGTCTGAAAGTAGAAACTCGCCCGATTACAACGGCATGTGTATTTTTTCCCTAGCCCATTCTGGTGAAGCGTTTGGAGCAGCAGAATTGCGAAAAATTTGTTGTCTTCTCAACCATTTCTTGGATTCAAACTCCCATATCAAGCGAACGGATTGATCTAACCGAAAAATTCCTGTTGCGTCTGAAAGTAGAAACTCGCCCGATTACAACGGCATGTGTATTTTTTCCCTAGCCCATTCTGGTTAAGCGTTTGAAGCAGCAGAATTGCGAAAAATTTTTTGCCTTCTCAACCATTTCTTAGCTTCAAACTCCCATATCTCGCGAACGGAATGACCTAACCCAAAAATTCCTGTTGCATCTGAAGGTAGAAACTTGCCCGATAACAACGGTATGCGTATTTTTTCCCTAGGCCATTCTGGTTAAGCGTTTGAAGCAGCAGAATTGCGAAAAATTTGTTGTCTTCTCAACCATTTCTTGGATTCAAACTCCCATATCTCGCGAACGGATTGGCATAACCCAAAAATTCCTGTTGCGTCTGAAAGTAGAAACTCGCCCGATTATAACCGTATGTGTATTTTTTCCCTAGGCCATTCTGGTTAAGCGTTTGGAGCAGCAGAATTGCGAAAAATTTGTTGTCTTCTCAACCATTTCTTGGATTCAAACTCCCATATCAAGCGAACGGATTGACCTAACCCAAAAATTCCTGTTGCGTCTGAAAGTAGAAACTCGCCAGATTATAAGGGTATGTGTATTTTTTCCCTAGGCCATTCTGGTTAAGCGGTTGGAGCAGCAGAATTGCGAAAAATTTTTTGCCTTCTCAACCATTTCTTGTCTTCAAACTCCCATATCTCGCGAACGGATTGACCTAACCCAAAAATTCCTATTGCATCTGAAAGTAGAAACTCGCCCGATTACAACGGTATGTGTATTTTTTCCCTAGGCCTTTCTGGTTAAGCGTTTGGAGCAGCAGAATTGTGAAAAATTTTTTGCCTTTTCTACCATTTCTTGGTTTAAAACTCCCATTTCTCGCGAACGGATTGACCTAACCCAAAAATTCCTGTTGCATCTGAAAGTAGAAACTCGCCCGATTACAAAGGTATGGGTATTTTTTCCCTAGGTCATTCTGGTTAAGCGATTGGAGCAGTAGAAGTGCGAAAAATTTGTTGTCTTGTCAACCATTTCTTAGCTTCAAAGTCCCATATCTCGCGAACGGATGGACCTAACCCAAAAATTCCTATTGTAACTGAAAGTAGAAACTCGCCCGATTACAACGGTACGCGTATTTTTTCCCTAGGCCATTCTGGTTAAGCGTTTGGAGCAGCAGAATTGCGAAAAATTTTTTGCCTTCTCAACCATTTCTTGGCTTCAAACTCCCATATCTCGCGAACGGATTGACCTAACCCAAAATTTCTTATTGCATCTGAAAGTAGAAACTCGCCCGATTCCAACGGTATGTGTATTTTTTCCCTAGGCCATTCTGGTTAAGCGTTTGGAGCAGCAGAAGTGAGAAAAATTTGTTGCCTTCTCAACCATTTCTTGTGTTCAAACTCCCATATCTCGCGAACGGATTGACGCAACCCAAAAATTCCTATTGCATCTGAAAGTAGAAACTCGCCCGATTACAACGGTGTGTGTATTTTTTCCCTAGCCCATTCTGGTGAAGCGTTTGGAGCAGCAGAATTGCGAAAAATTTGTTGTCTTCTCAACCATTTCTTGGCTTCAAACTCCCATATCAAGCGAACGGATTGACCTAACCCAAAAATTCCTGTTGCGTCTGAAAGTAGAAACTCGCCCGATTACAACGGCATGTGTATTTTTTCCCTAGCCCATTCTGGTTAAGCGTTTGGAGCAGCAGAATTGCGAAAAATTTTTTGCCTTCTCTACCATTTCTTGGATTCAAACTCCCATACCTCGCGAACGGATTGACCTAACCCAAAAATTCCTATTGCATCTGAAAGTAGAAACTCGCCCGATTACAACGGTATGTGTATTTTTTCCCTAGGCCATTCTGGTTAAGCGTTTGGAGCGGCAGAATTGCGAAAAATTTTTTGCCTTCTCAACCATTTCTTGTCTTCAAACTCCCATATCTCGCGAACGGATTGACCCAACCCAAAAATTCCTATTGCATCTGAAAGTAGAAACTCGCCCGATTACAACGGTATGTGTGTTTTCTCCCTAGCCCATTCTGGTTAAGCGTTTGGAGCAGCAGAATTGCGAAAAATTTGTTGTCTTCTCATCCATTTCTTGGATTCAAACTCCCATATCTCGCGAACGGATTGACCTAACCCACAAATTCCTGTTGCGTCTGAAAGTAGAAACTCGCAGATTATAACCGTATGTGTATTTTTTCCCTAGGCCATTCTGGTTAAGCGTTTGGAGCAGCAGAATTGCGAAAAATTTGTTGTCTTCTCAACCATTTCTTGGATTCAAACTCCCATATCTCGCGAACGGATTGACCTAACCCAAAAATTCCTGTTGCGTCTGAAAGTAGAAACTCGCCCGATTATAACGGTATGTGTATTTTTTCCCTAGGCCATTCTGGTTAAGCGGTTTGAGCAGCAGAATTGCGAAAAATTTTTTGCCTTCTCAACCATTTCTTGTCTTCAAACTCCCATATCTCGCGAACGGATTGACCTAACCCAAAAATTCCTATTGCATCTGAAAGTAGAAACTCGCCCGATTACAACGGTATGTGTATTTTTTCCCTAGGCCATTCTGGTTAAGCGTTTGGAGCAGCAGAATTGTGAAAAATTTTTTGCCTTTTCTACCATTTCTTGGTTTCAAACTCCCATTTCTCGCGAACGGATTGACCTAACCCAAAAATTCCTGTTGCATCTGAAAGTAGAAACTCGCCCGATTACAACGGTATGTGTATTTTTTCCCTAGGCCATTCTGGTTAAGCGTTTGGAGCAGCAGAATTGTGAAAAATTTTTTGCCTTTTCTACCATTTCTTGGATTCAAACTCCCATTTCTCGCGAACGGATTGACCTAACCCAAAAATTCCTGTTGCGTCTGAAAGTAGAAACTCGCCCGATTACAACGGTATGTGTGTTTTCTCCCTAGTCCATTCTGGTTAAGCGTTTGGAGCAGCAGAATTGCGCAAAATTTGTTGTCTTCTCATCCATTTCTTGGATTCAAACTCCCATATCTCGCGAACGGATTGACCTAACCCAAAAATTCCTGTTGCGTCTGAAAGTAGAAACTCGCCCGATTATAACCGTATGTGTATTTTTTCCCTAGGCCATTCTGGTTAAGCGTTTGGAGCAGCAGAATTGTGAAAAATTTTTTGCCTTTTCTACCATTTCTTGGTTTCAAACTCCCATTTCTCGCGAACGGATTGACCTAACCCAAAAATTCCTGTAGCATCTGAAAGTAGAAACTCGCCCGATTACAACGGTATGTGTATTTTTTCCCTAGGCCATTCTGGTTAAGCGTTTGGAGCAGCAGAATTGTGAAAAATTTTTTGCCTTTTCTACCATTTCTTGGATTCAAACTCCCATTTCTCGCGAACGGATTGACCTAACCCAAAAATTCCTATTGCATCTGAAAGTAGAAACTCGCCCGATTACAACGGTATGTGTATTTTTTCCCTAGGCCATTCTGGTTAAGCGTTTGGAGCAGCAGAATTGTGAAAAATTTTTTGCCTTTTCTACCATTTCTTGGTTTCAAACTCCCATTTCTCGCGAACGGATTGACCTAACCCAAAAATTCCTGTTGCATCTGAAAGTAGAAACTCGCCCGATTACAACGGTATGTGTATTTTTTCCCTAGGCCATTCTGGTTAAGCGTTTGGAGCAGCAGAATTGTGAAAAATTTTTTGCCTTTTCTACCATTTCTTGGATTCAAACTCCCATTTCTCGCGAACGGATTGACCTAACCCAAAAATTCCTGTTGCATCTGAAAGTAGAAACTCGCCCGATTACAAGGGTATGGGTATTTTTTCCCTAGGCCATTCTGGATAAGCGTTTGGAGCAGCAGAATTGCGAAACATTTTTTGTCTTCTCAAACATTTCTTAGCTTGAAACTCCCATATCTCGCGAACCGATTGACCTAACCCAAAAATTCCTATTGCATTTGAAAGTAGAAACTCGCCCGATTACAAAGGTAGGTGTATTTTTCCCCTAGGTCATTTTGGTTAAGCGATTGGTGCAGCAGATTTGCGAAAAATTTGTTGTCTTCTCAACCATATCTTAGCTTCAAACTCTCATATCTCGCGAACGGATTGACCTAACCCAAAAATTCCTATTGCATTTGAAAGTAGAAACTCGCCCGATTACAACGGTACGTGTATTTTTTCCCTAGGTCATTCTGGTTAAGCGTTTGGAGCAGTAGAATTGTGAAAAATTTTTTGCCTTCTCTACCATTTCTTGGCTTCAAACTCCCATATCTCGCGAACGGATTGACCTAACCCAAAAATTCTTATTGCATCTGAAAGTAGAAACTCGCCCGATTCCAACGGTATGGGTATTTTTTCCCTAGGCCATTCTGGTTAAGCGCTTGGAGCAGCACAAGTGAGAAAAATTTGTTGCCTTCTCAAACATTTCTTGTGTTCAAACTCCCATATCTCGCGAACGGATTGACCCAACCCAAAAATTCCTATTGCATCTGAAAGTAGAAACTCGCCCGATTACAACGGTGTGTGTATTTTTTCCCTAGACCATTCTGGTGAAGCGTTTGGAGCAGCAGAATTGCGAAAAACTTGTTGTCTTCTCAACCATTTCTTGGCTTCAAACTCCCATATCAAGCGAACGGATTGACATATCCCAAAAATTCCTGTTGCGTCTGAAAGTAGAAACTCGCCCGATTACAACGGCATGTGTATTTTTTCCCTAGCCCATTCTGGTGAAGCGTTTGGAGCAGCAGAATTGCGAAAAATTTGTTGTCTTCTCAACCATTTCTTGGATTCAAACTCCCATATCAAGCGAACGGATTGATCTAACCGAAAAATTCCTGTTGCGTCTGAAAGTAGAAACTCGCCCGATTACAACGGCATGTGTATTTTTTCCCTAGCCCATTCTGGTTAAGCGTTTGGAGCAGCAGAATTGCGAAAAATTTGTTGTCTTCTCAACCATTTCTTGGATTCAAACTCCCATATCTCGCGAACGGATTGACCTAACCCAAAAATTCCTGTTGCGTCTGAAAGTAGAATCTCGCCCGATTATAACGGTATGTGTATTTTTTCCCTAGGCCATTCTGGTTAAGCGGTTGGAGCAGCAGAATTGCGAAAAATTTTTTGCCTTCTCAACCATTTCTTGGATTCAAACTCCCATATCTCGCGAACGGATTGGCATACCCCAAAAATTCCTGTTGCGTCTGAAAGTAGAAACTCGCCCGATTATAACCGTATGTGTATTTTTTCCCTAGGCCATTCTGGTTAAGCGTTTGGAGCAGCAGAATTGCGAAAAATTTGTTGTCTTCTCAACCATTTCTTGGATTCAAACTCCCATATCAAGCGAACGGATTGACCTAACCCAAAAATTCCTGTTGCGTCTGAAAGTAGAAACTCGCCAGATTATAAGGGTATGTGTATTTTTTCCCTAGGCCATTCTGGTTAAGCGGTTGGAGCAGCAGAATTGCGAAAAATTTTTTGCCTTCTCAACCATTTCTTGTCTTCAAACTCCCATATCTCGCGAACGGATTGACCTAACCCAAAAATTCCTATTGCATCTGAAAGTAGAAACTCGCCCGATTACAACGGTATGTGTATTTTTTCCCTAGGCCTTTCTGGTTAAGCGTTTGGAGCAGCAGAATTGTGAAAAATTTTTTGCCTTTTCTACCATTTCTTGGTTTAAAACTCCCATTTCTCGCGAACGGATTGACCTAACCCAAAAATTCCTGTTGCATCTGAAAGTAGAAACTCGCCCGATTACAAAGGTATGGGTATTTTTTCCCTAGGTCATTCTGGTTAAGCGATTGGAGCAGTAGAAGTGCGAAAAATTTGTTGTCTTGTCAACCATTTCTTAGCTTCAAAGTCCCATATCTCGCGAACGGATGGACCTAACCCAAAAATTCCTATTGTAACTGAAAGTAGAAACTCGCCCGATTCCAACGGTATGTGTATTTTTTCCCTAGGCCATTCTGGTTAAGCGTTTGGAGCAGCAGAAGTGAGAAAAATTTGTTGCCTTCTCAACCATTTCTTGTGTTCAAACTCCCATATCTCGCGAACGGATTGACGCAACCCAAAAATTCCTATTGCATCTGAAAGTAGAAACTCGCCCGATTACAACGGTGTGTGTATTTTTTCCCTAGCCCATTCTGGTGAAGCGTTTGGAGCAGCAGAATTGCGAAAAATTTGTTGTCTTCTCAACCATTTCTTGGCTTCAAACTCCCATATCAAGCGAACGGATTGACCTAACCCAAAAATTCCTGTTGCGTCTGAAAGTAGAAACTCGCCCGATTACAACGGCATGTGTATTTTTTCCCTAGCCCATTCTGGTTAAGCGGTTGGAGCAGCAGAATTGCGAAAAATTTTTTGCCTTCTCTACCATTTCTTGGATTCAAACTCCCATACCTCGCGAACGGATTGACCTAACCCAAAAATTCCTATTGCATCTGAAAGTAGAAACTCGCCCGATTACAACGGTATGTGTATTTTTTCCCTAGGCCATTCTGGTTAAGCGTTTGGAGCGGCAGAATTGCGAAAAATTTTTTGCCTTCTCAACCATTTCTTGTCTTCAAACTCCCATATCTCGCGAACGGATTGACCCAACCCAAAAATTCCTATTGCATCTGAAAGTAGAAACTCGCCCGATTACAACGGTATGTGTGTTTTCTCCCTAGCCCATTCTGGTTAAGCGTTTGGAGCAGCAGAATTGCGAAAAATTTGTTGTCTTCTCATCCATTTCTTGGATTCAAACTCCCATATCTCGCGAACGGATTGACCTAACCCAAAAATTCCTGTTGCGTCTGAAAGTAGAAACTCGCCCGATTATAACCGTATGTGTATTTTTTCCCTAGGCCATTCTGGTTAAGCGTTTGGAGCAGCAGAATTGCGAAAAATTTGTTGTCTTCTCAACCATTTCTTGGCTTCAAACTCCCATATCAAGCGAACGGATTGACCTAACCCAAAAATTCCTGTTGCGTCTGAAAGTAGAAACTCGCCCGATTACAACGGCATGTGTATTTTTTCCCTAGCCCATTCTGGTTAAGCGGTTGGAGCAGCAGAATTGCGAAAAATTTTTTGCCTTCTCTACCATTTCTTGGATTCAAACTCCCATACCTCGCGAACGGATTGACCTAACCCAAAAATTCCTATTGCATCTGAAAGTAGAAACTCGCCCGATTACAACGGTATGTGTATTTTTTCCCTAGGCCATTCTGGTTAAGCGTTTGGAGCGGCAGAATTGCGAAAAATTTTTTGCCTTCTCAACCATTTCTTGTCTTCAAACTCCCATATCTCGCGAACGGATTGACCCAACCCAAAAATTCCTATTGCATCTGAAAGTAGAAACTCGCCCGATTACAACGGTATGTGTGTTTTCTCCCTAGCCCATTCTGGTTAAGCGTTTGGAGCAGCAGAATTGCGAAAAATTTGTTGTCTTCTCATCCATTTCTTGGATTCAAACTCCCATATCTCGCGAACGGATTGACCTAACCCAAAAATTCCTGTTGCGTCTGAAAGTAGAAACTCGCCCGATTATAACCGTATGTGTGTTTTTTCCCTAGGCCATTCTGGTTAAGCGTTTGGAGCAGCAGAATTGCGAAAAATTTGTTGTCTTCTCAACCATTTCTTGGATTCAAACTCCCATATCTCGCGAACGGATTGACCTAACCCAAAAATTCCTGTTGCGTCTGAAAGTAGAAACTCGCCCGATTATAACGGTATGTGTATTTTTTCCCTAGGCCATTCTGGTTAAGCGGTTTGAGCAGCAGAATTGCGAAAAATTTTTTGCCTTCTCAACCATTTCTTGTCTTCAAACTCCCATATCTCGCGAACGGATTGACCTAACCCAAAAATTCCTATTGCATCTGAAAGTAGAAACTCGCCCGATTACAACGGTATGTGTATTTTTTCCCTAGGCCATTCTGGTTAAGCGTTTGGAGCAGCAGAATTGTGAAAAATTTTTTGCCTTTTCTACCATTTCTTGGTTTCAAACTCCCATTTCTCGCGAACGGATTGACCTAACCCAAAAATTCCTGTTGCATCTGAAAGTAGAAACTCGCCCGATTACAACGGTATGTGTATTTTTTCCCTAGGCCATTCTGGTTAAGCGTTTGGAGCAGCAGAATTGTGAAAAATTTTTTGCCTTTTCTACCATTTCTTGGATTCAAACTCCCATTTCTCGCGAACGGATTGACCTAACCCAAAAATTCCTATTGCATCTGAAAGTAGAAACTCGCCCGATTACAACGGTATGTGTATTTTTTCCCTAGGCCATTCTGGTTAAGCGTTTGGAGCAGCAGAATTGTGAAAAATTTTTTGCCTTTTCTACCATTTCTTGGTTTCAAACTCCCATTTCTCGCGAACGGATTGACCTAACCCAAAAATTCCTGTTGCATCTGAAAGTAGAAACTCGCCCGATTACAACGGTATGTGTATTTTTTCCCTAGGCCATTCTGGTTAAGCGTTTGGAGCAGCAGAATTGTGAAAAATTTTTTGCCTTTTCTACCATTTCTTGGATTCAAACTCCCATTTCTCGCGAACGGATTGACCTAACCCAAAAATTCCTGTTGCATCTGAAAGTAGAAACTCGCCCGATTACAAGGGTATGGGTATTTTTTCCCTAGGCCATTCTGGATAAGCGTTTGGAGCAGCAGAATTGCGAAACATTTTTTGTCTTCTCAAACATTTCTTAGCTTGAAACTCCCATATCTCGCGAACCGATTGACCTAACCCAAAAATTCCTATTGCATTTGAAAGTAGAAACTCGCCCGATTACAAAGGTAGGTGTATTTTTCCCCTAGGCCATTCTGGTTAAGCGATTGGTGCAGCAGATTTGCGAAAAATTTGTTGTCTTCTCAACCATATCTTAGCTTCAAACTCTCATATCTCGCGAACGGATTGACCTAACCCAAAAATTCCTATTGCATTTGAAAGTAGAAACTCGCCCGATTACAACGGTACGTGTATTTTTTCCCTAGGTCATTCTGGTTAAGCGTTTGGAGCAGTAGAATTGTGAAAAATTTTTTGCCTTCTCTACCATTTCTTGGCTTCAAACTCCCATATCTCGCGAACGGATTGACCTAACCCAAAAATTCTTATTGCATCTGAAAGTAGAAACTCGCCCGATTCCAACGGTATGGGTATTTTTTCCCTAGGCCATTCTGGTTAAGCGTTTGGAGCAGCACAAGTGAGAAAAATTTGTTGCCTTCTCAAACATTTCTTGTGTTCAAACTCCCATATCTCGCGAACGGATTGACCCAACCCAAAAATTCCTATTGCATCTGAAAGTAGAAACTCGCCCGATTACAACGGTGTGTGTATTTTTTCCCTAGACCATTCTGGTGAAGCGTTTGGAGCAGCAGAATTGCGAAAAACTTGTTGTCTTCTCAACCATTTCTTGGCTTCAAACTCCCATATCAAGCGAACGGATTGACATAACCCAAAAATTCCAGTTGCGTCTGAAAGTAGAAACTCGCCCGATTACAACGGTATGCGTGTTTTTCCCCTAGGCCATTCTGGTTAAGCGTTTGGAGCAGCAGATTTGCGAAAAATTTGTTGTCCTCTCAACCATTTCATAGCTTCAAACTCTCATATCTCGCGAACGGATTGACCTAACCCAAAAATTCCTATTGCATTTGAAAGTAGAAACTCGCCCGATTACAACGGTATGTGTATTTTTTCCCTAGCCCATTCTGGTGAAGCGTTTGGAGCAGCAGAATTGCGAAAAATTTGTTGTCTTCTCAACCATTTCTTGGATTCAAACTCCCATATCAAGCGAACGGATTGATCTAACCGAAAAATTCCTGTTGCGTCTGAAAGTAGAAACTCGCCCGATTACAACGCCATGTGTATTTTTTCCCTAGCCCATTCTGGTTAAGCGTTTGAAGCAGCAGAATTGCGAAAAATTTTTTGCCTTCTCAACCATTTCTTAGCTTCAAACTCCCATATCTCGCGAACGGAATGACCTAACCCAAAAATTCCTGTTGCATCTGAAGGTAGAAACTTGCCCGATAACAACGGTATGCGTATTTTTTCCCTAGGCCATTCTGGTTAAGCGTTTGAAGCAGCAGAATTGCGAAAAATTTGTTGTCTTCTCAACCATTTCTTGGATTCAAACTCCCATATCTCGCGAACGGATTGGCCTAACCCAAAAATTCCTGTTGCGTCTGAAAGTAGAAACTCGCCCGATTATAACCGTATGTGTATTTTTTCCCTAGGCCATTCTGGTTAAGCGTTTGGAGCAGCAGAATTGCGAAAAATTTGTTGTCTTCTCAACCATTCCTTGGATTCAAACTCCCATATCAAGCGAACAGATTGACCTAACCCAAAAATTCCTGTTGCGTCTGAAAGTAGAAACTCGCCAGATTATAAGGGTATGTGTATTTTTTCCCTAGGCCATTCTGGTTAAGCGGTTGGAGCAGCAGAATTGCGAGAAATTTTTTGCCTTCTCAACCATTTCTTGTCTTCAAACTCCCATATCTCGCGAACGGATTGACCTAACCCAAAAATTCCTATTGCATCTGAAAGTAGAAACTCGCCCGATTACAACGGTATGTGTATTTTTTCCCTAGGCCTTTCTGGTTAAGCTTTTGGAGCAGCAGAATTGTGAAAAATTTTTTGCCTTTTCTACCATTTCTTGGTTTAAAACTCCCATTTCTCGCGAACGGATTGACCTAACCCAAAAATTCCTGTTGCATCTGAAGGTAGAAACTTGCCCGATAACAACGGTATGCGTATTTTTTCCCTAGGCCATTCTGGTTAAGCGTTTGAAGCAGCAGAATTGCGAAAAATTTGTTGTCTTCTCAACCATTTCTTGGATTCAAACTCCCATATCTCGCGAACGGATTGGCCTAACCCAAAAATTCCTGTTGCGTCTGAAAGTAGAAACTCGCCCGATTATAACCGTATGTGTATTTTTTCCCTAGGCCATTCTGGTTAAGCGTTTGGAGCAGCAGAATTGCGAAAAATTTGTTGTCTTCTCAACCATTTCTTGGATTCAAACTCCCATATCAAGCGAACGGATTGACCTAACCCAAAAATTCCTGTTGCGTCTGAAAGTAGAAACTCGCCAGATTATAAGGGTATGTGTATTTTTTCCCTAGGCCATTCTGGTTAAGCGGTTGGAGCAGCAGAATTGCGAAAAATTTTTTGCCTTCTCAACCATTTCTTGTCTTCAAACTCCCATATCTCGCGAACGGATTGACCTAACCCAAAAATTCCTATTGCATCTGAAAGTAGAAACTCGCCCGATTACAACGGTATGTGTATTTTTTCCCTAGGCCTTTCTGGTTAAGCGTTTGGAGCAGCAGAATTGTGAAAAATTTTTTGCCTTTTCTACCATTTCTTGGTTTAAAACTCCCATTTCTCGCGAACGGATTGACCTAACCCAAAAATTCCTGTTGCATCTGAAAGTAGAAACTCGTCCGATTACAAAGGTATGGGTATTTTTTCCCTAGGTCATTCTGGTTAAGCGAATGGAGCAGTAGAAGTGCGAAAAATTTGTTGTCTTGTCAACCATTTCTTAGCTTCAAAGTCCCATATCTCGCGAACGGATGGACCTAACCCAAAAATTCCTGTTGCGTCTGAAAGTAGAAACTCGCCCGATTACAACGGCATGTGTATTTTTTCCCTAGCCCATTCTGGTTAAGCGTTTGGAGCAGCAGAATTGCGAAAAATTTTTTGCCTTCTCTACCATTTCTTGGATTCAAACTCCCATACCTCGCGAACAGATTGACCTAACCCAAAAATTCCTATTGCATCTGAAAGTAGAAACTCGCCCGATTACAACGGTATGTGTATTTTTTCCCTAGGCCATTCTGGTTAAGCGTTTGGAGCGGCAGAATTGCGAAAAATTTTTTGCCTTCTCAACCATTTCTTGTCTTCAAACTCCCATATCTCGCGAACGGATTGACCCAACCCAAAAATTCCTATTGCATCTGAAAGTAGAAACTCGCCCGATTACAACGGTATGTGTATTTTTTCCCTAGGCCATTCTGGTTAAGCGTTTGGAGCAGCAGAATTGTGAAAAATTTTTTGCCTTTTCTACCATTTATTGGTTTCAAACTCCCATTTCTCGCGAACGGATTGACCTAACCCAAAAATTCCTGTTGCATCTGAAAGTAGAAACTCGCCCGATTACAACGGTATGTGTATTTTTTCCCTAGGCCATTCTGGTTAAGCGTTTGGAGCAGCAGAATTGTGAAAAATTTGTTGCCTTTTCTACCATTTCTTGGTTTCAAACTCCCATTTCTCGCGAACGGATTGACCTAACCCAAAAATTCCTGTTGCATCTGAAAGTAGAAACTCGCCCGATTACAAGGGTATGGGTATTTTTTCCCTAGGCCATTCTGGATAAGCGTTTGGAGCAGCAGAATTGCGAAAAATTTGTTGTCTTCTCAAACATTTCTTAGCTTGAAACTCCCATATCTCACGAACCGATTGACCTAACCCAAAAATTCCTATTGCATTTGAAAGTAGAAACTCGCCCGATTACAAAGGTAGGTGTATTTTTCCCCTAGGCCATTCTGGTTAAGCGATTGGAGCAGTAGAAGTGCGAAAAATTTGTTGTCTTGTCAACCATTTCTTAGCTTCAAAGTCCCATATCTCGCGAACGGATGGACCTAACCCAAAAATTCCTATTGTAACTGAAAGTAGAAACTCGACCGATTACAACGGTACGCGTATTTTTTCCCTAGGCCATTCTGGTTAAGCGTTTGGTGCAGCAGATTTGCGAAAAATTTGTTGTCTTCTCAACCATATCTTAGCTTCAAACTCTCATATCTCGCGAACGGATTGACCTAACCCAAAAATTCCTATTGCATTTGAAAGTAGAAACTCGCCCGATTACAACGGTACGTGTATTTTTTCCCTAGGTCATTCTGGTTAAGCGCTTGGAGCAGCACAAGTGAGAAAAATTTGTTGCCTTCTCAAACATTTCTTGTGTTCAAACTCCCATATCTCGCGAACGGATTGACCCAACCCAAAAATTCCTATTGCATCTGAAAGTAGAAACTCGCCCGATTACAACGGTGTGTGTATTTTTTCCCTAGCCCATTCTGGTGAAGCGTTTGGAGCAGCAGAATTGCGAAAAACTTGTTGTCTTCTCAACCATTTCTTGGCTTCAAACTCCCATATCAAGCGAACGGATTGACATAACCCAAAAATTCCTGTTGCGTCTGAAAGTAGAAACTCGCCCGATTACAATGGCATGTGTATTTTTTCCCTAGCCCATTCTGGTGAAGCGTTTGGAGCAGCAGAATTGCGAAAAATTTGTTGTCTTCTCAACCATTTCTTGGATTCAAACTCCCATATCAAGCGAACGGATTGACCTAACCCAAAAATTCCTGTTGCGTCTGAAAGTAGAAACTCGCCCGATTACAACGGCATGTGTATTTTTTCCCTAGCCCATTCTGGTTAAGCGTTTGAAGCAGCAGAATTGCGAAAAATTTTTTGCCTTCTCAACCATTTCTTAGCTTCAAACTCCCATATCTCGCGAACGGAATGACCTAACCCAAAAATTCCTGTTGCATCTGAAGGTAGAAACTTGCCCGATAACAACGGTATGCGTATTTTTTCCCTAGGCCATTCTGGTTAAGCGTTTGAAGCAGCAGAATTGCGAAAAATTTGTTGTCTTCTCAACCATTTCTTGGATTCAAACTCCCGTATCTCGCGAACGGATTGGCCTAACCCAAAAATTCCTGTTGCGTCTGAAAGTAGAAACTCGCCCGATTATAACCGTATGTGTATTTTTTCCCTAGGCCATTCTGGTTAAGCGTTTGGAGCAGCAGAATTGCGAAAAATTTGTTGTCTTCTCAACCATTTCTTGGATTCAAACTCCCATATCAAGCGAACGGATTGACCTAACCCAAAAATTCCTGTTGCGTCTGAAAGTAGAAACTCGCCAGATTATAACGGTATGTGTATTTTTTCCCTAGGCCGTTCTGGTTAAGCGGTTGGAGCAGCAGAAATGCGAAAAATTTTTTGCCTTCTCAACCATTTCTTGTCTTCAAACTCCCATATCTCGCGAACGGATTGACCTAACCCAAAAATTCCTATTGCATCTGAAAGTAGAAACTCACCCGATTACAACGGTATGTGTATTTTTTCCCTAGGCCTTTCTGGTTAAGCGTTTGGAGCAGCAGAATTGTGAAAAATTTTTTGCCTTTTCTACCATTTCTTGGTTTAAAACTCCCATTTCTCGCGAACGGATTGACCTAACCCAAAAATTCCTGTTGCATCTGAAAGTAGAAACTCGCCCGATTACAAAGGTATGGGTATTTTTTCCCTAGGCCATTGTGGTTAAGCGTTTGGAGCAGCAGAATTGCGAAAAATTTGTTGTCTTCTCAAACATTTCTTAGCTTGAAACTCCCATATCTCGCGAACCGATTGACCTAACCCAAAAATTCCTATTGCATTTGAAAGTAGAAACTCGCCCGATTACAACGGTAGGTGTATTTTTCCCCTAGGCCATTCTGGTTAAGCGATTGGAGCAGTAGAACTGCGAAAAATTTGTTGTCTTCTCAAACATTTCTTAGCTTGAAACTCCCATATCTCGCGAACCGATTGACCTAACCCAAAAATTCCTATTGCATTTGAAAGTAGAAACTCGCCCGGTTACAACGGTACGTGTATTTTTTCCCTAGGTCATTCTGGTTAAGCGATTGGAGCAGTAGAAGTGCGAAAAATTTGTTGTCTTGTCAACCATTTCTTAGCTTCAAAGTCCCATATCTCGCGAACGGATGGACCTAACCCAAAAATTCCTATTGCATTTGAAAGTAGAAACTCGCCCGATTACAACGGTATGTGTATTTTTTCCCTAGGCCATTCTGGTTAAGCGTTTGGAGCAGCAGAAGTGCGAAAAATTTGTTGTCTTCTCAACCATTTCTTGGCTTCAAACCCCCATATCTCGCGAACGGATTGACCTAACCCAAAAATTCCTGTTGCGTCTGAAAGTAGAAACTCGCCCGATTACAACGGTATGTGTATTTTCTCCCTAGCCCATTCTGGTTAAGCGTTTGGAGCAGCAGAATTGCGAAAAATTTGTTGTCTTCTCATCCATTTCTTGGATTCAAACTCTCATATCTCGCGAACGGATTGACCTAACCCAAAAATTCCTGTTGCGTCTGAAAGTACAAACTCGCCCGATTATAACGGTATGTGTATTTTTTCCCTAGGCCATTCTGGTTAAGCGTTTGGAGCAGCAGAATTGCGAATAATTTGTTGTCTTCTCAACCATTTCTTGGATTCAAACTCCCATATCTCGCGAACGGATTGACCTAACCCAAAAATTCCTGTTGCGTCTGAAAGTAGAATCTCGCCCGATTATAACGGTATGTGTATTTTTTCCCTAGGCCATTCTGGTTAAGCGGTTGGAGCAGCAGAATTGCGAAAAATTTTTTGCCTTCTCAACCATTTCTTGTCTTCAAACTCCCATATCTCGCGAACGGATTGACCTAACCCAAAAATTCCTATTGCATCTGAAAGTAGAAACTCGCTCGATTACAACGGTATGTGTATTTTTTCCCTAGGCCATTCTGGTTAAGCGTTTGGAGCAGCACAATTGTGAAAAATTTTTTGCCTTTTCTACCATTTCTTGGTTTCAAACTCCCATTTCTCGCGAACGGATTGACCTAACCCAAAAATTCCTGTTGCATCTGAAAGTAGAAACTCGCCCGATTACAAAGGTATGGGCATTTTTTCCCTAGGCCATTCTGGTTAAGCGTTTGGAGCAGCAGAATTGCGAAAAATTTGTTGTCTTCTCAAACATTTCTTAGCTTGAAACTCCCATATCTCGCGAACCGATTGACCTAACCCAAAAATTCCTATTGCATTTGAAAGTAGAAACTCGCCCGATTACAACGGTACGTGTATTTTTTCCCTAGGTCATTCTGGTTAAGCGTTTGGAGCAGTAGAATTGTGAAAAATTTTTTGCCTTCTCCACCATTTCTTGGCTTCAAACTCCCATATCTCGCGAACGGATTGACCTAACCCAAAAATTCCTATTGCATCTGAAAGTAGAAACTCACCCAATTACAACGGTATGTGTATTTTTTCCCTAGGCCATTCTGGTTAAGCGTTTGGAGCAGCAGAATTGCGAAAAATTTTTTGCCTTCTCAACCATTTCTTGGCTTCAAACTCCCATATCTCGCGAACGGATTGACCTAACCGAAAAATTCCTATTGCATCTGAAAGTAGAAACTCGCCCAATTACAACGGTATGTGTATTTTTTCCCTAGGCCATTCTGGTTAAGCGTTTGGAGCAGCAGAATTGCGAAAAATTTTTTGCCTTCTCAACCATTTCTTGGCTTCAAACTCCCATATCTCGCGAACGGATTGACCTAACCCAAAAATTCTTATTGCATCTGAAAGTAGAAACTCGCCCGATTCCAACGGTATGTGTATTTTTTCCCTAGGCCATTCTGGTTAAGCGCTTGGAGCAGCAGAAGTGAGAAAAATTTGTTGCCTTCTCAACCATTTCTTGTGTTCAAACTCCCATATCTCGCGAACGGATTGACGCAACCCAAAAATTCCTATTGCATCTGAAAGTAGAAACTCGCCCGATTGCAACGGTGTGTGTATTTTTTCCCTAGCCCATTCTGGTGAAGCGTTTGGAGCAGCAGAATTGCGAAAAATTTGTTGTCTTCTCAACCATTTCTTGGCTTCAAACTCCCATATCAAGCGAACGGATTGACCTAACCCAAAATTCCTGTTGCGTCTGAAAGTAGAAACTCGCCCGATTACAACGGCATGTGTATTTTTTCCCTAGCCCATTCTGGTTAAGCGTTTGGAGCAGCAGAATTGCGAACAATTTTTTGCCTTCTCTACCATTTCTTGAATTCAAACTCCCATACCTCGCGAACGGATTGACCTAACCCAAAAATTCCTATTGCATCTGAAAGTAGAAACTCGCCCGATTACAACGGTATGTGTATTTTTTCCCTAGGCCATTCTGGTTAAGCGTTTGGAGCAGCAGAATTGCGAAAAATTTTTTGCCTTCTCAACCATTTCTTGTCTTCAATCTCCCATATCTCGCGAACCGATTGACCTAACCCAACAATTCCTATTACATTTGAAAGTAGAAACTCGCCCGATTACAACGGTAGGTGTATTTTTCCCCTAGGCAATTCTGGTTAAGCGATTGGAGCAGTAGAAGTGCGAAAAGTTTGTTGTCTTGTCAACCATTTCTTAGCTTCAAAGTCCCATATCTCGCGAACGGATTGACCTAACCCAAAAATTCCTATTGTAACTGAAAGTAGAAACTCGCCCGATTACAACGGTACGCGTATTTTTTCCCTAGGGCATTCTGGTTAAGCGTTTGGAGCAGCAGATTTGCGAAAAATTTGTTGTCTTCTCAACCATATCTTAGCTTCAAACTCTCATATCTCGCGAACGGATCGACCTAACCCAAAAATTCCTATTGCATTTGAAAGTAGAAACTCGCCCGATTACAACGGTATGTGTATTTTTTCCCTAGGCCATTCTGGATAAGCGTTTGAAGCAGCAGAATTGCGAAAAATTTTTTGCCTTCTCAACCATTTCTTAGCTTCAAACTCCCATATCACGCGAACGGATTGACCTAACCCAAAAATTCCTGTTGCATCTGAAGGCAGAAACTTGCCCGATTACAACGGTATGCGTATTTTTTCCCTAGGCCATTCTGGTTAAGCGTTTGGAGCAGCAGAATTGCGAATAATTTGTTGTCTTCTCAACCATTTCTTAGATTCAAACTCCCATATCTCGCGAACGGATTGACCTAACCCAAAAATTCTTATTGCATCTGAAAGTAGAAACTCGCCCGATTACAACGCTATGTGTATTTTTTCCTTAGGCCATTCTTGTTAAGCCTTTGGAGCAGCAGAATTGCGAAAAATTTTTTGCCTTCTCAACCATTTCTTGTCTTCAAACTCCCATATCTCGCGAACGGATTGACCCAACCCAAAAATTCCTGTTGCATCTGAAAGTAGAAACTCGCCCGATTACAACGGTGTGGGTATTTTTTCCCTAGGCCATTCTGGTTAAGCGTTTGGAGCAGCAGAATTGCGGAAAATTTGTTATCTTCTCAACCACTTCTTAGCTTGAAACTCCCATATCTCGCGAACCGATTGACCTAACCCAAAAATTCCTATTGCATTTGAAAGTAGAAACTCGCCCGATTACAACGGTAGGTGTATTTTTCCCCTAGGCCATTCTGGTTAAGCGATTGGAGCAGTAGAAGTGCGAAAAATTTGTAGTCTTGTCAACCATTTCTTAGCCTTAAAGTCCCATATCTCGCGGACGGATTGACCTAACCCAAAAATTCCTATTGTAACTGAAAGTAGAAACTCGCCCGATTACAACGGTACGCGTATTTTTTCCCTAGGGCATTCTGGTTAAGCGTTTGGAACAGCAGAATTGCGAATAATTTGTTGTCTTCTCAACCATTTCTTAGTTTCAAACTCCCATTTCTCGCAAACGGATTGACCTGACCCAAAAATTCTTATTGCATCTGAAAGTAGAAACTCGCCCGATTACAACGGTATGTGTATTTTCTCCCTAGGCCTTTCTGGTTAAGCGTTTGAAGCAGCAGAATTGCGAAAAATTTTTTGCCTTCTCAACCATTTCCTAGCTTCAAACTCCCATATCTCGCGAACGGATTGACCTAACCCAAAAATTCCTATTGTAACTGAAAGTAGAAACTCGCCCGATTACGACGGTACGTGTATTTTTTCCCTAGGTCATTCTGGTTAAGCGTTTGGAGCAGTAGAATTGTGAAAAAATTTTTGCCTTCTCTACCATTTCTTGGCTTCAAACTCCCATATCTCGCGAACGGATTGACCTAACCCAAAAATTCCTATTGCATCTGAAAGTAGAAACTCGCCCAATTACAACGGTATGTGTATTTTTTCCCTAGGACATTATGGTTAAGCGTTTGGAGCAGCAGAATTGCGAAAAATTTTTTGCCTTCTCAACCATTTCTTGGCTTCAAACTCCCATATCTCGCGAACGGATTGACCTAACCCAAAAATTCTTATTGCATCTGAAAGTAGAAACTCGCCCGATTCCAACGGTATGTGTATTTTCTCCCTAGGTCATTCTGGTTAAGCGTTTGGAGCAGTAGAATTGTGAAAAATTCTTTGCCTTCTCTACCATTTCTTGGCTTCAAACTCCCATATCTCGCGAACGGATTGACCTAACCCAAAAATTCCTATTGCATCTGAAAGTAGAAACTCGCCCGATTACAACGGTGTGTGTATTTTTTCACAAGCCCATTCTGGTGAAGCGTTTGGAGCAGCAGAATTGCGAAAAATTTGTTGTCTTCTCAACCATTTCTTGGCTTCAAACTCCCATATCAAGCGAACGGATTGACCTAACCCAAAAATTCCTGTTGCGTCTGAAAGTAGAAACTCGCCCGATTACAACGGCATGTGTATTTTTTCCCTAGCCCATTCTGGTTAAGCGTTTGGAGCAGCAGAATTGCGAAAAATTTGTTGTCTTCTCAAACATTTCTTAGCTTGAAACTCCCATATCTCGCGAACCGATTGACCTAACCCAAAAATTCCTATTGCATTTGAAAGTAGAAACTCGCCCGATTACAACGGTACGTGTATTTTTTCCCTAGGTCATTCTGGTTAAGCGTTTGGAGCAGTAGAATTGTGAAAAATTTTTTGCCTTCTCCACCATTTCTTGGCTTCAAACTCCCATATCTCGCGAACGGATTGACCTAACCCAAAAATTCCTATTGCATCTGAAAGTAGAAACTCACCCAATTACAACGGTATGTGTATTTTTTCCCTAGGCCATTCTGGTTAAGCGTTTGGAGCAGCAGAATTGCGAAAAATTTTTTGCCTTCTCAACCATTTCTTGGCTTCAAACTCCCATATCTCGCGAACGGATTGACCTAACCGAAAAATTCCTATTGCATCTGAAAGTAGAAACTCGCCCAATTACAACGGTATGTGTATTTTTTCCCTAGGCCATTCTGGTTAAGCGTTTGGAGCAGCAGAATTGCGAAAAATTTTTTGCCTTCTCAACCATTTCTTGGCTTCAAACTCCCATATCTCGCGAACGGATTGACCTAACCCAAAAATTCTTATTGCATCTGAAAGTAGAAACTCGCCCGATTCCAACGGTATGTGTATTTTTTCCCTAGGCCATTCTGGTTAAGCGCTTGGAGCAGCAGAAGTGAGAAAAATTTGTTGCCTTCTCAACCATTTCTTGTGTTCAAACTCCCATATCTCGCGAACGGATTGACGCAACCCAAAAATTCCTATTGCATCTGAAAGTAGAAACTCGCCCGATTGCAACGGTGTGTGTATTTTTTCCCTAGCCCATTCTGGTGAAGCGTTTGGAGCAGCAGAATTGCGAAAAATTTGTTGTCTTCTCAACCATTTCTTGGCTTCAAACTCCCATATCAAGCGAACGGATTGACCTAACCCAAAATTCCTGTTGCGTCTGAAAGTAGAAACTCGCCCGATTACAACGGCATGTGTATTTTTTCCCTAGCCCATTCTGGTTAAGCGTTTGGAGCAGCAGAATTGCGAACAATTTTTTGCCTTCTCTACCATTTCTTGAATTCAAACTCCCATACCTCGCGAACGGATTGACCTAACCCAAAAATTCCTATTGCATCTGAAAGTAGAAACTCGCC
Source organism: Ptiloglossa arizonensis (assembly GCF_051014685.1). Classification (NCBI taxonomy): domain Eukaryota; kingdom Metazoa; phylum Arthropoda; class Insecta; order Hymenoptera; family Colletidae; genus Ptiloglossa; species Ptiloglossa arizonensis. The sequence continues at coordinate 28,579 of NW_027478778.1, read as the reverse complement.
CGATTACAACGGTATGTGTATTTTTTCCCTAGGCCATTCTGGTTAAGCGTTTGGAGCAGCAGAATTGCGAAAAATTTTTTGCCTTCTCAACCATTTCTTGTCTTCAATCTCCCATATCTCGCGAACCGATTGACCTAACCCAACAATTCCTATTACATTTGAAAGTAGAAACTCGCCCGATTACAACGGTAGGTGTATTTTTCCCCTAGGCAATTCTGGTTAAGCGATTGGAGCAGTAGAAGTGCGAAAAGTTTGTTGTCTTGTCAACCATTTCTTAGCTTCAAAGTCCCATATCTCGCGAACGGATTGACCTAACCCAAAAATTCCTATTGTAACTGAAAGTAGAAACTCGCCCGATTACAACGGTACGCGTATTTTTTCTCTAGGCCATTCTGGTTAAGCGTTTGGAGCAGCAGATTTGCGAAAAATTTGTTGTCTTCTCAACCATATCTTAGCTTCAAACTCTCATATCTCGCGAACGGATCGACCTAACCCAAAAATTCCTATTGCATTTGAAAGTAGAAACTCGCCCGATTACAACGGTATGTGTATTTTTTCCCTAGGCCATTCTGGATAAGCGTTTGAAGCAGCAGAATTGCGAAAAATTTTTTGCCTTCTCAACCATTTCTTAGCTTCAAACTCCCATATCACGCGAACGGATTGACCTAACCCAAAAATTCCTGTTGCATCTGAAGGCAGAAACTTGCCCGATTACAACGGTATGCGTATTTTTTCCCTAGGCCATTCTGGTTAAGCGTTTGGAGCAGCAGAATTGCGAATAATTTGTTGTCTTCTCATCCATTTCTTAGATTCAAACTCCCATATCTCGCGAACGGATTGACCTAACCCAAAAATTCTTATTGCATCTGAAAGTAGAAACTCGCCCGATTACAACGCTATGTGTATTTTTTCCTTAGGCCATTCTTGTTAAGCCTTTGGAGCAGCAGAATTGCGAAAAATTTTTTGCCTTCTCAACCATTTCTTGTCTTCAAACTCCCATATCTCGCGAACGGATTGACCCAACCCAAAAATTCCTGTTGCATCTGAAAGTAGAAACTCGCCCGATTACAACGGTGTGGGTATTTTTTCCCTAGGCCATTCTGGTTAAGCGTTTGGAGCAGCAGAATTGCGGAAAATTTGTTATCTTCTCAACCACTTCTTAGCTTGAAACTCCCATATCTCGCGAACCGATTGACCTAACCCAAAAATTCCTATTGCATTTGAAAGTAGAAACTCGCCCGATTACAACGGTAGGTGTATTTTTCCCCTAGGCCATTCTGGTTAAGCGATTGGAGCAGTAGAAGTGCGAAAAATTTGTAGTCTTGTCAACCATTTCTTAGCCTTAAAGTCCCATATCTCGCGGACGGATTGACCTAACCCAAAAATTCCTATTGTAACTGAAAGTAGAAACTCGCCCGATTACAACGGTACGCGTATTTTTTCCCTAGGGCATTCTGGTTAAGCGTTTGGAACAGCAGAATTGCGAATAATTTGTTGTCTTCTCAACCATTTCTTAGTTTCAAACTCCCATTTCTCGCAAACGGATTGACCTGACCCAAAAATTCTTATTGCATCTGAAAGTAGAAACTCGCCCGATTACAACGGTATGTGTATTTTCTCCCTAGGCCTTTCTGGTTAAGCGTTTGAAGCAGCAGAATTGCGAAAAATTTTTTGCCTTCTCAACCATTTCCTAGCTTCAAACTCCCATATCTCGCGAACGGATTGACCTAACCCAAAAATTCCTATTGTAACTGAAAGTAGAAACTCGCCCGATTACGACGGTACGTGTATTTTTTCCCTAGGTCATTCTGGTTAAGCGTTTGGAGCAGTAGAATTGTGAAAAAATTTTTGCCTTCTCTACCATTTCTTGGCTTCAAACTCCCATATCTCGCGAACGGATTGACCTAACCCAAAAATTCCTATTGCATCTGAAAGTAGAAACTCGCCCAATTACAACGGTATGTGTATTTTTTCCCTAGGACATTATGGTTAAGCGTTTGGAGCAGCAGAATTGCGAAAAATTTTTTGCCTTCTCAACCATTTCTTGGCTTCAAACTCCCATATCTCGCGAACGGATTGACCTAACCCAAAAATTCTTATTGCATCTGAAAGTAGAAACTCGCCCGATTCCAACGGTATGTGTATTTTCTCCCTAGGTCATTCTGGTTAAGCGTTTGGAGCAGTAGAATTGTGAAAAATTCTTTGCCTTCTCTACCATTTCTTGGCTTCAAACTCCCATATCTCGCGAACGGATTGACCTAACCCAAAAATTCCTATTGCATCTGAAAGTAGAAACTCGCCCGATTACAACGGTGTGTGTATTTTTTCACAAGCCCATTCTGGTGAAGCGTTTGGAGCAGCAGAATTGCGAAAAATTTGTTGTCTTCTCAACCATTTCTTGGCTTCAAACTCCCATATCAAGCGAACGGATTGACCTAACCCAAAAATTCCTGTTGCGTCTGAAAGTAGAAACTCGCCCGATTACAACGGCATGTGTATTTTTTCCCTAGCCCATTCTGGTTAAGCGTTTGGAGCAGCAGAACTGCGAAAAATTTTTTGCCTTCTCTACCATTTCTTGGCTTCAAACTCCCATATCTCGCGAACGGATTGACCTAACCCAAAAATTCCTAATGCATCTGAAAGTAGAGACTCGCCCGATTCCAACGGTATGTGTATTTTCTCCCTAGGCCATTCTGGTTAAGCGCTTGGAGCAGCAGAAGTGAGAAAAATTTGTTGCCTTCTCAACCATTTATTGTGTTCAAACTCCCATATCTCGCGAACGGATTGACCCAACCCAAAAATTCCTATTGCATCTGAAAGTAGAAACTCGCCCGATTACAACGGTGTGTGTATTTTTTCCCTAGCCCATTCTGGTGAAGCGTTTGGAGCAGCAGATTTGCGAAAAATTTGTTGTCTTCTCAACCATATCTTAGCTTCAAACTCTCATATCTCGCGAACGGATCGACCTAACCCAAAAATTCCTATTGCATTTGAAAGTAGAAACTCGCCCGATTACAACGGTATGTGTATTTTTTCCCTAGGCCATTCTGGATAAGCGTTTGAAGCAGCAGAATTGCGAAAAATTTTTTGCCTTCTCAACCATTTCTTAGCTTCAAACTCCCATATCACGCGAACGGATTGACCTAACCCAAAAATTCCTGTTGCATCTGAAGGCAGAAACTTGCCCGATTACAACGGTATGCGTATTTTTTCCCTAGGCCATTCTGGTTAAGCGTTTGGAGCAGCAGAATTGCGAATAATTTGTTGTCTTCTCAACCATTTCTTAGCTTCAAACTCCCATATCTCGCGAACGGATTGACCTAACCCAAAAATTCTTATTGCATCTGAAAGTAGAAACACGCCCGATTACAACGCTATGTGTATTTTTTCCCTAGGCCATTCTGGTTAAGCGGTTGGAGCAGCAGAATTGCGAAAAATTTTTTGCCTTCTCAACCATTTCTTGTCTTCAAACTCCCATATCTCGCGAACGGATTGACCTAACCCAAAAATTCCTATTGCATCTGAAAGTAGAAACTCGCTCGATTACAACGGTATGTGTATTTTTTCCCTAGGCCATTCTGGTTAAGCGTTTGGAGCAGCACAATTGTGAAAAATTTTTTGCCTTTTCTACCATTTCTTGGTTTCAAACTCCCATTTCTCGCGAACGGATTGACCTAACCCAAAAATTCCTGTTGCATCTGAAAGTAGAAACTCGCCCGATTACAAAGGTATGGGCATTTTTTCCCTAGGCCATTCTGGTTAAGCGTTTGGAGCAGCAGAATTGCGAAAAATTTGTTGTCTTCTCAAACATTTCTTAGCTTGAAACTCCCATATCTCGCGAACCGATTGACCTAACCCAAAAATTCCTATTGCATTTGAAAGTAGAAACTCGCCCGATTACAACGGTACGTGTATTTTTTCCCTAGGTCATTCTGGTTAAGCGTTTGGAGCAGTAGAATTGTGAAAAATTTTTTGCCTTCTCCACCATTTCTTGGCTTCAAACTCCCATATCTCGCGAACGGATTGACCTAACCCAAAAATTCCTATTGCATCTGAAAGTAGAAACTCACCCAATTACAACGGTATGTGTATTTTTTCCCTAGGCCATTCTGGTTAAGCGTTTGGAGCAGCAGAATTGCGAAAAATTTTTTGCCTTCTCAACCATTTCTTGGCTTCAAACTCCCATATCTCGCGAACGGATTGACCTAACCGAAAAATTCCTATTGCATCTGAAAGTAGAAACTCGCCCAATTACAACGGTATGTGTATTTTTTCCCTAGGCCATTCTGGTTAAGCGTTTGGAGCAGCAGAATTGCGAAAAATTTTTTGCCTTCTCAACCATTTCTTGGCTTCAAACTCCCATATCTCGCGAACGGATTGACCTAACCCAAAAATTCTTATTGCATCTGAAAGTAGAAACTCGCCCGATTCCAACGGTATGTGTATTTTTTCCCTAGGCCATTCTGGTTAAGCGCTTGGAGCAGCAGAAGTGAGAAAAATTTGTTGCCTTCTCAACCATTTCTTGTGTTCAAACTCCCATATCTCGCGAACGGATTGACGCAACCCAAAAATTCCTATTGCATCTGAAAGTAGAAACTCGCCCGATTGCAACGGTGTGTGTATTTTTTCCCTAGCCCATTCTGGTGAAGCGTTTGGAGCAGCAGAATTGCGAAAAATTTGTTGTCTTCTCAACCATTTCTTGGCTTCAAACTCCCATATCAAGCGAACGGATTGACCTAACCCAAAATTCCTGTTGCATTTGAAAGTAGAAACTCGCCCGATTACAACGGTATGTGTATTTTTTCCCTAGGCCATTCTGGATAAGCGTTTGAAGCAGCAGAATTGCGAAAAATTTTTTGCCTTCTCAACCATTTCTTAGCTTCAAACTCCCATATCACGCGAACGGATTGACCTAACCCAAAAATTCCTGTTGCATCTGAAGGCAGAAACTTGCCCGATTACAACGGTATGCGTATTTTTTCCCTAGGCCATTCTGGTTAAGCGTTTGGAGCAGCAGAATTGCGAATAATTTGTTGTCTTCTCAACCATTTCTTAGCTTCAAACTCCCATATCTCGCGAACGGATTGACCTAACCCAAAAATTCTTATTGCATCTGAAAGTAGAAACTCGCCCGATTACAACGCTATGTGTATTTTTTCCCTAGGCCATTCTTGTTAAGCCTTTGGAGCAGCAGAATTGCGAAAAATTTTTTGCCTTCTCAACCATTTCTTGTCTTCAAACTCCCATATCTCGCGAACGGATTGACCCAACCCAAAAATTCCTGTTGCATCTGAAAGTAGAAACTCGCCCGATTACAACGGTGTGGGTATTTTTTCCCTAGGCCATTCTGGTTAAGCGTTTGGAGCAGCAGAATTGCGAAAAATTTGTTATCTTCTCAACCACTTCTTAGCTTGAAACTCCCATATCTCGCGAACCGATTGACCTAACCCAAAAATTCCTATTGCATTTGAAAGTAGAAACTCGCCCGATTACAACGGTAGGTGTATTTTTCCCCTAGGCCATTCTGGTTAAGCGATTGGAGCAGTAGAAGTGCGAAAAATTTGTAGTCTTGTCAACCATTTCTTAGCCTTAAAGTCCCATATCTCGCGGACGGATTGACCTAACCCAAAAATTCCTATTGTAACTGAAAGTAGAAACTCGCCCGATTACAACGGTACGCGTATTTTTTCCCTAGGGCATTCTGGTTAAGCGTTTGGAGCAGCAGATTTGCGAAAAATTTGTTGTCTTCTCAACCATATCTTAGCTTCAAACTCTCATATCTCGCGAACGGATTGACCTAACCCAAAAATTCCTTGTGCATTTGAAAGTAGAAACTCGCCCGATTACAACGGTATGTGTATTTTCTCCCTAGGCCTTTCTGGTTAAGCGTTTGAAGCAGCAGAAATGCGAAAAATTTTTTGCCTTCTCAACCATTTCCTAGCTTCAAACTCCCATATCTCGCGAACGGATTGACCTAACCCAAAAATTCCTGTTGCATCTGAAGGTAGAAACTTGCCCGATAACAACGGTATGCGTATTTTTTCCCTAGGCCATTCTGGTTAAGCGTTTGGAACAGCAGAATTGCGAATAATTTGTTGTCTTGTCAACCATTTCTTAGTTTCAAACTCCCATTTCTCGCAAACGGATTGACCTGACCCAAAAATTCTTATTGCATCTGAAAGTAGAAACTCGCCCGATTACAACGGTATGTGTATTTTCTCCCTAGGCCATTCTGGTTAAGCGTTTGGAGCAGCAGAATTGCGAACAATTTTTTGCCTTCTCTACCATTTCTTGAATTCAAACTCCCATACCTCGCGAACGGATTGACCTAACCCAAAAATTCCTGTTGCGTCTGAAAGTAGAAACTCGCCCGATTACAACGGCATGTGTATTTTTTCCCTAGCCCATTCTGGTTAAGCGTTTGGAGCAGCAGAACTGCGAAAAATTTTTTGCCTTCTCTACCATTTCTTGGCTTCAAACTCCCATATCTCGCGAACGGATTGACCTAACCCAAAAATTCCTAATGCATCTGAAAGTAGAGACTCGCCCGATTCCAACGGTATGTGTATTTTCTCCCTAGGCCATTCTGGTTAAGCGCTTGGAGCAGCAGAAGTGAGAAAAATTTGTTGCCTTCTCAACCATTTATTGTGTTCAAACTCCCATATCTCGCGAACGGATTGACCCAACCCAAAAATTCCTATTGCATCTGAAAGTAGAAACTCGCCCGATTACAACGGTGTGTGTATTTTTTCCCTAGCCCATTCTGGTGAAGCGTTTGGAGCAGCAGATTTGCGAAAAATTTGTTGTCTTCTCAACCATATCTTAGCTTCAAACTCTCATATCTCGCGAACGGATCGACCTAACCCAAAAATTCCTATTACATTTGAAAGTAGAAACTCGCCCGATTACAACGGTATGTGTATTTTTTCCCTAGGCCATTCTGGATAAGCGTTTGAAGCAGCAGAATTGCGAAAAATTTTTTGCCTTCTCAACCATTTCTTAGCTTCAAACTCCCATATCACGCGAACGGATTGACCTAACCCAAAAATTCCTGTTGCATCTGAAGGCAGAAACTTGCCCGATTACAACGGTATGCGTATTTTTTCCCTAGGCCATTCTGGTTAAGCGTTTGGAGCAGCAGAATTGCGAATAATTTGTTGTCTTCTCAACCATTTCTTAGCTTCAAACTCCCATATCTCGCGAACGGATTGACCTAACCCAAAAATTCTTATTGCATCTGAAAGTAGAAACTCGCCCGATTACAACGCTATGTGTATTTTTTCCCTAGGCCATTCTGGTTAAGCGGTTGGAGCAGCAGAATTGCGAAAAATTTTTTGCCTTCTCAACCATTTCTTGTCTTCAAACTCCCATATCTCGCGAACGGATTGACCTAACCCAAAAATTCCTATTGCATCTGAAAGTAGAAACTCGCTCGATTACAACGGTATGTGTATTTTTTCCCTAGGCCATTCTGGTTAAGCGTTTGGAGCAGCACAATTGTGAAAAATTTTTTGCCTTTTCTACCATTTCTTGGTTTCAAACTCCCATTTCTCGCGAACGGATTGACCTAACCCAAAAATTCCTGTTGCATCTGAAAGTAGAAACTCGCCCGATTACAAAGGTATGGGCATTTTTTCCCTAGGCCATTCTGGTTAAGCGTTTGGAGCAGCAGAATTGCGAAAAATTTGTTGTCTTCTCAAACATTTCTTAGCTTGAAACTCCCATATCTCGCGAACCGATTGACCTAACCCAAAAATTCCTATTGCATTTGAAAGTAGAAACTCGCCCGATTACAACGGTACGTGTATTTTTTCCCTAGGTCATTCTGGTTAAGCGTTTGGAGCAGTAGAATTGTGAAAAATTTTTTGCCTTCTCCACCATTTCTTGGCTTCAAACTCCCATATCTCGCGAACGGATTGACCTAACCCAAAAATTCCTATTGCATCTGAAAGTAGAAACTCACCCAATTACAACGGTATGTGTATTTTTTCCCTAGGCCATTCTGGTTAAGCGTTTGGAGCAGCAGAATTGCGAAAAATTTTTTGCCTTCTCAACCATTTCTTGGCTTCAAACTCCCATATCTCGCGAACGGATTGACCTAACCGAAAAATTCCTATTGCATCTGAAAGTAGAAACTCGCCCAATTACAACGGTATGTGTATTTTTTCCCTAGGCCATTCTGGTTAAGCGTTTGGAGCAGCAGAATTGCGAAAAATTTTTTGCCTTCTCAACCATTTCTTGGCTTCAAACTCCCATATCTCGCGAACGGATTGACCTAACCCAAAAATTCTTATTGCATCTGAAAGTAGAAACTCGCCCGATTCCAACGGTATGTGTATTTTTTCCCTAGGCCATTCTGGTTAAGCGCTTGGAGCAGCAGAAGTGAGAAAAATTTGTTGCCTTCTCAACCATTTCTTGTGTTCAAACTCCCATATCTCGCGAACGGATTGACGCAACCCAAAAATTCCTATTGCATCTGAAAGTAGAAACTCGCCCGATTGCAACGGTGTGTGTATTTTTTCCCTAGCCCATTCTGGTGAAGCGTTTGGAGCAGCAGAATTGCGAAAAATTTGTTGTCTTCTCAACCATTTCTTGGCTTCAAACTCCCATATCAAGCGAACGGATTGACCTAACCCAAAATTCCTGTTGCGTCTGAAAGTAGAAACTCGCCCGATTACAACGGCATGTGTATTTTTTCCCTAGCCCATTCTGGTTAAGCGTTTGGAGCAGCAGAATTGCGAACAATTTTTTGCCTTCTCTACCATTTCTTGAATTCAAACTCCCATACCTCGCGAACGGATTGACCTAACCCAAAAATTCCTATTGCATCTGAAAGTAGAAACTCGCCCGATTACAACGGTATGTGTATTTTTTCCCTAGGCCATTCTGGTTAAGCGTTTGGAGCAGCAGAATTGCGAAAAATTTTTTGCCTTCTCAACCATTTCTTGTCTTCAATCTCCCATATCTCGCGAACCGATTGACCTAACCCAACAATTCCTATTACATTTGAAAGTAGAAACTCGCCCGATTACAACGGTAGGTGTATTTTTCCCCTAGGCCATTCTGGTTAAGCGATTGGAGCAGTAGAAGTGCGAAAAGTTTGTTGTCTTGTCAACCATTTCTTAGCTTCAAAGTCCCATATCTCGCGAACGGATTGACCTAACCCAAAAATTCCTATTGTAACTGAAAGTAGAAACTCGCCCGATTACAACGGTACGCGTATTTTTTCCCTAGGCCATTCTGGTTAAGCGTTTGGAGCAGCAGATTTGCGAAAAATTTGTTGTCTTCTCAACCATATCTTAGCTTCAAACTCTCATATCTCGCGAACGGATCGACCTAACCCAAAAATTCCTATTGCATTTGAAAGTAGAAACTCGCCCGATTACAACGGTATGTGTATTTTTTCCCTAGGCCATTCTGGATAAGCGTTTGAAGCAGCAGAATTGCGAAAAATTTTTTGCCTTCTCAACCATTTCTTAGCTTCAAACTCCCATATCACGCGAACGGATTGACCTAACCCAAAAATTCCTGTTGCATCTGAAGGCAGAAACTTGCCCGATTACAACGGTATGCGTATTTTTTCCCTAGGCCATTCTGGTTAAGCGTTTGGAGCAGCAGAATTGCGAATAATTTGTTGTCTTCTCAACCATTTCTTAGCTTCAAACTCCCATATCTCGCGAACGGATTGACCTAACCCAAAAATTCTTATTGCATCTGAAAGTAGAAACTCGCCCGATTACAACGCTATGTGTATTTTTTCCCTAGGCCATTCTTGTTAAGCCTTTGGAGCAGCAGAATTGCGAAAAATTTGTTGCCTTCTCAACCATTTCTTGTGTTCAAACTCCCATATCTCGCGAACGGATTGACGCAACCCAAAAATTCCTATTGCATCTGAAAGTAGAAACTCGCCCGATTGCAACGGTGTGTGTATTTTTTCCCTAGCCCATTCTGGTGAAGCGTTTGGAGCAGCAGAATTGCGAAAAATTTGTTGTCTTCTCAACCATTTCTTGGCTTCAAACTCCCATATCAAGCGAACGGATTGACCTAACCCAAAATTCCTGTTGCGTCTGAAAGTAGAAACTCGCCCGATTACAACGGCATGTGTATTTTTTCCCTAGCCCATTCTGGTTAAGCGTTTGGAGCAGCAGAATTGCGAACAATTTTTTGCCTTCTCTACCATTTCTTGAATTCAAACTCCCATACCTCGCGAACGGATTGACCTAACCCAAAAATTCCTATTGCATCTGAAAGTAGAAACTCGCCCGATTACAACGGTATGTGTATTTTTTCCCTAGGCCATTCTGGTTAAGCGTTTGGAGCAGCAGAATTGCGAAAAATTTTTTGCCTTCTCAACCATTTCTTGTCTTCAATCTCCCATATCTCGCGAACCGATTGACCTAACCCAACAATTCCTATTACATTTGAAAGTAGAAACTCGCCCGATTACAACGGTAGGTGTATTTTTCCCCTAGGCCATTCTGGTTAAGCGATTGGAGCAGTAGAAGTGCGAAAAGTTTGTTGTCTTGTCAACCATTTCTTAGCTTCAAAGTCCCATATCTCGCGAACGGATTGACCTAACCCAAAAATTCCTATTGTAACTGAAAGTAGAAACTCGCCCGATTACAACGGTACGCGTATTTTTTCCCTAGGCCATTCTGGTTAAGCGTTTGGAGCAGCAGATTTGCGAAAAATTTGTTGTCTTCTCAACCATATCTTAGCTTCAAACTCTCATATCTCGCGAACGGATCGACCTAACCCAAAAATTCCTATTGCATTTGAAAGTAGAAACTCGCCCGATTACAACGGTATGTGTATTTTTTCCCTAGGCCATTCTGGATAAGCGTTTGAAGCAGCAGAATTGCGAAAAATTTTTTGCCTTCTCAACCATTTCTTAGCTTCAAACTCCCATATCACGCGAACGGATTGACCTAACCCAAAAATTCCTGTTGCATCTGAAGGCAGAAACTTGCCCGATTACAACGGTATGCGTATTTTTTCCCTAGGCCATTCTGGTTAAGCGTTTGGAGCAGCAGAATTGCGAATAATTTGTTGTCTTCTCAACCATTTCTTAGCTTCAAACTCCCATATCTCGCGAACGGATTGACCTAACCCAAAAATTCTTATTGCATCTGAAAGTAGAAACTCGCCCGATTACAACGCTATGTGTATTTTTTCCCTAGGCCATTCTTGTTAAGCCTTTGGAGCAGCAGAATTGCGAAAAATTTTTTGCCTTCTCAACCATTTCTTGTCTTCAAACTCCCATATCTCGCGAACGGATTGACCCAACCCAAAAATTCCTGTTGCATCTGAAAGTAGAAACTCGCCCGATTACAACGGTGTGGGTATTTTTTCCCTAGGCCATTCTGGTTAAGCGTTTGGAGCAGCAGAATTGCGAAAAATTTGTTATCTTCTCAACCACTTCTTAGCTTGAAACTCCCATATCTCGCGAACCGATTGACCTAACCCAAAAATTCCTATTGCATTTGAAAGTAGAAACTCGCCCGATTACAACGGTAGGTGTATTTTTCCCCTAGGCCATTCTGGTTAAGCGATTGGAGCAGTAGAAGTGCGAAAAATTTGTAGTCTTGTCAACCATTTCTTAGCCTTAAAGTCCCATATCTCGCGGACGGATTGACCTAACCCAAAAATTCCTATTGTAACTGAAAGTAGAAACTCGCCCGATTACAACGGTACGCGTATTTTTTCCCTAGGGCATTCTGGTTAAGCGTTTGGAGCAGCAGATTTGCGAAAAATTTGTTGTCTTCTCAACCATATCTTAGCTTCAAACTCTCATATCTCGCGAACGGATTGACCTAACCCAAAAATTCCTTGTGCATTTGAAAGTAGAAACTCGCCCGATTACAACGGTATGTGTATTTTCTCCCTAGGCCTTTCTGGTTAAGCGTTTGAAGCAGCAGAAATGCGAAAAATTTTTTGCCTTCTCAACCATTTCCTAGCTTCAAACTCCCATATCTCGCGAACGGATTGACCTAACCCAAAAATTCCTGTTGCATCTGAAGGTAGAAACTTGCCCGATAACAACGGTATGCGTATTTTTTCCCTAGGCCATTCTGGTTAAGCGTTTGGAACAGCAGAATTGCGAATAATTTGTTGTCTTCTCAACCATTTCTTAGTTTCAAACTCCCATTTCTCGCAAACGGATTGACCTGACCCAAAAATTCTTATTGCATCTGAAAGTAGAAACTCGCCCGATTACAACGGTATGTGTATTTTCTCCCTAGGCCTTTCTGGTTAAGCGTTTGAAGCAGCAGAATTGCGAAAAATTTTTTGCCTTCTCAACCATTTCCTAGCTTCAAACTCCCATATCTCGCGAACGGATTGACCTAACCCAAAAATTCCTATTGTAACTGAAAGTAGAAACTCGCCCGATTACAACGGTACGTGTATTTTTTCCCTAGGTCATTCTGGTTAAGCGTTTGGAGCAGTAGAATTGTGAAAAAATTTTTGCCTTCTCTACCATTTCTTGGCTTCAAACTCCCATATCTCGCGAACGGATTGACCTAACCCAAAAATTCCTATTGCATCTGAAAGTAGAAACTCGCCCAATTACAACGGTATGTGTATTTTTTCCCTAGGACATTATGGTTAAGCGTTTGGAGCAGCAGAATTGCGAAAAATTTTTTGCCTTCTCAACCATTTCTTGGCTTCAAACTCCCATATCTCGCGAACGGATTGACCTAACCCAAAAATTCTTATTGCATCTGAAAGTAGAAACTCGCCCGATTCCAATGGTATGTGTATTTTCTCCCTAGGTCATTCTGGTTAAGCGTTTGGAGCAGTAGAATTGTGAAAAATTCTTTGCCTTCTCTACCATTTCTTGGCTTCAAACTCCCATATCTCGCGAACGGATTGACCTAACCCAAAAATTCCTATTGCATCTGAAAGTAGAAACTCGCCCGATTACAACGGTGTGTGTATTTTTTCACAAGCCCATTCTGGTGAAGCGTTTGGAGCAGCAGAATTGCGAAAAATTTGTTGTCTTCTCAACCATTTCTTGGCTTCAAACTCCCATATCAAGCGAACGGATTGACCTAACCCAAAAATTCCTGTTGCGTCTGAAAGTAGAAACTCGCCCGATTACAACGGCATGTGTATTTTTTCCCTAGCCCATTCTGGTTAAGCGTTTGGAGCAGCAGAACTGCGAAAAATTTTTTGCCTTCTCTACCATTTCTTGGCTTCAAACTCCCATATCTCGCGAACGGATTGACCTAACCCAAAAATTCCTAATGCATCTGAAAGTAGAGACTCGCCCGATTCCAACGGTATGTGTATTTTCTCCCTAGGCCATTCTGGTTAAGCGCTTGGAGCAGCAGAAGTGAGAAAAATTTGTTGCCTTCTCAACCATTTCTTGTGTTCAAACTCCCATATCTCGCGAACGGATTGACCCAACCCAAAAATTCCTATTGCATCTGAAAGTAGAAACTCGCCCGATTACAACGGTGTGTGTATTTTTTCCCTAGCCCATTCTGGTGAAGCGTTTGGAGCAGCAGATTTGCGAAAAATTTGTTGTCTTCTCAACCATATCTTAGCTTCAAACTCTCATATCTCGCGAACGGATCGACCTAACCCAAAAATTCCTATTGCATTTGAAAGTAGAATCTCGCCCGATTACAACGGTATGTGTATTTTTTCCCTAGGCCATTCTGGATAAGCGTTTGAAGCAGCAGAATTGCGAAAAATTTTTTGCCTTCTCAACCATTTCTTAGCTTCAAACTCCCATATCACGCGAACGGATTGACCTAACCCAAAAATTCCTGTTGCATCTGAAGGCAGAAACTTGCCCGATTACAACGGTATGCGTATTTTTTCCCTAGGCCATTCTGGTTAAGCGTTTGGAGCAGCAGAATTGCGAATAATTTGTTGTCTTCTCAACCATTTCTTAGCTTCAAACTCCCATATCTCGCGAGCGGATTGACCTAACCCAAAAATTCTTATTGCATCTGAAAGTAGAAACTCGCCCGATTACAACGCTATGTGTATTTTTTCCCTAGGCCATTCTTGTTAAGCCTTTGGAGCAGCAGAATTGCGAAAAATTTTTTGCCTTCTCAACCATTTCTTGTCTTCAAACTCCCATATCTCGCGAACGGATTGACCCAACCCAAAAATTCCTGTTGCATCTGAAAGTAGAAACTCGCCCGATTACAACGGTGAGGGTATTTTTTCCCTAGGCCATTCTGGTTAAGCGTTTGGAGCAGCAGAATTGCGAAAAATTTGTTATCTTCTCAACCACTTCTTAGCTTGAAACTCCCATATCTCGCGAACCGATTGACCTAACCCAAAAATTCCTATTGCATTTGAAAGTAGAAACTCGCCCGATTACAACGGTAGGTGTATTTTTCCCCTAGGCCATTCTGGTTAAGCGATTGGAGCAGTAGAAGTGCGAAAAATTTGTAGTCTTGTCAACCATTTCTTAGCCTTAAAGTCCCATATCTCGCGGACGGATTGACCTAACCCAAAAATTCCTATTGTAACTGAAAGTAGAAACTCGCCCGATTACAACGGTACGCGTATTTTTTCCCTAGGGCATTCTGGTTAAGCGTTTGGAGCAGCAGATTTGCGAAAAATTTGTTGTCTTCTCAACCATATCTTAGCTTCAAACTCTCATATCTCGCGAACGGATTGACCTAACCCAAAAATTCCTGTTGCATCTGAAGGTAGAAACTTGCCCGATAACAACGGTATGCGTATTTTTTCCCTAGGCCATTCTGGTTAAGCGTTTGGAACAGCAGAATTGCGAATAATTTGTTGTCTTCTCAACCATTTCTTAGCTTCAAACTCCCATATCTCGCGAACGGATTGACCTAACCCAAAAATTCCTATTGTAGCTGAAAGTAGAAACTCGCCCGATTACAACAGTACGCGTATTTTTTCCCTAGGCCATTCTGGTTAAGCGTTTGGAGCAGCAGAATTGCGAAAAATTTTTTGCCTTCTCTACCATTTCTTGGATTCAAACTCCCATACCTCGCGAACGGATTGACCTAACCCAAAAATTCCTATTGCATCTGAAAGTAGAAACTCGCCCGATTACAACGGTATGTGTATTTTTTCCCTAGGCCATTCTGGTTAAGCGTTTGGAGCGGCAGAATTGCGAAAAATTTTTTGCCTTCTCAACCATTTCTTGTCTTCAAACTCCCATAACTCGCGAACGGATTGACCTAACCCAAAAATTCCTATTGCATCTGAAAGTAGAAACTCACCCGATTACAACGGTATGTGTATTTTTTCACTAGGCCTTTCTGGTTAAGCGTTTGGAGCAGCAGAATTGTGAAAAATTTTTTGCCTTTTCTACCATTACTTGGTTTAAAACTCCCATTTCTCGCGAACGGATTGACCTAACCCAAAAATTCCTGTTGCATCTGAAAGTAGAAACTCGCCCGATTACAAAGGTATGGGTATTTTTTCCCTAGGTCATTGTGGTTAAGCGTTTGGAGCAGCAGAATTGCGAAAAATTTGTTGTCTTCTCAAACATTTCTTAGCTTGAAACTCCCATATCTCGCGAACCGATTGACCTAACCCAAAAATTCCTATTGCATTTGAAAGTAGAAACTCGCCCGATTACAACGGTATGTGTATTTTTTCCCTAGGCCATTCTGGTTAAGCGTTTGGAGCAGCAGAAGTGCGAAAAATTTGTTGTCTTCTCAACCATTTCTTGGCTTCAAACCCCCATATCTCGCGAACGGATTGACCTAACCCAAAAATTCCTATTGCATCTGAAAGTAGAAACTCACCCGATTACAACGGTATGTGTATTTTTTCACTAGGCCTTTCTGGTTAAGCGTTTGGAGCAGCAGAATTGTGAAAAATTTTTTGCCTTTTCTACCATTACTTGGTTTAAAACTCCCATTTCTCGCGAACGGATTGACCTAACCCAAAAATTCCTGTTGCATCTGAAAGTAGAAACTCGCCCGATTACAAAGGTATGGGTATTTTTTCCCTAGGTCATTGTGGTTAAGCGTTTGGAGCAGCAGAATTGCGAAAAATTTGTTGTCTTCTCAAACATTTCTTAGCTTGAAACTCCCATATCTCGCGAACCGATTGACCTAACCCAAAAATTCCTATTGCATTTGAAAGTAGAAACTCGCCCGATTACAACGGTATGTGTATTTTTTCCCTAGGCCATTCTGGTTAAGCGTTTGGAGCAGCAGAAGTGCGAAAAATTTGTTGTCTTCTCAACCATTTCTTGGCTTCAAACCCCCATATCTCGCGAACGGATTGACCTAACCCAAAAATTCCTGTTGCGTCTGAAAGTAGAAACTCGCCCGATTACAACGGTATGTGTATTTTCTCCCTAGCCCATTCTGGTTAAGCGTTTGGAGCAGCAGAATTGCGAAAAATTTGTTGTCTTCTCATCCATTTCTTGGATTCAAACTCTCATATCCCGCGAACGGATTGACCTAACCCAAAAATTCCTGTTGCGTCTGAAAGTAGAAACTCGCCCGATTATAACGGTATGTGTATTTTTTCCCTAGGCCATTCTGGTTAAGCGTTTGGAGCAGCAGAATTGCGAAAAATTTGTTGTCTTCTCAACCATTTCTTGGATTCAAACTCCCATATCTCGCGAACGGATTGACCTAACCCAAAAATTCCTGTTGCGTCTGAAAGTAGAATCTCGCCCGATTATAACGGTATGTGTATTTTTTCCCTAGGCCATTCTGGTTAAGCGGTTGGAGCAGCAGAATTGCGAAAAATTTTTTGCCTTCTCAACCATTTCTTGTCTTCAAACTCCCATATCTCGCGAACGGATTGACCTAACCCAAAAATTCCTATTGCATCTGAAAGTAGAAACTCGCTCGATTACAACGGTATGTGTATTTTTTCCCTAGGCCATTCTGGTTAAGCGTTTGGAGCAGCACAATTGTGAAAAATTTTTTGCCTTTTCTACCATTTCTTGGTTTCAAACTCCCATTTCTCGCGAACGGATTGACCTAACCCAAAAATTCCTGTTGCATCTGAAAGTAGAAACTCGCCCGATTACAAAGGTATGGGTATTTTTTCCCTAGGCCATTCTGGTTAAGCGTTTGGAGCAGCAGAATTGCGAAAAATTTGTTGTCTTCTCAAACATTTCTTAGCTTGAAACTCCCATATCTCGCGAACCGATTGACCTAACCCAAAAATTCCTATTGCATTTGAAAGTAGAAACTCGCCCGATTACAACGGTACGTGTATTTTTCCCCTAGGCAATTCTGGTTAAGCGTTTGGAGCAGCAGAATTGCGAAAAATTTTTTGCCTTCTCAACCATTTCTTGTCTTCAATCTCCCATATCTCGCGAACGGATTGACCTAACCCAACAATTCCTATTACATTTGAAAGTAGAAACTCGCCCGATTACAACGGTAGGTGTATTTTTCCCCTAGGCCATTCTGGTTAAGCGATTGGAGCAGTAGAAGTGCGAAAAGTTTGTTGTCTTGTCAACCATTTCTTAGCTTCAAAGTCCCATATCTCGCGAACGGATTGACCTAACCCAAAAATTCCTATTGTAACTGAAAGTAGAAACTCGCCCGATTACAACGGTACGCGTATTTTTTCCCTAGGCCATTCTGGTTAAGCGTTTGGAGCAGCAGATTTGCGAAAAATTTGTTGTCTTCTCAACCATATCTTAGCTTCAAACTCTCATATCTCGCGAACGGATCGACCTAACCCAAAAATTCCTATTGCATTTGAAAGTAGAAACTCGCCCGATTACAACGGTATGTGTATTTTTTCCCTAGGCCATTCTGGATAAGCGTTTGAAGCAGCAGAATTGCGAAAAATTTTTTGCCTTCTCAACCAATTCTTAGCTTCAAACTCCCATATCACGCGAACGGATTGACCTAACCCAAAAATTCCTGTTGCATCTGAAGGCAGAAACTTGCCCGATTACAACGGTATGCGTATTTTTTCCCTAGGCCATTCTGGTTAAGCGTTTGGAGCAGCAGAATTGCGAATAATTTGTTGTCTTCTCAACCATTTCTTAGCTTCAAACTCCCATATCTCGCGAACGGATTGACCTAACCCAAAAATTCTTATTGCATCTGAAAGTAGAAACTCGCCCGATTACAACGCTATGTGTATTTTTTCCCTAGGCCATTCTTGTTAAGCCTTTGGAGCAGCAGAATTGCGAAAAATTTTTTGCCTTCTCAACCATTTCTTGTCTTCAAACTCCCATATCTCGCGAACGGATTGACCCAACCCAAAAATTCCTGTTGCATCTGAAAGTAGAAACTCGCCCGATTACAACGGTGTGGGTATTTTTTCCCTAGGCCATTCTGGTTAAGCGTTTGGAGCAGCAGAATTGCGAAAAATTTGTTATCTTCTCAACCACTTCTTAGCTTGAAACTCCCATATCTCGCGAACCGATTGACCTAACCCAAAAATTCCTATTGCATTTGAAAGTAGAAACTCGCCCGATTACAACGGTAGGTGTATTTTTCCCCTAGGCCATTCTGGTTAAGCGATTGGAGCAGTAGAAGTGCGAAAAATTTGTAGTCTTGTCAACCATTTCTTAGCCTTAAAGTCCCATATCTCGCGGACGGATTGACCTAACCCAAAAATTCCTATTGTAACTGAAAGTAGAAACTCGCCCGATTACAACGGTAGGCGTATTTTTTCCCTAGGGCATTCTGGTTAAGCGTTTGGAGCAGCAGATTTGCGAAAAATTTGTTGTCTTCTCAACCATATCTTAGCTTCAAACTCTCATATCTCGCGAACGGATTGACCTAACCCAAAAATTCCTTGTGCATTTGAAAGTAGAAACTCGCCCGATTACAACGGTATGTGTATTTTCTCCCTAGGCCTTTCTGGTTAAGCGTTTGAAGCAGCAGAAATGCGAAAAATTTTTTGCCTTCTCAACCATTTCCTAGCTTCAAACTCCCATATCTCGCGAACGGATTGACCTAACCCAAAAATTCCTGTTGCATCTGAAGGTAGAAACTTGCCCGATAACAACGGTATGCGTATTTTTTCCCTAGGCCATTCTGGTTAAGCGTTTGGAACAGCAGAATTGCGAATAATTTGTTGTCTTCTCAACCATTTCTTAGTTTCAAACTCCCATTTCTCGCAAACGGATTGACCTGACCCAAAAATTCTTATTGCATCTGAAAGTAGAAACTCGCCCGATTACAACGGTATGTGTATTTTCTCCCTAGGCCTTTCTGGTTAAGCGTTTGAAGCAGCAGAATTGCGAAAAATTTTATGCCTTCTCAACCATTTCCTAGCTTCAAACTCCCATATCTCGCGAACGGATTGACCTAACCCAAAAATTCCTATTGCATCTGAAAGTAGAAACTCGCCCAATTACAACGGTATGTGTATTTTTTCCCTAGGACATTATGGTTAAGCGTTTGGAGCAGCAGAATTGCGAAAAATTTTTTGCCTTCTCAACCATTTCTTGGCTTCAAACTCCCATATCTCGCGAACGGATTGACCTAACCCAAAAATTCTTATTGCATCTGAAAGTAGAAACTCGCCCGATTCCAACGGTATGTGTATTTTCTCCCTAGGTCATTCTGGTTAAGCGTTTGGAGCAGTAGAATTGTGAAAAATTCTTTGCCTTCTCTACCATTTCTTGGCTTCAAACTCCCATATCTCGCGAACGGATTGACCTAACCCAAAAATTCCTATTGCATCTGAAAGTAGAAACTCGCCCGATTACAACGGTGTGTGTATTTTTTCACAAGCCCATTCTGGTGAAGCGTTTGGAGCAGCAGAATTGCGAAAAATTTGTTGTCTTCTCAACCATTTCTTGGCTTCAAACTCCCATATCAAGCGAACGGATTGACCTAACCCAAAAATTCCTGTTGCGTCTGAAAGTAGAAACTCGCCCGATTACAACGGCATGTGTATTTTTTCCCTAGCCCATTCTGGTTAAGCGTTTGGAGCAGCAGAACTGCGAAAAATTTTTTGCCTTCTCTACCATTTCTTGGCTTCAAACTCCCATATCTCGCGAACGGATTGACCTAACCCAAAAATTCCTAATGCATCTGAAAGTAGAGACTCGCCCGATTCCAACGGTATGTGTATTTTCTCCCTAGGCCATTCTGGTTAAGCGCTTGGAGCAGCAGAAGTGAGAAAAATTTGTTGCCTTCTCAACCATTTCTTGTGTTCAAACTCCCATATCTCGCGAACGGATTGACCCAACCCAAAAATTCCTATTGCATCTGAAAGTAGAAACTCGCCCGATTACAACGGTGTGTGTATTTTTTCCCTAGCCCATTCTGGTGAAGCGTTTGGAGCAGCAGATTTGCGAAAAATTTGTTGTCTTCTCAACCATATCTTAGCTTCAAACTCTCATATCTCGCGAACGGATCGACCTAACCCAAAAATTCCTATTGCATTTGAAAGTAGAAACTCGCCCGATTACAACGGTATGTGTATTTTTTCCCTAGGCCATTCTGGATAAGCGTTTGAAGCAGCAGAATTGCGAAAAATTTTTTGCCTTCTCAACCATTTCTTAGCTTCAAACTCCCATATCACGCGAACGGATTGACCTAACCCAAAAATTCCTGTTGCATCTGAAGGCAGAAACTTGCCCGATTACAACGGTATGCGTATTTTTTCCCTAGGCCATTCTGGTTAAGCGTTTGGAGCAGCAGAATTGCGAATAATTTGTTGTCTTCTCAACCATTTCTTAGCTTCAAACTCCCATATCTCGCGAACGGATTGACCTAACCCAAAAATTCTTATTGCATCTGAAAGTAGAAACTCGCCCGATTACAACGCTATGTGTATTTTTTCCCTAGGCCATTCTTGTTAAGCCTTTGGAGCAGCAGAATTGCGAAAAATTTTTTGCCTTCTCAACCATTTCTTGTCTTCAAACTCCCATATCTCGCGAACGGATTGACCCAACCCAAAAATTCCTGTTGCATCTGAAAGTAGAAACTCGCCCGATTACAACGGTGAGGGTATTTTTTCCCTAGGCCATTCTGGTTAAGCGTTTGGAGCAGCAGAATTGCGAAAAATTTGTTATCTTCTCAACCACTTCTTAGCTTGAAACTCCCATATCTCGCGAACCGATTGACCTAACCCAAAAATTCCTATTGCATTTGAAAGTAGAAACTCGCCCGATTACAACGGTAGGTGTATTTTTCCCCTAGGCCATTCTGGTTAAGCGATTGGAGCAGTAGAAGTGCGAAAAATTTGTAGTCTTGTCAACCATTTCTTAGCCTTAAAGTCCCATATCTCGCGGACGGATTGACCTAACCCAAAAATTCCTATTGTAACTGAAAGTAGAAACTCGCCCGATTACAACGGTACGCGTATTTTTTCCCTAGGGCATTCTGGTTAAGCGTTTGGAGCAGCAGATTTGCGAAAAATTTGTTGTCTTCTCAACCATATCTTAGCTTCAAACTCTCATATCTCGCGAACGGATTGACCTAACCCAAAAATTCCTGTTGCATCTGAAGGTAGAAACTTGCCCGATAACAACGGTATGCGTATTTTTTCCCTAGGCCATTCTGGTTAAGCGTTTGGAACAGCAGAATTGCGAATAATTTGTTGTCTTCTCAACCATTTCTTAGCTTCAAACTCCCATATCTCGCGAACGGATTGACCTAACCCAAAAATTCCTATTGCATCTGAAAGTAGAAACTCGCCCGATTACAACGGTGTGTGTATTTTTTCACAAGCCCATTCTGGTGAAGCGTTTGGAGCAGCAGAATTGCGAAAAATTTGTTGTCTTCTCAACCATTTCTTGGCTTCAAACTCCCATATCAAGCGAACGGATTGACCTAACCCAAAAATTCCTGTTGCGTCTGGAAGTAGAAAGTCGCCCGATTACAACGGCATGTGTATTTTTTCCCTAGCCCATTCTGGTTAAGCGTTTGGAGCAGCAGAACTGCGAAAAATTTTTTGCCTTATCTACCATTTCTTGGCTTCAAACTCCCATATCTCGCGAACGGATTGACCTAACCCAAAAATTCCTAATGCATCTGAAAGTAGAGACTCGCCCGATTCCAACGGTATGTGTATTTTCTCCCTAGGCCATTCTGGTTAAGCGCTTGGAGCAGCAGAAGTGAGAAAAATTTGTTGCCTTCTCAACCATTTCTTGTGTTCAAACTCCCATATCTCGCGAACGGATTGACCCAACCCAAAAATTCCTATTGCATCTGAAAGTAGAAACTCGCCCGATTACAACGGTGTGTGTATTTTTTCCCTAGCCCATTCTGGTGAAGCGTTTGGAGCAGCAGATTTGCGAAAAATTTGTTGTCTTCTCAACCATATCTTAGCTTCAAACTCTCATATCTCGCGAACGGATCGACCTAACCCAAAAATTCCTATTGCATTTGAAAGTAGAAACTCGCCCGATTACAACGGTATGTGTATTTTTTCCCTAGGCCATTCTGGATAAGCGTTTGAAGCAGCAGAATTGCGAAAAATTTTTTGCCTTCTCAACCATTTCTTAGCTTCAAACTCCCATATCACGCGAACGGATTGACCTAACCCAAAAATTCCTGTTGCATCTGAAGGCAGAAACTTGCCCGATTACAACGGTATGCGTATTTTTTCCCTAGGCCATTCTGGTTAAGCGTTTGGAGCAGCAGAATTGCGAATAATTTGTTGTCTTCTCAACCATTTCTTAGCTTCAAACTCCCATATCTCGCGAACGGATTGACCTAACCCAAAAATTCTTATTGCATCTGAAAGTAGAAACTCGCCCGATTACAACGCTATGTGTATTTTTTCCCTAGGCCATTCTTGTTAAGCCTTTGGAGCAGCAGAATTGCGAAAAATTTTTTGCCTTCTCAACCATTTCTTGTCTTCAAACTCCCATATCTCGCGAACGGATTGACCCAACCCAAAAATTCCTGTTGCATCTGAAAGTAGAAACTCGCCCGATTACAACGGTGAGGGTATTTTTTCCCTAGGCCATTCTGGTTAAGCGTTTGGAGCAGCAGAATTGCGAAAAATTTGTTATCTTCTCAACCACTTCTTAGCTTGAAACTCCCATATCTCGCGAACCGATTGACCTAACCCAAAAATTCCTATTGCATTTGAAAGTAGAAACTCGCCCGATTACAACGGTAGGTGTATTTTTCCCCTAGGCCATTCTGGTTAAGCGATTGGAGCAGTAGAAGTGCGAAAAATTTGTAGTCTTGTCAACCATTTCTTAGCCTTAAAGTCCCATATCTCGCGGACGGATTGACCTAACCCAAAAATTCCTATTGTAACTGAAAGTAGAAACTCGCCCGATTACAACGGTACGCGTATTTTTTCCCTAGGGCATTCTGGTTAAGCGTTTGGAGCAGCAGATTTGCGAAAAATTTGTTGTCTTCTCAACCATATCTTAGCTTCAAACTCTCATATCTCGCGAACGGATTGACCTAACCCAAAAATTCCTGTTGCATCTGAAGGTAGAAACTTGCCCGATAACAACGGTATGCGTATTTTTTCCCTAGGCCATTCTGGTTAAGCGTTTGGAACAGCAGAATTGCGAATAATTTGTTGTCTTCTCAACCATTTCTTAGCTTCAAACTCCCATATCTCGCGAACGGATTGACCTAACCCAAAAATTCCTATTGTAGCTGAAAGTAGAAACTCGCCCGATTACAACAGTACGCGTATTTTTTCCCTAGGCCATTCTGGTTAAGCGTTTGGAGCAGCAGAATTGCGAAAAATTTTTTGCCTTCTCTACCATTTCTTGGATTCAAACTCCCATACCTCGCGAACGGATTGACCTAACCCAAAAATTCCTATTGCATCTGAAAGTAGAAACTCGCCCGATTACAACGGCATGTGTATTTTTTCCCTAGGCCATTCTGGTTAAGCGTTTGGAGCGGCAGAATTGCGAAAAATTTTTTGCCTTCTCAACCATTTCTTGTCTTCAAACTCCCATATCTCGCGAACGGATTGACCTAACCCAAAAATTCCTATTGCATCTGAAAGTAGAAACTCACCCGATTACAACGGTATGTGTATTTTTTCCCTAGGCCTTTCTGGTTAAGCGTTTGGAGCAGCAGAATTGTGAAAAATTTTTTGCCTTTTCTACCATTACTTGGTTTAAAACTCCCATTTCTCGCGAACGGATTGACCTAACCCAAAAATTCCTGTTGCATCTGAAAGTAGAAACTCGCCCGATTACAAAGGTATGGGTATTTTTTCCCTAGGTCATTGTGGTTAAGCGTTTGGAGCAGCAGAATTGCGAAAAATTTGTTGTCTTCTCAAACATTTCTTAGCTTGAAACTCCCATATCTCGCGAACCGATTGACCTAACCCAAAAATTCCTATTGCATTTGAAAGTAGAAACTCGCCCGATTACAACGGTATGTGTATTTTTTCCCTAGGCCATTCTGGTTAAGCGTTTGGAGCAGCAGAAGTGCGAAAAATTTGTTGTCTTCTCAACCATTTCTTGGCTTCAAACCCCCATATCTCGCGAACGGATTGACCTAACCCAAAAATTCCTGTTGCGTCTGAAAGTAGAAACTCGCCCGATTACAACGGTATGTGTATTTTCTCCCTAGCCCATTCTGGTTAAGCGTTTGGAGCAGCAGAATTGCGAAAAATTTGTTGTCTTCTCATCCATTTCTTGGATTCAAACTCTCATATCTCGCGAACGGATTGACCTAACCCAAAAATTCCTGTTGCGTCTGAAAGTAGAAACTCGCCCGATTATAACGGTATGTGTATTTTTTCCCTAGGCCATTCTGGTTAAGCGTTTGGAGCAGCAGAATTGCGAAAAATTTGTTGTCTTCTCAACCATTTCTTGGATTCAAACTCCCATATCTCGCGAACGGATTGACCTAACCCAAAAATTCCTGTTGCGTCTGAAAGTAGAATCTCGCCCGATTATAACGGTATGTGTATTTTTTCCCTAGGCCATTCTGGTTAAGCGGTTGGAGCAGCAGAATTGCGAAAAATTTTTTGCCTTCTCAACCATTTCTTGTCTTCAAACTCCCATATCTCGCGAACGGATTGACCTAACCCAAAAATTCCTATTGCATCTGAAAGTAGAAACTCGCTCGATTACAACGGTATGTGTATTTTTTCCCTAGGCCATTCTGGTTAAGCGTTTGGAGCAGCACAATTGTGAAAAATTTTTTGCCTTTTCTACCATTTCTTGGTTTCAAACTCCCATTTCTCGCGAACGGATTGACGTAACCCAAAAATTCCTGTTGCATCTGAAAGTAGAAACTCGCCCGATTACAAAGGTATGGGTATTTTTTCCCTAGGCCATTCTGGTTAAGCGTTTGGAGCAGCAGAATTGCGAAAAATTTGTTGTCTTCTCAAACATTTCTTAGCTTGAAACTCCCATATCTCGCGAACCGATTGACCTAACCCAAAAATTCCTATTGCATTTGAAAGTAGAAACTCGCCCGATTACAACGGTACGTGTATTTTTTCCCTAGGTCATTCTGGTTAAGCGTTTGGAGCAGTAGAATTGTGAAAAATTTTTTGCCTTCTCCACCATTTCTTGGCTTCAAACTCCCATATCTCGCGAACGGATTGACCTAACCCAAAAATTCCTATTGCATCTGAAAGTAGAAACTCACCCAATTACAACGGTATGTGTATTTTTTCCCTAGGCCATTCTGGTTAAGCGTTTGGAGCAGCAGAATTGCGAAAAATTTTTTGCCTTCTCAACCATTTCTTGGCTTCAAACTCCCATATCTCGCGAACGGATTGACCTAACCGAAAAATTCCTATTGCATCTGAAAGTAGAAACTCGCCCAATTACAACGGTATGTATATTTTTTCCCTAGGCCATTCTGGTTAAGCGTTTGGAGCAGCAGAATTGCGAAAAATTTTTTGCCTTCTCAACCATTTCTTGGCTTCAAACTCCCATATCTCGCGAACGGATTGACCTAACCCAAAAATTCTTATTGCATCTGAAAGTAGAAACTCGCCCGATTCCAACGGTATGTGTATTTTTTCCCTAGGCCATTCTGGTTAAGCGCTTGGAGCAGCAGAAGTGAGAAAAATTTGTTGCCTTCTCAACCATTTCTTGTGTTCAAACTCCCATATCTCGCGAACGGATTGACGCAACCCAAAAATTCCTATTGCATCTGAAAGTAGAAACTCGCCCGATTGCAACGGTGTGTGTATTTTTTCCCTAGCCCATTCTGGTGAAGCGTTTGGAGCAGCAGAATTGCGAAAAATTTGTTGTCTTCTCAACCATTTCTTGGCTTCAAACTCCCATATCAAGCGAACGGATTGACCTAACCCAAAATTCCTGTTGCGTCTGAAAGTAGAAACTCGCCCGATTACAACGGCATGTGTATTTTTTCCCTAGCCCATTCTGGTTAAGCGTTTGGAGCAGCAGAATTGCGAACAATTTTTTGCCTTCTCTACCATTTCTTGAATTCAAACTCCCATACCTCGCGAACGGATTGACCTAACCCAAAAATTCCTATTGCATCTGAAAGTAGAAACTCGCCCGATTACAACGGTATGTGTATTTTTTCCCTAGGCCATTCTGGTTAAGCGTTTGGAGCAGCAGAATTGCGAAAAATTTTTTGCCTTCTCAACCATTTCTTGTCTTCAATCTCCCATATCTCGCGAACCGATTGACCTAACCCAACAATTCCTATTACATTTGAAAGTAGAAACTCGCCCGATTACAACGGTAGGTGTATTTTTCCCCTAGGCCATTCTGGTTAAGCGATTGGAGCAGTAGAAGTGCGAAAAGTTTGTTGTCTTGTCAACCATTTCTTAGCTTCAAAGTCCCATATATCGCGAACGGATTGACCTAACCCAAAAATTCCTGTTGTAACTGAAAGTAGAAACTCGCCCGATTACAACGGTACGCGTATTTTTTCCCTAGGCCATTCTGGTTAAGCGTTTGGAGCAGCAGATTTGCGAAAAATTTGTTGTCTTCTCAACCATATCTTAGCTTCAAACTCTCATATCTCGCGAACGGATCGACCTAACCCAAAAATTCCTATTGCATTTGAAAGTAGAAACTCGCCCGATTACAACGGTATGTGTATTTTTTCCCTAGGCCATTCTGGATAAGCGTTTGAAGCAGCAGAATTGCGAAAAATTTTTTGCCTTCTCAACCATTTCTTAGCTTCAAACTCCCATATCACGCGAACGGATTGACCTAACCCAAAAATTCCTGTTGCATCTGAAGGCAGAAACTTGCCCGATTACAACGGTATGCGTATTTTTTCCCTAGGCCATTCTGGTTAAGCGTTTGGAGCAGCAGAATTGCGAATAATTTGTTGTCTTCTCAACCATTTCTTAGCTTCAAACTCCCATATCTCGCGAACGGATTGACCTAACCCAAAAATTCTTATTGCATCTGAAAGTAGAAACTCGCCCGATTACAACGCTATGTGTATTTTTTCCCTAGGCCATTCTTGTTAAGCCTTTGGAGCAGCAGAATTGCGAAAAATTTTTTGCCTTCTCAACCATTTCTTGTCTTCAAACTCCCATATCTCGCGAACGGATTGACCCAACCCAAAAATTCCTGTTGCATCTGAAAGTAGAAACTCGCCCGATTACAACGGTGTGGGTATTTTTTCCCTAGGCCATTCTGGTTAAGCGTTTGGAGCAGCAGAATTGCGAAAAATTTGTTATCTTCTCAACCACTTCTTAGCTTGAAACTCCCATATCTCGCGAACCGATTGACCTAACCCAAAAATTCCTATTGCATTTGAAAGTAGAAACTCGCCCGATTACAACGGTAGGTGTATTTTTCCCCTAGGCCATTCTGGTTAAGCGATTGGAGCAGTAGAAGTGCGAAAAATTTGTAGTCTTGTCAACCATTTCTTAGCCTTAAAGTCCCATATCTCGCGGACGGATTGACCTAACCCAAAAATTCCTATTGTAACTGAAAGTAGAAACTCGCCCGACTACAACGGTACGCGTATTTTTTCCCTAGGGCATTCTGGTTAAGCGTTTGGAGCAGCAGATTTGCGAAAATTTGTTGTCTTCTCAACCATATCTTATCTTCAAACTCTCATATCTCGCGAACGGATTGACCTAACCCAAAAATTCCTTGTGCATTTGAAAGTAGAAACTCGCCCGATTACAACGGTATGTGTATTTTCTCCCTAGGCCTTTCTGGTTAAGCGTTTGAAGCAGCAGAAATGCGAAAATTTTTTGCCTTCTCAACCATTTCCTAGCTTCAAACTCCCATATCTCGCGAACGGATTGACCTAACCCAAAAATTCCTGTTGCATCTGAAGGTAGAAACTTGCCCGATAACAACGGTATGCGTATTTTTTCCCTAGGCCATTCTGGTTAAGCGTTTGGAACAGCAGAATTGCGAATAATTTGTTGTCTTCTCAACCATTTCTTAGTTTCAAACTCCCATTTCTCGCAAACGGATTGACCTGACCCAAAAATTCTTATTGCATCTGAAAGTAGAAACTCGCCCGATTACAACGGTATGTGTATTTTCTCCCTAGGCCTTTCTGGTTAAGCGTTTGAAGCAGCAGAATTGCGAAAAATTTTTTGCCTTCTCAACCATTTCCTAGCTTCAAACTCCCATATCTCGCGAACGGATTGACCTAACCCAAAAATTCCTATTGTAACTGAAAGTAGAAACTCGCCCGATTACAACGGTACGTGTATTTTTTCCCTAGGTCATTCTGGTTAAGCGTTTGGAGCAGTAGAATTGTGAAAAAATTTTTGCCTTCTC